>NC_046301.1:6976463-7287713 GCF_004115265.2 Rhinolophus ferrumequinum | reverse complement strand
AAATAGAGAATATGTGTTTATTGTTGATTAAGGCTCTGCTTTATTTTAGATACTGGTTATTACCAGCACCTGAGTCACACATTTTTTGGCGCCCCTGGTATATATGAGTTAGGTTGTTTTCAACCCCAAATAAATAAATAAATAAATATCCCTATTAGAATAATGAAAACAACCCAAACTCAGTAGATTTACAGTGGGGAAAATGAGGGAATATTGGAAACTGTCGAGCAGTAACAGTGTACTTTATTTTTAAAACATTTTATTGAGACATAATTTATGTACCATAATATTCACCCATTTAGCCAAACAATAGCTTTTAGTATGTTTATAGAGCAATACACCCATAACCATAATCTAATAGTAGAACATTTTCTTTACCATAGAAAGAAATCTCATGCCCACTACCTGTCACTTTCATTCCTACCCCACTTAAACTCCTGGCGACTACTAATCTGCTTTCTGTCTGTATAGATTTGTCTCTTCTGGGCATTTCTCATAAACGAGATCATATAATGGGTAGTCTTCTGTCACTTTGTTCTTTGAGTTAGCATAAAGTTTGTTAAGGTTTAATCCATACCATAGAATGTATGTATCCATACTACATTCCTTATTATTACTAAATAATGTTCCACACATTTTGTTTATTTATTTATTCAGATTATTCTTACTTTATGGCTAATATGCACACTGCTGAATAGCAGGGTATCTTGAAGATAAAAACAATAGTACACTGGTAAACTCGCCATGTGTTGCTTTCATGGGATACAACCTGTTTTCCCTGATAAAACTGTTACAAAGATACAAATCATGGTTTTAAGATGGGGTTTAACTTCTAGTTTATATGATCCATCTGGTTTCTCTTTGTGTAAAGTGTATGGGACATAATACCATCTTCAAAGATATTTTACTTTTGACCAAGTATTTTTGTGATACACTAGATGTCTGATAATTTAGTTCTTTAGGCTAGCATCTAAAATTTTTCTGAATCCTAGATTTGTTAATAGTATCAACATATAATTTTCTGAAGTTGAAAATAATAATCTCACACAGATATAAGATTAGCCTGTGTCAAAATTGTGCTTAAGTCATGAATGAGGTAATAATAAATTATGTAGTAAAATTGGTTCCAAGGGCATTTTAGAAACTCAGAGTTTATAGGCATTAAAAAGAGAGAGAGAGAACGTTAGAAGAAGAAACTAGTTAATGACAATGAAAGAGTAACCTTTGGGATTGTCTTTTCTCAACAAAAATCTTCAGGTGAACATATAACAACTGTTTGGTACATAAAAGGTCAAACACAAGTAAATTTTCCTAGAGAATAAAATAATTCAAGAAAATGCTCTTCTATGACACTGAAAAACATCCGGACACTCTCCTCTCCCCTTACCTTTTTTCTGACTTTTGCATAATTTTCCTTAATTATATAGTGCTGCAGGAAATAGATAGATGTAACTAATATTAAAAGCTTTGTTACTATTGATGTCTTGTTTTTCTTTTTTTGTGTTATACATTTATGTGTTATGGTAATCACTGAAATCATAATGTCATATTACTTGAGAAAAGCACACTATTTGTATTTGCTAAATTTGCATGATGGTTTTTTATATCATGTGTCAGCGTGAAAGTTTTCATTTTAACATTCAAATTTACTTAATATACACAAAAAATTATCTCATTAATAGCTAAGCAACAAATCTTACCACAAAAACAAATGCATGAAACGATCAATTTGGGGAAATGTACCTGGTGGATTACAATATATAAGTCGTGTGGAGTCCATGAGGTCACATGTCTGTGCGGAGCAACCGGCAGCTGTATGGGGACACGCTTCTGCACACACGCTGTGCTCTGAATCTGACAGAAAGTCCACACACTGACTCCGATGCCTTCTCCACTTATCCTCACCTGAGCAAGAACACAGTCAGGGGAGTGATATCCGTTGATTTAGCTGGTCGTTGTCTCCTTCTTCTTTTGTAATTGACAAAGAAATACTCAAGTACATTTAGAAAAGGAAGTAAACTTAATTCGGCCTCATGAAACCCATCAGGTATCCTCACAATGAGTAATGGGACTTCATTCATTTGTCTACAACCGTCCTAGAAGTAAACCTGAAGCAAAAGCCAAATTCAAAAGAAAGGCTTGGAGCAAAACATGTAACCTACTCTCCCAGCAGCCAGACAAGTCGACACAACCCAATTAGTCCCCAAGGAAATAAGACATGTGTTATATAGGGTCTGCTGAAGTAGCCTTAGAAACAGGCAGGAGGAGCCTGCGCCTGAACTTATATGTGATTTCCTGAAAAATCACATATTTCACATGGAGACACATTGAGTTAGAGAATTAAATAGAAGCTATAATTTTATTACTTCACTTGTTTCCCCTTTTACAGTGGTTTTGGGGAATTATAATTTCCTCACTCCTTTTTTTTTCCCAAAGAGTAATATATTTATATTAAAAATGAAAAAAGGTGTGAAAGGTTAGATTTTTTTCCCCCTTTGGTGCCACCATTTTGCAGCTACTGAGGGCTGTAGAAGAGGTGACTGCTACTGTTTCATTACACCAGGGTTTCTGTGAAGTTCAGCCACGGAACATGTGTTCTTTTGAAAATGCACTCCATTAAAACCACCTTCCTCTGCCGGTCCAAACCGAAGAAGGTCTACAAGTTTCTGTTCGAATAATCCAAATTCTGTCTCCGAGGCAAGGGATATGAGTGAAAATGAGGAACCCAGAACACAACAATCTTAAAGGATGCCAATTGCTACATGGCTGACAGAGGTTCAGCAATTGCCACTGGCTGTGAAAAGAGGCAAGTGGATTACGGCGACCAGAACTCAGCCGCCTGGAGGCAGCTCTGACGGGCGGTTCCTGTTACGTATGTCACAGTGTCTTCATATAGTCTTAATAACCTCGAAATTGGAAGTGGCATCTTTTATTCCGCAGTTCATTCAGGGATTGAGGTCTGATTAAGGGATTATCAAATAAATTGAATTATTTGTTTCTACCATAGATAATTAATTTCCCAGAATGAATGGAAAGAGAAAAAACTCTCACCTCAAATTAGAAATCAAAGTATTTATCATAACATATTGAAAATAAGAGAAGCCAATGTACTGGAAAGTCATAGAGGGTGGCATACGAGGGCACCTGGACTATTTTTTTGAGAGAGGTTACACAGGCAGAATGAAATTGAGTAATTTTTTTTCTATTATGTAAAATAAGTTTGGTCAGGAGTGAGTGGTGGTGGTGGAGGAGGAAAGATGTGGCAGGAAATGAAAGGAAAAAGATAGATTGCTGCCAGATCCTCACAGGCTATTTTTGTGCTTTCCTGAAATTTTAGAATTATTTCTGGGAAGACAGAACTTTGAAGAGGGAAAATGACATTATCTCAACTGTATTTCAGGAGCATAACTGTTGTACAAGGAAGAACAATATTAATACACTAGCAATATTAATATTTCAGTCACATGGGGCACTCAATCTTATAAGGAACAATTTAATTGCTAAGAAGGTCCAACTCTCTAAACCTTAGCACCACTGAAAAGAAGGAATAACATGAAAAAGTTGCGTGTAGGTGCCATCTGAAAAAGGATTAGACTATGAAAGGAAGATAAAAGGTTCTCAAAGCTCTTATCTACAACCATGATTTTAGAACTTGCCACCCCACGATGTCCTAGGGTTTAATGAAATTCCCCAAGAGAACTGGCAATCTCTGAGGAGCTCTAGAAGTTTCACGCAACTTTGGATGGAATACTGCTACCAAGACTGGTCAGATTAGAATCTGTAGCCTTACATGTGACATCAGTGATGCCAAATTCAAAGTCAACTTAACCATACAGTCGCACATTCTACAAGCTTAGCAACTGGTACAAATATAAAGTTTAAAGACAATGCCTTTTCAAAGTCACAGTTAATTGTTAGACATTTATGTAAGCTGAGACTTGAGTAGGCCACCTGGCAATTTTACAAGGTGAAAAAATGCTTTCCTCAAGATGAGTTTTTCCTTTTACTTCCCTGGTGTGAAATTTCACTAATTATTTGCTGCTGTAAGTGTATTTTACAGTATTAAGAAACTGTCTGAACTTATATTATTATTGTTCATGTTAGGACTTTCAGAATCATCCCTGATGTATTCTTAATTTCAAATACATTTATTATACCAGAATGTAACATTAACTTCATTCGTGGGACTATGGATTGAAATAATGGATTAGAAATATCTTATAATTGTTATATCATGTCTAATACTAAGAAAAAGTATCCCGTAATTACACTTAGGAGGACTTATTTTGTCCCGAGCATTGTTTTGTGCATTTCACAAATATTATCTGGATTAATCCTGACACTTCCTGTGAGATAGTTACTATTTCTGGATTTTCAGAAAAGTTAAGGCATACAGAGATAGTTACTTGCTGATACCATAACGCATAATAAAGGAGAATCACAATTTGATCCTTTGCAGTCTGGCTCCAGAAAAAGATATTCTTTAGCTTTGCTCGTTTTACTTTCAAAGCAGACATCATTAGATACCATATGGTAATGGCTGATTTCATGTCTTTGTATGGTTATGAATGAGCTGGTTTCCTTTTGCATTTTTTTCCTCTTCAAATGGCCTTTCTTCATTATCAAATGCCTAGCTATGCAATTGATTTATAGACCTTTGAAGATTCCTGCTTTTGTATCTGATGTGGGATGGTTAATGATATATATCCTTAAACATACTGGTTACAGATGACTGCTAATATACACAATGCAGAATCTATTTTAATTCCTGATATATTTTTCAGAACAATGTCCATACATGAAAAACCACCAATGTGTTTCTAGTGTAATTCTTTTGAATGTAGAGTACTATAAATAAACAGATCCTAAATGGTCACAAAGATGACATAAGTCCATTATGTTTGACCTTGAAGATTTAAAAAACAAAATGAAATTATCACCAACATTATCATTGCCAAAATTCAAGAAAATAAGAATCAACAAAACCAATGTACCTCCAGACCCAGCAGATTTGGCCCAAAATAAGTAGTTTTATTCCTCTAATATAGCAAAGCAAAAAAAAAAAAAAAAAAAAATTACTAACAAGTCCTCAGTATTTCCCCAGGTGGCTCAAATATCACATCCCATTCACAATCCTCATTAATGGCTATGAGGATGTTCCTGATCTCTTTGGCTTTCAGAGTCTTTGCTTCCTTTGTTCCTTCCTTTGTTCCTTTGATCACTATGTTTAAATAGCTCAGCGATCAATCCAGTTGTTAGCTATAGACTTTGAGAGTGAAACTATACAGTAGCAACTTTTGTTTAAGAAAGGGAAACTATGTTTGTAAATTGCAACAAGCGACTTCCTAATTCAAAAGAAAGAAAATAAGATTGTGTGTGTGTGTGTGTGTGTGTGTGTGTGTGTGTTTGAGTGTGTGCAAGTATATACATAGGCAGGGCCTTAACTTGAGAACACGTGATACTGAAAAATTTATCAGTGTTTTTTAGTTCAATATCAGATTTTCCTTAAAACGATATTAGATTTCTAGGTTAGCCTAAGACAGATCTCATGTGTTGTAGAAACATATAACCTAGGTAAGGGATTTTAGGATTCGAGAACCAAGAGGCTGGAAGAAGGGAAAAGTAAGATTCAAATACAGTACTAGTAAAAATATCAAGACTGGTGAAATTTTCCTTTAGGTTGTCATTGCTTTTTCTGTACTTCTTTTCAGCTTTCTGGTGTACATATATCCACATGCACAGGTGTGCTCCATTGAATGCAGGGAGTCTTAGGGTGGAATCAAGTATTAACTTGCAAACATCTGTTACTTCATTGCAAATGAGCACTGATTCTGGAACCAAACTTCTAGGGCCCAAACCCTGGTTCTGCCACTAACGAGTTTTGTGACCTTAGACATTTTTGCTTAATCACACTGTGTTCCATTTCCTTACATGCAAAACGAAGATAGTACTACTAACTAGCTCATAAAGTTTTTGTGAAGATAAATTGTTATATTTCAAGCTTAGAAAAATGACTGAAAAAATATAAGCAGTATGGGAAATTACCTGTTATTGTTGTGTTGTTATTACTTTTTTTTTTAAAGCAAGTATTGGAGCATTAGTTTTGTGCCAAACACTGTACTAGAGGATGAGCACACAAGATAACAAGAATATTTCCTGCATCAGAGTTTCAAGCTTCAAGAGAAAATGGAGATTGGCTATTTTATAGAGTATGAACTAGGGATACCAGGAGAAAAATCTATGGAAAAAGAGTAAAGACATTTGTGAATGCTTTGACCCAAAAAGATGTGTGTTAAAGATGGACATGACTATCCAGGTGTTGAAGTGGGCTATTGTCAGCAATCAAAAGAACAGGAAATCAATTTAGATATTGGGAGATGAACAAGAGAAAATGGATTATTAATGTTAAGCAACAGGTGTTAGACTCCATACTTGAGGGGCAGGAGTCTGAGCACCAGACGACTTGAAGGAAATCACAGGAACAAGTCATTAAAAAACCAGAAAACAGAAGTGAACTTGACTTTGGAGGAACTAGAGGCCAACATGCCAAGGCTGACTCAATGCCGTTGTCGAGCTACAATCTCTACATGTTATTCCCTATGTCTGGGGACAAGACCTGAATCTGAGGGCACAGTTTAGAACTGGAAGAACTCAGAGGAAAATCACAACTGACATGGGAAAATTGGTTTCCAACTTATCAGCCCTACAATCGTAGTGAACGATGGAGTACCCGTTCATGAAATACCATGGATATTAAAACATTATCTATATTGTAAACAAAGAAAGAACAGTGGGAAAACACATTTGAAAGTGTTTTATAAACCATATATATAAACCATATGGTAATTAAAAATATATACATATATATACATATATATTAAGAATATATACGTATATATTAAGAATATATACATACATATATTAAGAATATATATATACATTCTTAATTACCATGTGATTATGGACACAAACCTAAATATATTTCACAATTGCAATAGAGAAGCCAAGGCATGTGAGTGTGCCAAGGACGGGTGTGCGTTGCAGGCCCTCACTGCAGTGCAAATCCTGACTCTAGGTCCTGGACATTCTGAGTCCTCTTGATTCCCCTAAAATGCATGGAGCAAAGCAGGAGACTCATCAGCATACATCGAATGACTAAACAGGCCACTGGTTAAATTAGATCAGATTAATCTGGGAAAGGTTTTCAACACCTTCCTCCATTTAAAACTATTTCTATTTTCCAAAGAGAAACGTATTGATCCCAAGTTAAAGTCCAAATGGTAGACTTTCAAGGAATGTGGAAAATTTTACATTGGCCCTTTCCTGTCCCTTTCTTTGTTCCATATTTCCGTACAAACGTTCTTTGCAACCTCTGTGTTTTATTTTGCTTTGTATTTGATTACATAGCCATTCTTATACTATTGACAAACGGAGTGGGATGGAGTAGGATTGTCAGCTTTGTGTGTATGGCTGACATTGCGTTAGATGTTAGAAAGTGAGTGGCTATTTGCAGTAAGAGAAATACTGAAAATGTTAGGTAAAAAATCAGGACAGAATTAGTCTACATCATGGAGGTTCTGATCGACATATTTGGTTCATTTCATAATACATAGTTCACCAAACTGATCAGAATTTTCCCTCTAGATAAATTTAAGCACCAAATGGTCTTCTTTCACCCAAAACATTATTCCCTGGGATGAACTATTAAACTGTCAAACTTGGAAGGTCTAGACATCAGCATACTTACATATGTAATGAATTTGTTGTAATTCAGGAACAAGTCAAAAGTACATACTTTTAAAACACATTAATCGGGGTTTTGAACTTCTCAGCCTATCTTCTTCTATGTACAAGATGCTCAATTGTGAAGTGGTACTCAGACATTCCAGAATTCCCTCAACTAGATTGTTTCTGGAATTTTGGATTGGATTTATCGGTGAAATATGAATGTCATGAGATTTCTGATTTATCTATATTGTTTAATCTGGACAATGGAGGTAAAAGACACCTATCAACTAATTACCAATTTCATTTTTAAAAACATAAACCGTTTTTCAAAAGAGGAAATTAAAAGCCCATATAATATGAGAATTATGAGAATCATTGATTTTTTTCCTAATGTAATGGATTTTGCTTTATAAAACATTCACTTATACAAAAACTCACTATATCTTTTGGTTTTAATAACCAGAAACATTTGGGAAATCTTACTATTCCACTGAAAGGAACTGGAAAATTAAAGAATGTGATTCCAGTTATTTCTGACTCTACCCACACACAATCGAGTATAAACCTCATCAGTAACATAAAATATCTCTTTGCTTCACTGAAATTAAGTTTTGAAGTACACATAAATACTTTTTTTAACCAGAAAGGTGTAATTTCTTAACATTTGCATGGCACTTTTATTGTTAAAGTGATTTATAATTGCTTACTGTAATTATTCTAGTGCCATTAGGCTGTAGTGTCACAAACAAAAACAAAACTGAGACATATCGGAAAAACTATATGCACTTTTCCAATGATTTCTTTATTAGCACCTGTAAAATGAGGCATATGGTTTATTATTAGCATATTATAAAGAATTTTAAACATGGAGTTGACAATTTTACTCTAGCTTGTTACAATATGAATATTATCATACTAATAGTATAAATACAAAGTAAAATAACTAGAGATAGTAATATGGAAAATATACAAGTACGAGTATGTGTCTTATGTGTAAAATAAGTCAAATATAACTTTTATGAAATGATAAGCAATTTCATGCTTAGACTGGATATATACCATCTCCTCTCATTAGTAATTTGAGTCAACATCTTGAGGCATCAAAGAATTTCAAGAGTAGTATAATTAATGGAAAGAATTCAGTTAATTCAAAGGAGAGGGAACCCAGACGTGGGTAATTTTTAATAAATGTCTTCATTGAAGGTAGATTTAAATGGCCACTAGCAAAAGAGAAGACCACCAAATGTGGTTAGCCTGGTCAACGTGAAACATACAAAAGATAGATAACAAAGGAGCAAGATGTCATCTGTGAACTAATGCTATTTTTGTAGGAGGGAGAGTGTATTATTTTTCTAGAGCTGCCACAACAAGTTACTACAAACTTGGTGGGTTATGATCTCACAGTTCTGGGGGCCAGAAGTCCAAAATCGAGGGGTCAGTAAGGCCAGGCTCCCTCTCCTTGTGCTAGGAGAGAGCCCTCTCTCCTTTCTCAGCTCCGGGGGGCTCCACCCAGGCTTCATCGAGTTTGTAGCAGCATAATTCTAATCTCTGCCTCAGTCTTCACTTGGACTTTTTCCTCGTATCCTCTGCATGTCATTTTCTCTCTCTTATAGAGGTACTCTCTGTGGATTTAGGACCCACCCTATTCCAGTAAGCTCTCTTCTTTATCCTTACTTTAATTATATCAGCAAAGATCCTATTTCTAAAGAAAGTCATATTCTGAAATTCCAATGGACTTGAATTGAGGGAGCGGTGTGAGGCACTATTTAATCCACTATAAAAAATAAATTATTTTTGTAAATTTGTGAAAAGGAAGGGGGAAAAATTGTAGACGTATGGGACACAGAGTAGTCATAAATACAACATAAGTCTTGGTGACACCAATATATAAAATGCCTTTTTTTATGATTTTCTGAAACATATATAGCCGTAAATCAGTGGAAATAAGAATGTCAATATTAGGGGAAAATGATGAATGATATCAGTAGAGGTATTCTTAGTTAAACATGGTGGAATTTAACACATGCATTTTTTCCCTGTTCCTCATAGCCCCAATACAATGACAGGCAAGAATACATAATAACCGAGTATCAATATAATATATGCAGCAAAGAATACTAATGACAAGTAACAATGCCAATACTAATAGTGGAACTCAAAATTACAGACCATGGGTGAGTTATGGACTGAAAACAGGTCATGTATAAAAGGAACAAATGAAGAAATACAAATATAAGCACATTATTTAGAAGTCAGAAGTTGCATATTAGAAGAAACAACAAAAATAGAAGGGAGAGTGATCAAGGATAAAGAAGATATAAGCAGTTTTTCATTTTATGCTTATTAGTATGGTTTAATATTTTTTATATTATGGTTTAAGTTTATTTTCAGTTATAGTTCACATACAACTAATTTTTAAAACTACAATGATGAATACTATTAATAGAGATTTTTTAATGTCATTAAAAATATACAAAATAACAATGAATAACTGCATTCATTGAACATTAACTTGAAGACAGATGCAATGTGGTTTTGTTTCTTCTAATTCATTTGCCACTCACAACAGTCCTCAAACAAGGTGATATTATTATCATCTCCACTTCATAGATGAGGAAACAATAATTCGCACAGATCACACAGCTCTTAAGTGACAGAGATGAGATTCGCACGGAAGGCTTTCTGCTCCCTCTTAACTGCTAGACTGTACAACACTGTGGAGCTGTAACCTGGGAGACCACCAAACACAGTGACTCTGATGGGTTATATGACAAAACAGTCATAGCATGGTTAAGGGGAGGGAGTCGACTTTGAAATGCCCAGTGGGATAGTCCCAGTTAACAGGCAATATACGTGCATGGGGAATTTTAAAACCCTAGATGGTTATGCTATAAAATGTAAGTATATCTTATGTCTTGAATATAACATTCTAAAACACCTAATCACCATACTTTGTCTTAGAAAATAAAAAAAAACCAAAAACATAACTAGTAAATACTCTTTCTGCTCATTCCTAAGTGGAACCCAATAGGGTGACCTCGTTATGTCCCACTTTTCACTGGGCCATTCCAGGTGATACCTCTATGCTGTGGTGATTATCTGCATATAATGATTTTGATGTCCCTGCATAATTATTGCTGGCACTCCTATTCTCAACAGTGTCCCCATGGAGGTGGTAAATTACATAGCCCCTCCATCACTTATAATTTATGGAAGCCACCACCAGCATGACCCTTAAATATTAAAGTTTGTTTTTGTTTTTTTCATTTTAGAAGCAAGGCATTTGTGCTTACTAATCACCCATTTAAATTAGAATTTTTACCAGCTCTGAGAATCTTCTGGTTTTTTTACTTAAATGCTTGGTACAGATGGGATTTTGGCAGCTCAGACAACTCTCCCCTTCCTTTGGGCAGTGGGTTTAAATCTTGGGATTAGACCCAGGCATCTTCCTTTTTCTCTTTCTAACTCCCAGTCTAATTAGGTTTCAAACAGGAGGAACGCCTAGGTGTCCCTTACCTTTAAATATTTAAATATACTCTTGGGCTTCCCAGCAATTTACACCCCAAACTTCACCACAGACTTGTAAATCTCTGAACTGTGTGTGATTCCACCCCCTTCCCTTCCTGTCAGATTAGTGGTTCCTATGGGGGAAGAGACGCTTGCAAGTTCTAAGATTTACAAGAGTGCTGTGCTTTCTAAGGTGTAAATTGCAAGCAAACTCTGGAGTGTCATTAAACATGTAAGTGGGGTAAGCATCATGCCCCTTTATCCTCTAGGGCAGCAGTTACTGAGAAAGAGAAGAGAAAGGGGAACAGCACTAGGCTCCCAAGTCCTTTACCAAAATGTGAAACCAGTGCTGGAGGCATCCTGGATTCAACAGAGAAATACAAGCACATCCTTCTAACCAGCTATTGTGGTTGTCAGGTTAAGAATTTAACATAATCAATTTAACACCTAACTGCCATGAGCCTAGTTATGAATGGTGGCAGTACATTTGTTGTTTAAAGAGTCCAGTTATTAAAAATATACTTTATATCTATTCCCTCACCATTAATTTCAGCCATATTATTGTAAGTAAATGTAAGAACCAGAACTTGAAGCACATGTATCGATTATCTTGCCTTAGATACAGCATCAAATCCATAGCTTTAAATTGGGAGGGCCATGGAAAGACAGGGTCACGGAGGTAGCGAGCACCAGCTGAATTAAATGGATGAAGTTCATACGGGAAGGCCTTTCTAATTTATTCTGACTTCTGGAGTAGAACACATTCCCTGCGCAAGCGTTTCCCATCCATCCAAGAGAATGTTGAAAAGGCTGTGGCCAAAAATACTGTTCTCTTCACCCAAAGATACTCATATAAAGTCCAAAATGCAGGTGTGATTGTCCCAGTGCCCGTTTTGTGCCGTGAGGTAGGGCCCCAGGATTTTCTCTGGAAGTCACAGTTCTACTCGCCAAATTTATCACCTAAGACTCCCAGGTGCAAATATATATATATATATATATATATATATATATATATATATATATATAGAAAATAACCAATTCCAGCTTCAATGTTTCTTGCATTCAAGTCGATATTGTTGCCTTTGGCTCCTGCATCTCCATTTCTCATTCACCTACTTTGAGAAAGAGGTGACAAATTGGACTATTCCAAATGGCAAAATGCTAACAACACAGTTTCTCCATTTGGGAGAAAAGGATAGAATGACTTTATTTTCCAACAATCATATCCTCCCTTTTCTATGTTTCATGCAGGAGTACCAAGGCATAGGATAGAATTTACTGGAGGTTTGGAGTTTCAAATCCAGCAGCACTAGAAGTAAAGGGAAATGGAAAAACAGATGTAATTCTGAAGCTTCTTGTTGCCAAAAGAAACATGAAACCACTGACATGTTCTGTCTCTTTCTTTTCTCCCTTTGTGTCTTGTATTACGCCAGGCTGTCCTCATGGCAGCCTTGGGGTCTTCCAGCATCTTTGTTACCTTCATGTGGAAAATTCGTGTGTTCCTATGAAACTCTTTGCTGTGTTTTTGTTTTTCCGTATTGTCCCATCCTATGCCATCATTTCCAAACTGTTATTACTTCCATTAAGAGATTAGAATATTTCAATTTTAACTCTGTTGTTTTCCCCTTGTAGAATAGTTGCTTATACAACTTTATATATATACTTTTTATTGTCACATTATTTTATTTTTTTTTCTTTTGCAGTTCTATTTGTGGTCTTTAGGAGCTATTTGAAAACCTATTTTAAAATATGTGTTTTTGCCTCCTACTTTCATTCACTTATCTACAAACTGCCTCACTGTGTTTTTCCTTATACATCCTTCCATTTTTATTTTTCCAGATGTTTAACAGAATGTTTGAGAACGTGGAATTTGGAATTGACTAGCATGAATCAGATCTCTTCCAATTCACCAATTGCAATTTTACTTAACCACCCTAAACCACATTTTCTTCATCTGTTGAATTTAGATAATACTTGACAGTGCTGTGGCAAAGATGTAGTATAATCATGTTTGAAACAGTCGATTGCAGTCCTTGGCTTATAGCCCACACTCTATAAATAAGTATTATTACTGTATTAATCTGTAAGACAGAGGAAAAAAGGGAGTGTGTTTTTTATTTATTTTTTTAAAGGTGAAATTTAGGAAATTTGAACGTTTAACTGGAGATGAAAATCTCTTATAGCATGCATCTACTGTAATTTTAGCAATGCATCTTGAGAGCATACCTGGAATGTAATTTGCGAAAGAATAGCCTAGTGCTAAAATAAGAACTTGAAATCTAGAGCCAGACAAGATTTTTGTTCAAGCCACTTATCCCCTTCCTTAATTTATGTAGATGCCATCAAATCACCTACCTTTTTGATCTTCAATATTATCATCTGTTAAAAGTAATAACACTCAACATTCTCTTGGGTAGGTTGTTATAAGGATTACAAAACTGCTATCAAGTGGTCTGACCTATAATATATTATATAATGTTATTAATTTGGGAGTGAGTTTGAAGTTTTCACTTGCACAAAGAAACACATACATATCAGAATGATGTCCATTGAGCCAAAATGACCCTTTTTTCCATATGCATTGATATTGGTATTGTACACATTCTGTGTAGAGGCAACTGAAATGAATTAAATTACACGCAAACTTGGAAGAGCAGTTTAACATCTTTTATAGACCGCATTATACACCAAGGGCTCCTATTGGGCATAATCTAAGTGTATGTATGTGGACAGTCAAAACGTTAGATCGAATGACCTCTAGTGGTTTCTTCCTATGGGTTTCTGATTTATGTTCAAGAGAAATTTCCGTGGAACTACACTACAATCCTGCTGAGCTTTCCGGATTTGATGAGCAGCTCACGGGGCCTATAAACCCATAGGCAAAGTCTTAGATTCCACGTTTTAAAACTACTCAACAGCTAGGGGATGAACTGTTGTCTTGGAGACACAATCACATAGCAGTATTTAAACCAATGGACACTAAACTGAACCATGAACTTTCAGTTTGTTTTCTCTCTTGTTTGAAATCAAAACTTGGCCTCTTCGTTCACACTGATAATTCACTTCACACCTGCCTTTTCATATACGTTTATCAATATTTTACCACCTTAAGAAAATATACATATTTCTGAAATGTGTGAATTAGTATTTAAGGTTTTATAAGGCCATTCAAAGTGAACTCTACTAATTTTGTATTAAATATGTCACTAAAATGATAAAAGTGACTTTGTGATATTTACACAGAGTAAATATCAACCATTTCTTTTTTTTCTATGTACTGGGAATTCAAAGATAGCATAATGGTTGTTTTACTTTTAAACAGATATGAGGTGAGCAATATTACTACACTATAAAAATCAAAATTATGTGCCAGGCACTCTTCATTAAGCATCATATGTTTTAACTAATTCTTCAGTGTGTTTTACCTAATGTGGCAAATTGCTGTTATCCCCATTTTCACAAATGAGGACACTCAGGCGTGTAAGTCTCAGTAGTTGTCCCATAATTACACAGATAAAGGCTGACAGTTCAGGCATTGAAATGCAGTCAGTCCTGCTCAACATCTAGGTTCCCACTGTGGTCTGTGTGAGTCCAGGCTAGTAATGCTACGAATATATGCAGGGCATGATCCTGAAAAGAGGAGGAGATTGTCATTTTAATATAAATGAGAGAGAAACTCCTTTTAATATAAATATCCGTGTTACACAGTTAGATGTTTTTCAAATAAATTAAAAGAATAAATTACCAGAAAACTGAAACAACATCCTCCTCAAAATTGATAACTTCATATCATAAAAGATCTCTGGGTCTATCAAACCCCAGAGGCGTTTCATTAGAGGTCATCAGTCTTATTTATCTAGCACTGACATCTCTAAGGCTGCTAAAGAATCTTATTGGTGAGTCAGGCATCCCAAGATCAGGAAGAAAATGGCTCAGCTTATGTGCATGTGGAGGGCAGTGGGGCGGGACTTGGAGAGAACAGGACAGAAAAAGATTTTTAAAACCTGAAGAAAAAAATGTAAGATCAAATCAGTCAGGTCTCTGTAGTGGTGATTTTAAAATGCATATTTTTGTATTAAAACTGAGCTTCTGTCTCACATTAGTGACATGGGTTTACTGTAATATTAACCGCAAGTGATACTTTACTGGGAGAAGTAGTACTAGTATCTGACATAAAATATTTGAAGTGCCAAAACAATACTAGCCTTTGCTCATGCACAATAGAGATACCTACCACACTGGGGGAAAACATTTGAAAATTTATAGGTATAAATATAGGTGTAATAGCAGAGATATTAACTCTTCTTGAAATGATCATATACTAATTTGAACAGGTAAGTGGTAAACTTTTTACCATCTTCATATACCTGTACACTTCAAACCCCAAGCTAATAATTTAATTTAATGTTATTAAGCTCACGTAAACCAGCAATTTCCCTTGTTGGATATCATTTAAAATTAAATCCACTTTCAAGAAAGCGTTCTACTCCTAAAAGTAATAACTACATATTAGTTGCTAGTGAACAAGTCAGAGTATCTATCATTAATGCAGCAAGGCCATTAATCCATTTGGTTAGATAAATCTCCTGACTAAGAAGAAAATTATTACTGACCTTTTAACCCATGGACAACTTAAAATCTCATTAGGTCACAGGTTCATTTAGCAGCAGATATAAGATATGAGATATGCTGGTTTGGAATTATAGAAGGAACATTTTTGAAAAAATGATAGGAGTAACATATATGTTTCAGGTGCAAACACTATGCCAATGAGTTCTGACACTCAAGAAAGCCGTGTCTCTTTTCTACTTCTACATTTCTATTTTCTAAAATGTTCAAATACTTCTACCTTAATGAATCTATCTCTCTGTATGTATAGATACAAGTATATAATTATATCTAGAGCTATACAGATAAACAATTGTGAGCATATATACATTCTACTGTAATTTATATACATATTCTCATTGCCACCGTTTTTCTCATCCCATTAATGATTAATAATGAAAACACCCTATTCCATACCACTACAAAGAAAAATCCTTTTTTTAACTGCCAGAAAATCTGATATAGATGAAGTTTTGAACGATGATAGAAATGAAACATAGAAATAATTTCCAGATATGGATTAATTCCCACCGCACTTTCCTGATGCACACACTCTCTCCCTGCCTTCTTCTCCCTCCTTATTCCATGGGAAGCAAGATAGTCCCCTGGTCATCTCCATCATGGCTCTGAAATTCATCCACCATTCTGTGTACATGATGTCTGCAGGCTAGAAGGACGTTCTGAGATAATAGACCTTTCCCTGGAAGACGAAAAGAAGTTATCATACGTTGTTTTTGTTTTCATCCTGAGAAAATATAGAGGATATTTATCATGTAAAAGAGCAAAATGAAATGATACTATATTTCACATATAAATGTCTAGTTTCACATACCATGAAGTTATATTTTGCATGGCTACGTTTTCTGCCCTCTGGGTCATCAGGATTTTATACTGAGTTTCTCAGGGGAAAGAGGTTTGGCACATTGTGCTACAAAAGGAGGGACATGTCTTTTGAGTTTGCCACACTGTACTGTTGGGTAATTAATACATAGGCTAGAGGCGGGGAATAGGTAAACACCCAGGTACACCTTTCATTCCAAGGTTAATCATACCTGAAATAAAATACTGCCTTGACTTCCTTTGTCTCTGCAACAGCTGTTGCCATCCAGACACAAAATTTTTCTTTCACTCCTTTCCTCCTCAAACATGCTCAACTAGGTAATGACAGGTTTTGTTTATACAAAATTTTATTTACACAAAATAGTTTATTCAAAATTGCCAATAATTACTTTTACATTGTTAATACAATTTCAGGCATAAAGTAGGCATAATACATTTTTTCTCAGTAAATGAATAATGCCTAGAGAAAAAACAAATAATAGTATCTACCCTAAGATATCTTCCCATTAGTTACCACAATACTCAAAATTTGAAAAAGGAGAGCATCTTCTTTAAGTCAAGCTTTATTTTGCTTGTTTTCTCTATGAACACTTCAATTAAAATGCAGATGTATTATTGGAAGAGTATTATAATTCATGAGTGAGATTCATTTTGACGAAGAAACAAAAATATTGATTTTTGTTGGAAAGTAGGGAAGAGGAACCAAAAAAAAAAAACCCTCTCAAACATAGAGGGGCTAGCATAGCTGAGATACTACAGAGCTCATCTTTAGGAGACACCACAGCAGACCTTTTTTCCCTGATAAATATTACTAGATTTCACTGTTCTTTCTGGTCCTATAGTCTATGGACTGGCAGTTGTCCTGGACTTATTAGTTGTTAAATGCTTGTGATATTACTTTTGAAGAAAAGAACTGGTAGAAAAGGGGATTAGACACTTAGGACTAGGTATATAAAAGAACAGGGTGAGTGGTTTGCAACAAAAAATAGTATTTAGAAACATCAAGACATTATCCTACTATGTAATATTCTTAACATTTATTTAAGGTATAGTAAGTCTGATTTTTCAATCTTGTGATCAATCCTCCAAATACTTGTTTCACAGGAAGACAAAGCTGTTTTCTAAAAACAGAAATAGATGCTATCTTTTTGTAGATATTTGAATTCTTACAAAGTTACCATTTCATTATTGCCATACCATCAGTACCGCGTATGGGACACTCTCTGGTTCTTACATTGGCGGTAACAATAGGTGCCTAGAATTCCCTTAAAGGCTGAACTTCTCAAGGAGGTACGAGACTTATGGGGGGAGGAGATCTCTTCGTAAGTCACATAATGTCTAACCACTATGTTGTATACCTGAAACTAACATAATAGCGAATGTGAACTGTAATTGAAAAATAATAATAATAATAAAAGTTAAATGTATTGAAAAGATTATCTACATGAGAATGTCTTGGGTTAGTAGTTAAAAATGCAGATTCTTCTGTCCTACCCCAGACGTACTGAATCAGAATCTTTGAAGGTGGAGTGAAGAAATCTCTGTGTTAACAATTCTCCAGAAAATTCTTGCACTCTTTGAAATCTTGTCCCAAGAAGGGTCAAAAGTTATTTTGTGGTTCCTGACATGTTTCAGGCCAATTACTCAATACAAGGTGAAATGATACAACAAATGTTTTGGTATTATCCAAAGTGTGACTACACATCTAGGAACTGCTTGAATCTAGTATATATTGAATGATAGCAAAATGTATACTTTCAGAATGTGTGTCCTCGAATACACATGAAATGATCCTATTTATTGCCAGTGTAGAAACAAGTTGAAATCAAGTTTTCTATCTCACAAATGTCCAAAATTTGAAACAAGTTAATTTTAAACAATTTTTCTTCTTTTCTTTTTTTGTTTCACTTAAAAATTATCTCAATTCATGGCTATTACTCAGTTGCAAAACTAAACATTTGTAGAATTGCTAGGCTGTGTCTTTTTTCCAGTTGAATCCATTTGAAACCCATGAAGTTATGTGGCTTCCAACTCAAATAATGCATCAGCACAGGTCTTTTCAAAATTGGCCCAGTCATGTTCAGAATGTTTGTGAAGCATTGAGTAAATCTAATTCAATGTTAAAATTTGTAACCAGAGCCTTCACTGGGTGTGTCTCATTTAAATTGGTTATATTTTTAAACAAAAGTGTTATTTATCCCAATGAATCTTCTAACAGCATATAAGCCAAACCTAGAGTATGGTAGGAAAAAAATGTTTATTCTCTGCAATTTCCCAGGTATAAAAATTACATTTTTTTTGTCTTCAAGTTTATATACTTTCTTAATAATAATAGAGTAATTTGTACCATGCTATGTCCTATTTTTGATAACACTGCATTCTGGGGAGGTGGGGGAAGCATGCCTCCAAATTTACTGAACTATAAAATTAAAATTATGATTGTATTCCACAGTAGATAGAGGCATTCTCTCCCACTACATATAAGCCTACAATAATAATAAGTTTGCTTATTAAAATCGCAATGAAAGATACTTGAACAATACATACACTGAATGTATAAGGGCAGCCAAAATTAAATATGAAGATAAAGTTAAAACCTTCCTGTCTGTGTTCTGTATGTTTTAGGTTACAGAATTCCTCTATAAACACTCACGATGCAAATCTAATCATGAAGAACACAGAATAACATACACCAGACCATATAGACTACCCTAACCTACACATTGTCTAACTCTCATGTTTTAACCCCACTTTTCAGTAAGGGGAGGGTGACACAGAGGACAAATTTCACACTGAAGACATGTCAAAATCACCAATAGGCCAAATATGTTGAAATAGTGTCTACAACACACTTAGTGTTTTGTTTTTTTTTTAATAATTTAAAGTACATAAAGAAAACAAGAGAGAGTCTTCTTGGCCGATCTAAGTACACAGAACAAGAAAGCTTTGGAAGGTCATGGGTTTAAAACATTTGAGAAACAGGGTCTCACAGGGTCAAGCTAATTAAGGGCATGGCTCCAGGTCCACCTCATTAACCATGGACATTGGCAGCTCTCGGAGTGTGAAGTTGGGAATGACTGGCTTTGGCCTCACCTCCTAAATCATCCCTCATTAAAGCTAGGAAGCCCAGACGCTATCATTTTTTGTTTCTCTAGAAGCCAAATATGACTGTTTAGAGCATGTGTTCACTCTTATGTAAGGAATATTCCTCCCTCTTCTTCCATTGTCTTAGTCAGCAGGCTCTTAATCTTTTCATGTTTCTCCTTCTAGCTCTCAGGGATAGAATTAAATCTCACGTTTTTTGTTCTCTTTCACACATACATTTATTTTTGACCCATTAAAGTTGGTGTAATCTAAATTATGTAAGCCATGACCTCTGCTGGTCCTTCCAGTTACTAATTTAATTCGTTACATTACATCTCTTTGTTATTATTACAGCAGACATTTTCTTTTCAGAGAAGGAGGAGCAATTGTAAACTACATTTTCAAGAAGAATTGAGAGGGGAAACTGCCCAAGCGTTGTAATTTTTCTGCTCGGAACCATTGGATTTTCAGTATGAATGAGGCCAGTTCTGTGGGCAAATTCCCTGGGTGGCAGATCTCTTCTAACACTTTTTTTCCATGTTAAAAATGTCAAATTACAAAACAGATCACTAGACAAATGTCCCATGGGGGATATGACTATCCCTGGGGTAGTCATACCTTGTAAACACCTACACAGTTATCAGTGCCACATTTTTATATTGCAGTTTAGTCAAAAGGTGGGCAGCACAATATTTACATAACTCTATGGGATAAAATATTCAGTGCCTTTTATAAAAGGTGTTTCACTGAAGCCGCAAACAACATAGATCTGTTCTTTATGCAGCATGATGAAAATATCTGTGACTATTTTCTCATGGAGCTTTAAAATACACAGATACCTGACCTAATACAATTGCTTCCGAATAACAATCGGGCAGTGGATTATACAGTCTGTATTAGTTCACGCAGACATTCATTCAACACGGAATACCTGTCTTGTGCCAAGCCTATGCAAGCTTTGAAGATTTAAAGAAAAAGAAACTATGCCCTGGTCCTTAAGAAGTAGTATATGGTTTATTAAAAGGAGACAGACCCATGAATAATTATAGTCTGCAGCAAGTACCATATTGCAGACACTGGAAAGTTTTATGGAAGTCCACAAAAGACAAAGTCACACATTTCACCCGAGGAGGAAAGCGAGTCTTGGGTAGATTTTTGGAGAATGAACAGTAGCCCCACTAATAGAGAACATTGGTGGTGAGTGTGGGGAAGGGAGGAGGCCATAGGAGACACAGAAGTAGAAAGGTGTACACAAAGGAGGTGGGACTTCTGAAGATATGTTTGAAGGTGCTTAGCATGGCTGGGAGGTGAAGAGGAAGCTTACAGAGGTGACATCGGGAAGGTAAAGTTAAATGGAACATTATTGTGGATGACTTGGTAGAGTCACCTAATGTCACAGATCAGAAAAGGGGTGTGAAAGAGGCAAGAAAGCATTCGTTCTCTTGCTATCATTTTACATTCTGGCTTTCATTCCCAATCCTTATACTTAAGAAAAGAAAATCTACTTTTGGAGCTTAAATGTTCATGGAACCTTGACTTTAAAATGTCTGAAAATTTAGTGTGAAAAGTGGAAGTCAAAATACTTCTTTGTGAAGCTATGAAGAAGTTGTAGTTTGGTTTTATTTCTTGGAAGAGGAGGTGCATCCCCACCCTTAGAGCATAGTTCCTTTTTGGTAAAGATCAATTAATCAGGTCATTAGTTCTGCAAATGAAAAGCAAAGACCACAAACTAAAATGCAGTTGTTTGATACCATGTAGATCAAAGGAGCATTTTACTGGAAAATGGTCTGTCTACATCAAAGGCAGAGGTTATTCTCTGAGACACTTTTTCTAAGTATGTGTTAAGGTTCACCTGTTGCTTTTTAAAACAGTGTGAATCTTAGTCCAAAACTGCCTTTCAATTTTTACGACTCCTATTCATTTCCAATGTTTAGCTTTGGGTTGTCAGAATGCTAAACTTTGGTCTTCCTGGTAAGCTTCTCCCACAACATTGTGCTTTACGCCTGGGATCCTCTCTACTGCTGATATCTGGGTCACATCCGGGGTGAGAGGGAAGTGGGACATCTGCACATGAGAGGAGTGCAGGTAGGAGAGCTGACACTGGATTAAGAGCTGGTCTCCTGAAGGCCAGGGGGTGCCACTCAATGGCATTATTACCCCACGGTGTGTGTGTGGGGGGGGGGGGTCACCACACCTTTTTTCATACTCAAATTAATCTCAGCTGTCTCTCAGCTGGAGCGAGAAAATGGGTTCCAACTGGGTGTAGATATGTACAAAACTGGAGAGTCCGTGAGTGAAACAAAAAGGACTGTTTTCTTCTCCTAAGTTATTTGCAATATTTTGGAAATGTGTCCCTCCTGGAGGCAGTCAGAACCTTCTCTAGCTTCCTTGTGTAGTCTTGTCCTCTAAGCAAGCTACCCCAGAAATGGAATGTTGTGGGGTCCTCTGCCACTTGTCAGAGCACTGTGACCCCATTACCCCAGTGCTTGAAGCGCTGCACGAGTGACCACCTAATTTATAAAACGTCTTCATGGTATGGATTAACACTTTCAGTCATACTAGTTGGAAGGAACTAAGCTAGTTCTACTGAAATGTTATTTCCTGCTCTAAGAAGAAGCCAATGCTATTCAAAATTCAGGGTAGAAAAAGGGTTTCTACAAGTCAGCTTTGATGTATTTTTTCCAAGCATTCTACAAAGAATCAGAAAATTGAATGTTGTATGATCTCCAGCAGCCTGACACTTTGCCCTTGCTTCCTTCTGCGATTTCTGTGCCTGAGGTTAGAAAACATTCTGTAGTGTTCTCTCAAGCTCAGTCTCTTCATAAACCTCTGGCATCCTTGCAATTAGCAGTACCTACTGAGAGTACATATCATTTCTTAATATGTCCCTGTTCTTCAGAGGCTTAATTACACTTTCTCAAATTCAGTAAGTTCTGTTTCTGGTTTTTTTTTTTTTTTTTTCTATCCATTCCCAGTTCAGAAATGGCTTTCCTCAAAAGACTTAACAATCATTAATGAGCTTCTCCATGTTTTTAAGTACGATTCATAGTCCAAAACGCAGATACAGGATAAGTATTTGTTTTCTATGATTTAGTTTACTGTCTGCCTCTGAGACCACATCCTGTCATGACAGAAGGTGTAATCTCCATCTTCCCTGGACATCCAGCTGGGCTTGTGTCCCTGCTGCATGATACCAAGGGCTCACACTATGGTTGTCAGACTCAGTGGTCAGAGGCTTCCCCTAGGTTCCCATCATCTCTGGGTGCCTATTCCTTCGTGCCACCACTGCTTTGAATTGACTCTATCCCACAACCGGAGCAAGGCAATGTTTTGCAGGACCCAGGAATGCTCTACAACTGCCCCCTCCAGCATATCTCTGCCTCCCTGCCAACAGCTCCCAGGCTGGACCAGGGTCCCCTCTTCTCCAAAGCCACAGCATCGTTCTCATTGTTTCTCTATTGACTGAGGAGATGTTTTCTCTCCGATCTAGAAGAAAGCCGTACTCCCTACCTCCACAACTACTGAGCTTCTCCAAACATCATTTTCCAGACTCACAAATTTCTCTTGATATTTCTTTAAGGAGTACTTCACTTAATTTCATCAGTGGGTTTAACATTTGAAATAATGACAACCCATTATCCCATGACCATAACATGCAGAAAGAAATCTCAGGGCCTGCTATCTTGTTAAATGGGAGGAAGGTAAAACAAAACAAAAGCAAAAAGGAAAACAGCAGTAGCAGCAACAACAACAAAAACAGAGAAAATCATAAAGTAATTTAAATATAAAATTTAGCTACATCGTTTCGGTGCAGGACCATAAAAGTGTATCTTTGTGTTGTTCGAACACTTATTGATGAGGAAAAAGGAGCTCAAGTTCAGAATTTTGTGAGACTCAGGACATAAGCAGTGGCACTGCAGCACCAACATCTGAGAGCATCTCATACCTGG
Organism: Rhinolophus ferrumequinum; assembly: GCF_004115265.2. NCBI lineage: Eukaryota > Metazoa > Chordata > Mammalia > Chiroptera > Rhinolophidae > Rhinolophus > Rhinolophus ferrumequinum. The sequence continues at coordinate 7,263,996 of NC_046301.1, read as the reverse complement.
GAGAAGACGGATATTTACTTCTGATTGAAAGCAGCATTTATCACCCCACCAGTGGCAAAGGTATGTGCACAGAGAGACAGCTGTGGCTCTGCCGAGAAGAGTGGCATTATCGTGGATACCTTACACGCTGGGGTGGAGGGAAGACCAAGCCAGACATTTTCCTGGTCCACGTGAGTCATCTCATTCTGAATACTCCCATATAAATGGGTAGAATGAGGGAAGGTGGACCTGGAACAATAGTTAACTGGACGTCTTGAATATTAGGTGGAAGATTATAGTCATTTCAATTTAAGCCTTAAGATAAAAGTGACTGATTAGGCTGTAGTCGTGATATACAGGTTATGTTGTTGGAGGAAGTTAAACTAGTCTAGGAACAAAGCATCGCATTGCCTTTCAGGAACAACAGAAAGGATCTATGAAATGATGAAAACCTAGGATGGTAGTAACAAAAACAAATAGGTTTATATAATTCAGAGACAGTTGTGAGATGTTAATTTATTGCAATTGGGACATCAGGAAGAGGAAGTAATTGGAAGGGATTGCCACAGAACTGAATATATAGTGATATATTGAGTAATATGGGAAATGTAAGATGAAAGGGAGCAAATATTCCAGGGAAGAAAAGAAATTCCATGTGGCACCTATTTATTTCTATTTCCTGCTTAATATCATACTTAAGATATAAATTGGCCTTTAGGAACTTGATCACTAATAAGCTCAATAGAGAGGCCAATCGTAGAAAATCAGGTGGTAAGAAAGATTGAAAATGCTATTGGTGAACAAATGGGTTATTAAGCTAAGTGATATCACCAAGAGAAAAACGTGCTGTGTATATAAAAGGAGGATCCAAGATGGAACCATAGGGGGTAAGAACTTCCAAAGAGCAGATTTAGGAAAGGAAGCTGAGAAGGAATGAGCAGAATGGAGATAGGAAAAGGCCAGAAAGAGAACTGGAAACCTGATGCCATAAGCGGCATTTTAAGAAGCAGGAACCGTGAATACTGTGTCACGGAGACATTAAATAAGACGAGAAGTAAGAAAGCGTCTATTGCTTTGGTTGTGGTTAAAAAAAATATGAATGATTTTACTGGAATTATGTGGTATGATTAGATTGCAAAAAGTTGTTTAGGTAAAATCAGACTAGACTATACATTTAAGAAGACTGTATATGAAAAAGAGTCACTTGGGCACCTACCAGAAATACCAAGGGGAATTTTGAAAAAAGAAGAGATGGTATTAGTTTTGAAAACAGAAACTGGAATGTTACCCAGTCTAAATTAGACATAGAAAGAATAAATTTTAAGATAGAAATGTATTTTATGGATTTGTTTGATTGATTGTCATAAGAGCTAAATCTATTCCATAACTTTTCAGAGGATCAGAAACACCTTGCAGTAATACCTTAACTCTAACGACCAGCATATTGCCTTGTCTTTATAGCTCTCTTCCATTCCACTGAGCGTACATCATCTTAATCTTCAGACTGTGTTTCACTCCTGGTATCAGAATTTATCCTACCTCAGGGAGAAGCCTATCCCAGCGACAATGTTAAAATATCCAGTTGAAGCACTTAAGTGACACAGTCTGAACAACCGTGGTGCTATTTTGTCCTACATTGAGTTCAAGTGCATTTCAAAATTGTAACCACATTCGTACTTTACCCACCAGTTCAAATGGGCTGAGTCTCCTTCTTGAGTACCTGAGTTCCTCGTGTCCAGGTGCTCATTGTAACTTCTTGCTAGATCTCCTGGAGTTTTATTTTTGTTTGAGTTATTACCACCAGGCTTTCCGATGATTATCTTTGCCTGCGATGGGGACACTAAAGTTCCTGCATCTTCTCAAAGGGCTAGTCTCAATTCTAAATCATAACCTTGTCAATTTAAGCCTGACTCTCTAGTGGTTCTGATCCTGGAATCTGACCTGGTAAGACTTTCTTGGCTTCTTTTTTCTTCTTTCTGATTCTACAAGAGTTTTCAGACTGCTGGTTTTAGAGATGGAGTGGTGAGATGGTATGTTGTCATGTTTCTAGATGGGGAGAAGAGATCAAGTTCCATGTTATATAACTGTCACATAAGTGAATATTATTTACTTTCCACGACATCGTAAGCTACTTTTTCTACCATTCTTTACGCATTACAAGGAAAGAGTAAAAGGCCAAGCTTGAGGGAAAAAAAAAAAAAAACATAGAGGGTCAATAAAAGTTGCGCTTCTCTTTAATGTAGAAAAGGGGAAAATGTAGAATAAGGAGATGATTATAGGCAAAGAAAATATTGAAGGCATTGTGAATGATCCAAAGGAGAAACTCTGGAAATGGTGGAAATGATATCAACTGTACTGTAGCTCTCTTCCTTTACATTGACACTACTTTATTTGATATGTCATATTTGTAAAAATAATCACTTAACATTGCTAGAATTTTGTAAAATGTGAAGGAAACAATGTTTGCCTTCGTTTTGGAGTCATTGAATGAAGGGCCCTATTATGTGCTCACATCATCATTAATGTGCAGGAAAACATATCCGATTATTTCAAGTGTTTTAGTTGCCAACACGTACATTTAATATGGGTTTGTTTAAATCAGTGTCCATGTGCACCGTTAGCAGAAAACATTTCCACTACTTTGGTCTAGAATAATTGAGTCCATTTATGCTCAACAGTCTACTGGCACCCGACCCGTATAGCATGCTGGGAGGACTCAGTTTGATGTGGGCCTTGTCCCAATGTCTGTAGTTATTGGCAAGACTTCCTGTTGTTACATTGCTGACCTTTGCATCCCACGGAGAGGTTACTCTCTCTTGCCTCTGCATGGGCTGGATGAACTTTGGAAATAGTTAGATAATCTGACTGTCCTTTGGTGGATAGTCATCATATCTTTTTCCTGATTTGGTCGTTTTAATCATCAGCTGCCATGGTATTAGGATCTTCTCTCTCTTCATGAATGATTAAAACTATAATCTCTGAAACCCACATGCTAAAACTTAATCACATTAATAATCACTAGTAATAATTGTGTAAAGCAATTACTGTATCTTAAAACATGAAATATCTTCTTTCACGGGAGGCTGAAAATTAGGTAAAAAGTTATTTAAAAAAATAATGATCAAGTAATAATTCAATACTTTGCTATTTTAATCAATGCAAGCTCTTAAACAAAATAGTTGGACCCAATACAGAATTTTAGAGCTCAACTTACATGATTTAATAAAGAAATATGTCAATGCTTAATGAATAACAGATTTTCCATTGTCTTAGCAAAAGAGAAATATGGGAGTCTACAACTGAGTGAGTAGATCATGTTTTTACAGAATGCCTACAACTCACACTAGGGAAACTGTTTTGAAAGATTACCTAATAAAAATGGAGAAGAGCAAGTGGGTACTAATGTATGTCAATACCAAACATAACTCAGTTATTCTGTCTGGGAGTCAAAATCTATTACACGCTAGCAAAACAGATGGATTTCCTATTTTCCAATTATAGTCCAGATGTTTACTGAGGACAATAAACATAAATACTATGGGTCTTTCATTGTATTTTTTTCCAGAGAAATATATGTACTTTAAGTGCCACAACATACATTCCAGTATGTAAAATAGTAACAAAAATAAAAATTTATGAGATGAGGAGCAATGATTGCACTGAAAAAATAATATTATGCATGGTATTACATCTTTTGATATTCAATTATTTCTGAGGCATCCTAATTAAATCAGTAGCTCCCTTCCAAGATTTATGTTCGCTTTCTACAAAAGTTTTCTTTGGTATTAAAAAAAAAAACTATTGATTTCATATCAGTATTTTGAAGATTGATCTTAGGCTTTTTTTTTTTTTGCTTTGCAGATTAAGCATATAAACAGAATACAGTGTGATTTCTTACAAACTTTAAACTTATTTTTAATTTTTTAAATTTTCATAAATATTACGAAACTCTACTAAACTTGGAAGAAAAGTTTTAAGAATATTTTTGAGAATGAGTTGCCAAACTTATACCCCATCACCCTCAAATATTTTAGTCTATACTTCCTACAAAGCCATTATCCTATCGAACAGCAAGATGCCACCAAAACCATGAGATTAATATTTATATGGTATAGTTTAATCCTCAATTCCCACTTAAGTTTTTCAATTGTACCAATAATGACTTGTACAATAAATCCAGTTTACACTCACATGTTGCATTTAATTGTCATGTCTCTTTATATTCCTCCATCTGGAATATTTCCTTAGTCTTTACTTGACTTTCATGACCTTGACATTTTTAAGATCATAAGCTAATTATTTTGCACTATGTATTCCAATTGGGAATAGATGTGATTAGATTTAGGTTGTGGATTTGGGGCATGTTATGTTTTTCTCACTGTACCTTATAAAGAGATACACAATTTTAATCTGTTCTAATATTGATGATGTTTACTTTGATTATTTGATTAAGACAATTCAGCCAAGACTTTTTACTGTTGAATTATGCTATACCCCTTTCTAATTGATACTACTTTATGACAAGATAGTTTGAAATGATAAATACCACATTCCTCGTCAAACCTTCAATGTACCTATTGATTCTTTTATATCAGTATTGACTTAAAATTTGCTATTTTATTCAGTGGGTTCAATTCATTATTACTGTTTGTTTTGATGATCAAATGATTCCTTATTTGGTCGTCAGGACCCCTTCTAAGCAGGCTTCTGGTTTTTTCCATCATTTTTTAAGTCCTTTTGACACTACAGACATTTCAGGCTCATCTTGTAGTTTGTTAAACTTTGATTTAAAATCTGGGATGCTCCTCACTATACCATTCTATTTGCAAATGATTTATAAAACTGAAGGAAAAAAGTTTTTCCCTTAACATGCCAAACCTCCAGAGTGGATTTACACCTTTGATATAATTCATTTTCATTCATAGTGCATAGAATGTGTTAGGCACTTAAATGAAAACAGAATAAGGCACACAAAAACAAACAACAAAAAGAAAGGATTGGGTCAAGTTCTAAATGTCAGATGTCTTAGGAAAACTCATTTTCAGAACAGTGGATAGAAGGTGAGAAACATGAATGTATGTTTAATTTTGAATTTTGGTATACTCTGACACCAGCATATATGTATGTGAACGTTCTACGTAGAAGGGTTTATTTCCACATTGCAAGGCACAGATAATTCAGAGCAACTGATTCACATACAACTATTGTCACCAAAGAGCAAGAAAGGGCAAATTTGGAGACAATATCATGAGATGAAAAATTGCCAATATCTTAGTGTACACTACAAGTATTTGACCCAAGTGGCCACTAAGCCTTTTTATGTAACTTACACTTGCTGTGTCAGAACACACTTCTTAAGAATTGGCAAACCTAATATTCTAAGATGAATCCAATATGGTCATCTCTGAGAGGACTGAGTGATGAGTAAATCCATGGGAACTGAAGTCTAAGGGACCTGAAACTATGGAGCCTGAGACCAACATGACACAGGCTCAGTAGCCACGCCTGCCGTGAAGAGAGGTAACTATTATGCACTTGTCAGACTTTATGAGACAGTATAGACATAAACAGCATGAGTAGCAGCCAAATCCAGCCTTTCTATTCCTCTCCTTCTGTCTGTAGCTGGGGCTAAAACCTGTGCCAATGGCCACTATAGTTTGTAACACCCTTTGCCAGTAACAGAGGCCAGACAGTCATTAAATTGGATATAAACAATGCAGGAATTAAGAATGTTGAATGGGCGGGCTGGACCTCCTAGGAAACCATCTGGAGAAAACCCAGATTTCCTGGATGTGATCATAGGCCTTAGAGTTCAGATCAGCATTTCTGCCCTGAAATAAATGAAGGCAAGCCCACTTTGTGTGAAGTCAGGGAAAAAAACAAAAATTTTCACCGCTGAGCAAATATGACACATATATGTACATTTGAAGTCTCTAGTCTCATTCTAACTGTACATACATGTATGCATACGACTATATCTTTCACTCTCATTTTTTCAGATATCTGTACATCCATCAAGTTATACAGCTATGACTCTCACAGTAATTTTAATAATCAATATATCTTTCTTAAGTAATTAGGTGAATTGTAATTTTATGTAAGAAAACTGAAGAAGTCTACCTAAAAATGACAGCGGTTCTCATCAAGTTTTAGAATGTCTCTTCAAATTAAGTCCTACTGCATTTCAAGGAAGCAGAAGGCCTTTGGGCATTATCTCCCCAGTGGAGCGCTGTGATCTCATCCCTCTGGAGTCGATCAAGCCCACAGAGAGTTGTTCAAGTAGCAGTGACCTAAAACAGGTTACCAATCCAGCCACAGATGAGACCGCAATGCTGTTCCATCATTGTGGTGCATTATTTTAGTGCTAAACACACAGGCAAAATGACCACACAGGTAATGAAGCTGAGGCTTCCGAGACCCTCACTCCCAGGAGCCACTTCCTCAGCACTAAGAGAGTCTCTGGCAATTTCATATTCATTGTGAATGACATGTTTTGACTGAGATAGCCCCGCAATTTGTATGTTTCAAGCCCCACAAAGAATGTATGAGTAAAAAAGGTCTCCTGATTAAATTTATTCCTAAGCAGGTAATACAGTTGTTCATGAATTCATTCACTCGTGCAAATAATGTCATTTTGGCCTTGTAGGAAGCAATAGGCTGAAATTTGTGAAAAAAAGAAGTTCACAGAATTGGTGCTCAGAGGGTTTATATTCTAGTAGGAAGAGAGAGGCAGAAACAGAAACATGAAGAGTAAGTAGGAAGCTAAGTTTATTATACAGAGTTTCTCTGTACCCAACACATAACGGGTGTGCAGAAAAGTAGGAGACTTCAGGACATAAAGGCAGTAAGTCACTGGAACACACATTGAACTTTTGAGTGTGCTTTAACTATATTTATGTTTTTGTTAGGTTATCGTTTTTGGATAGTGCTGTCTAAATTTACTAGAGGTCTTTAGGGATATAGCATAATGGGTATAAAGACAGGAAACATTTGAAAAAACAAACATCATTTAAACAAGAAAAAAGTTGTAATTTATACTTCAGTGCCACATTGTGTTTTGAAAGCATAATGATCCTTCTTAATCAGGCTGTGGGAAGTCATAAGATGCCACACAAATTTTGCTGTTACTTCAAAGTTAAGGAGGATGTGTTTTATGTCTTCACTAGGTATCTACATTTTTCTCTGGTATCTGCAGTCTCAGTTTGCTCTTGTACATACATTTTTCTGCTAATTTCAACTGAGTTCTAAAAATGAAGTTAAACATAGATCAACCTGATACTAAGCTTTTTAAATTTTCATGCAGTGTAATTTTACTAAAATCTTCACAAATGCTTCAGAACAGGATTTCATTCAAACACCATGTGCATTGTAAATCTCTTCTAAAATAACTTACACGTACTACATACACAGTATTAGGTCCTCTGCTGACAGAAAGAACAAATGTAAATTAAAAGCAAATCTAATAGAAGTTGACAATTCTTCAAACAACATACATAACCAAACCTGATTTTAAAATAAATCACTTACGACTTCCTCAGTTAGTCACAGAAAATCTGGCATTTGTGAACCTCAGCGAGATGAAGAGTACGTTTATCTCACTCATAACAGACGTATTCTCATAATAGAGGTATAATGTTGGCTAATTATTTATTCAAGAATCATAAACCATAATGCTTAAAATGCACTGGATAATAGGCTAGGCTCTGTTCACAGTAGACTGAGAACCAGTGGAGATAGACACAGGAACACAAAAATTATAGCACAGCAAAGAAAGTGCCATGATATAAGTAAGAACAACATGTGACCACAGCACACTGAGCATGGAACCAATTCCTATGCCGTAGGCTGGGAGGTGACCCTCCAAAAGGAAGTGACAATTTCTGTCTCTTTAGAATAATAGTTGGAGATTTGAGATAAAGAAAGAGACAGGTTTTTCAGGCAAGGAAACATTGCAAAATGACATGAAGCCATGGCAAAACCTGGTATGCTCAGGGACTAGCAGATTCTGTAGCGGGATTTGAGAAATGGCCCCCACGGGTGCTGCAGATGTTGGTGGAGCAGACTGGAGTCAGACTGTGGACAACAGGGCATCAAGGGATGGTCAAAGCTGGGAAATGACCTAATCAGATTGATTTTGTAGGCAGGCAACACTTCCAGTAACGTGGAAAATGAAATACACACTCTGGGAAGTAGACACACGGGAGTGACCAGATGAGAGATGTTTGAAAGGGGTCTCATAAAAGGTGCCACAGACCTGACCTAACCACAGTGGGAATAAGGACACAGAGAAAAGAGCAGGGTTTTAAGACAATACTGAGGCAACCAAAAACAACAAAAGAACAAGACAAACAAATGAGAAACAAGAACTCATAGACACAGACAATAGTTTAGTGGTTACCAGAGGGTAAGGGGAGTGGGGGGTGAGAGATGAGGGTAAGGGGGATCTAATATATGGTGATGGAAGGAGAACTGACTCTGGGTGGTGAACACACAATGGGATTTATAGATGATGTAATACAGAATTGTACACCTGAAATCTATATAATTTTACTAACAATTGCACCCCAATAAATTAAAAAAAAAAAAGACAATACTGAGGCGGATTTCCTAGTGTTTGATGACAAACTGACATAAGACATTGGAGTAGTGGAAAGAATCTTTTAAATTATACTTATTTGCTCGAAAGACTTTGGAATACTCTTACCTGCGATGGAGAATGCAATACGAGGACTGGGTAGAAAGAAAACCTTAATTTTGAACATATTGAGTTTGAGTTTCCTTGAAACATGCCGACTGAAATAGAAATTTATCATCAAACTGATGAGCTGATAGTATGACCTCCAGTCACTCCCCATATTCCCTCAAATCCATCTTCTGCATTCAAAATGAGTAAAAAAAGTCAATTCTGACCATACCATTCCTTTTCATTAAATCTTTCACTGGCTCCATATTACGTAGAGAAAAATGGTTTCAGGTTCTCTTTTAGACTCCACAATCTGGACCCACCTGCCTGTCTAGGCTCTCTCTTGCTGCATGCACTCCGTTTTAAAAACATTTGTTTCAGGTAAAATTGATTTATTGCTCTTTCACACTCTTTTTTCTTTTTCTTTTTCTTTTTTTTTTCCTGGCTCTTCATTCTTCATTCTTGCCCAAAAAGCAAACGATGTTTTAAGACTCAAATCAAGTATTATTTCTATCATGTCTTTTCTAAAGCAATGATTGGCCATCCTCTGTACATGGCACGTGACCATCTGTGCACCGTATGAAACTGTAACCCTTTAGTTTACTCATATATCAACACATCCTCTGCTAGAATGCCAGGAACGATATACTACATTGTTTTGGCATATCCAGTATATTGCACAGTGCCTGGGTTTGGAAGGAAAGAGAGAAAAAATATTATTAGAATGAAGGGGAGATATTAAAATGTGCATTCCTTCAAAAAAAACAATTTTAGTTTTAAAAATTGATTCTACTGATATCAACCGTGTTCATGGGCACATGTAGAAAAATGTTAATTGTGTTAGTGTTAATGGTGCCAATCAATGAGAGACAACTTCATAATAATGACGTGCTCGTTGTAAGCACACGCACCCGTGCATCAGTCTGTTTCCCTTTGAAGCTTTCTGTCCATCCTTCCATTCCTCTGGTGTTAGTGTTGTGGACATCCTCATTCATTTTCCACCAGATGCTCTGTGCACCTGTGATCATTTCATATCTTGGGGGTAAAACTTGATCTTTTAAACCCAAGGAATAATGATTATTTCAAGTGGCTCTCCATTTTCAATGAAATTTCTTTGGTTAAATACATTTTGATACAGTCAAGTAATAAAATAATTTTCAGACATTAGTAGAACTTGGTGTATTTACACGTGTTAACATTAAAAAAAAATTCCAAAAGTCAATGCAAAAACTGAATAGTGAAAATCAGTTGAGTATAGCATGTTACTGTTTCAATTGAAGATCAATGTATTAGATTCTTAGGGCTGCCATAACAAATTACTACAAATTCGATGGCTTAAAACAACAGAAATCTGTTGTCAGCCAGTTCCACAGTCCAGAAGTTTGAAATCAAGGTGTCAGCAGGGATGTGCTTCCTTTAAGGACTCTAGAAAAAATTGGTTTCATGCCTCTTTTATCTTCTGTTGGGAAGAACTGAAATCGTGACAGTACTGATTCTTCCTATCCATGAACATGGGACATCTCTCCATTTCTTTATTTCTTTGTGGTTTTCCATCAAAATTTTATAGTTTTCCTCATATAGATCTTGTATATATTTTGTTTTATTTCCACCTAAGTGTTTTATTTTGGGGAAGTACTAATGTAAATAGTATCATGATTTTAATTTCTAATTCCAGTTGTTCATTGCTAGTATATAGGAAAGTAATTGACTTTTATATATAAACCTTATATCCTGCAATCTAGAAATAATCATTTATGGTTCCAGGAAGTTTTGTTGTCACTGTTGTTGATTCTTTCAGATTTTCTACATAGAGAATCATATCATCTCGGAACAAAGACAGTTTTATATATTTGTTTGGTGACATTAATTTGGGGACAATTGCAACTCAATATTTCTTCACATATTTTTTCAGTTCTTTTGTTTCTTCTACTTCTGATATTATCATACATATATGCTACACCTCTTGTAATTGTCTCACAGTTCTTGGATATTGTTTTGTTTCTTCCACACTTCTTTTTCTCTGTGCTTTTGAGATTTTTACATTTATATTGAGATGTCCTCACACTTGACAGTTCGTTTCTTAGTTGTGTCCAGTCTACTGAGTCCAACAAAGGCATTCACCATTTCTGTTACAGGTCTTTCTATCACTAGCATCTATTTTTGATTCTTAGAATTTCCATCTCTTTGATTCTTCCATTGCCCACCTATTCTTACATCCTGTCTACTTATCCATTAGCTACCTTAGCTTATTAATCATAGTTGTTTTAAATTCCCAGGCTAATGTTCTAACATTCCTGCTATATCTGAATCTGGCTCTGATGCTTTCTATCTTTTCAAACTATTTTATTGGGTTTTTGTTTTTGTTTTGTTTTGTTTTTTGCCTTTTAGTATGCCTTATAATTTTTTCTTGATAGCTGGGCATGATGTACTGGGTGACAGAACCGGCTATAAATAGACCTTTAGTAATGTGGTGGTGAGACTTTGGGAGAGGAGAAGAATTGTACAGTTCTGTTATAGCTCAGTCTTTTAGTTAGTCTGTGCCTCTGACTGTGAACTTCACCAGTGCTTCTCAGTCCTCACCTCCATAGGTAGAACAGGTGGCCATAGTGGGCTGCAGTTGGTTATATCCCTCCTCCCATACAGGAGGATTTTAGGGGCTGGGGTTGGTTATTTCTCTTCCACTATGTGGCAGACTAGAGCTGACTTGAGTTAGCTATTTCCCTTCCCTTAGGTTGGTTAGGTTCTGCTAATACTCCAGTAGCTTATACTCTGGTTAAATAGTTTCTCTTGAATAAAGGCATTGTTAAGAATAGAATATCCTAACTTATTTGAAAATCTTTTCTTTTCCCTTCCCTTGCTAGAAGAAATCTTTTTCTCAAATAATCACTGTAAGAACCTGTGATCTTACAAGAAGTGATCAAATAATCACTGTCAAGTTCCTGGTTCACAAAAATATGCCTCCCCCCCGCCAACTCCCCATCACGGGGTCACCTGGTGTTTGTAACTCTCAGACTTGTCCACATTGAGCCCCCAGTTTGGATTTTCCTACCACAGAACTGGATCCCGTGGAGATTTCACCTCCTGGTTTTCTGCTATTGTAAGTGGTGATTCCATGTATTCACCTGTGTGTCTGCTTTTGCTGACAGTGAGCAAGTTGTCCTTTAACCTCACTTACCTGATGAATCCACCAAGAGATGTTGATGTTTCTGTTCATTCAGCTTTTTATATGTTATTAGGATGGAGTGGTGACTCCAAGCTCCTTACATTGGAAAACAGAAGTTTGTGTTTTTTTTAGTTTAAAGTTTTGTTCCTTTCAGGGTCTAGTTTTATGCTTATTTGTAATTTACTCTGCCATCAAAGTAAGGGTTAAAATGGCATAAGGAATGCCCCTCCCATGAGGAAAGAATGTACAATTTCAGGGCTACTTTTAATGACAACACTACACTAATTGGCTGGGCTTGGGCCCCACGCTAGGCTGTGAACCAGAGAATGTAGCACTCTGGCCAGCGTGGGCTGGGCGCCCAGTGCTGGAAGAGGCAGGGCTAGAGAGCTCACAACTCCATCAGGTGGGGAAACAGAAATGTGTGAGCAGACTGAACTTAAACTAAGGTCACTGCACTTACAGTATACAAATTCAGAAAGCGTTCTTTACCAGGGTAAACATCCAACAAACCCTTTGATTTAAAGAACATGGACAATTTTTTCTTGTCGTCAACAAAATGAATATAGGAACTAAATAATATGTGAAAAATAAAAGTGGGAAAACAAAGAAAAGAAACACTGAGATATAGGAAGAATCTGTAATTTTGTTTTTACTCTACTCTAGGGACTTAAATGAGCAGCTTTCATTTTCATAATAAGCTGTTTAGTTTTTCGCAGACCTAAAGACATCTAAGAATAGAAGGGGAAAATAAAGAAACAAAATTAAGTGAACAAATTATGATACTGACGTGCTCGTTGTAAGCACATGCACCCGTGAGTCAGTCTTCTTTGAAGCTTTCTGCCCATGCTTCTGTCCCTCTGGTGTCAGTGTTGTGGACATTCACTTTCCACCAGCTGCTCTGTGCATGTTGATTATTTCATATCTTGCTGGTAAACCTTGACCTTTTAAACTCAAGGAATAATGATTATTTCGAGTGGCTCTCCATTTTCAATGAAAATCCCTTTGGGGTCAGTGAGGCTTCTAGGCTTTATGTGGATGAGAACAGTCATGTATTAACTGATGCCGAGATTCTATAACTTTGGATCTCATTTCTTCCCTCTCCCCTTACTTCTCCCACCCTTCTACATAGAGCTCTTTCTTTCCACATTAACTTGACTACCCAGCAGTAAGATACTATGTATGACTTTGAAACTGCTTCTAATGTGACCTAATTTTTTATTCCACGTGAGCTGGAAAATCTGACTTCTTAAAAGTACACTATGCCTTTCAAGTAGTACTGATCCAATTTCCTAAAGCTTATTTATTTTTTAAGAATATATTCTTAAGTATAATTCTGCATTGTCAAGATATTGGCAGAGGTTTTGGAAATTCTGAAGATTTTTTAATGAATCCTACGGTTTTCATCAATAATAGGAGAACGCATTTAAGACTGCGGTTTCAAGATCGTTTCATACATATCAAAATAGAGCTTATAAAGAGGCAGATAAGCACTGTAACTCACAAAACAAGTCTAATTTCAGAGAAAATAAAACATTTTTAAACTATTTTAAACAGTGGTAATTATTCCTAGCAAACAAATACTATGTGTTTAAATATTTTGAATTTTTTACACACATTGTGTTAATATAGTGTTTGGTATAACCTTCATGCCAGCTTCACTGAGGGGTTTTTTCTAATTAGCTGAGAATTCTCTGAAATCTCTACTATGTATATACTAGGTTTTCTAAAATTGTGAGACTGACATTATATAGTGGAAAGGACAGCAGGAAGAGAGAATGGAAAAAGGTTTTCTGCCTTATTGGTAGGATGTGTCAAAATCAATTGAAAAATGGGGATTTTTTTTTTCAAACTACAAATGTCTCCTGCAAACCAAGTGACGTGATATAAAGTTCCCATACCTTGAGAGTCTCTATCTCAGTGAGCCATTTTAATGCTGGAAATATATATTTCATTCCTCAGGTTGTTGAGACAGCCAAAAATTGAGAACACCAGTGAAATCAGGAAAAGGTGTTAAATCAACCTAGCTGTTTAACAATTAGTAAATAAAACATTCAGATAATACTTTCTTTTTTCTGTATTCACTACACATTTGCTTCCAGCATACACAGTAGTCTTTATCAAACTTGGTACTCATCTTAACTCATGTACATGAATATTATCAGAAAATGTCTAAGAATGAATTATCTTTCTTTAAATTTTAAGCATTATAAATTAGCTTCTCAATAGAGTATGTCATACTCATATTATACAATGATTTGTTTGCTCAAAACCAGTCTTCACCAGAGACTATTAATTTCAGGAGTCTTGGGGTTGTGTATGGTTTATGTTTTATCTTCAGCACAATGCTTGCTGTATGATGGACACTCAATGAAAAATTCAAATGAAAGAGGTTTATTGGGTAACACAGAGATCTTCACAATTTATTTTGCAATTTATTTACATTACAAAATAATCACTTATTATGCAGAAATTCTGGGAACTTTCTCAGGAGGTCTACTTAACCTAATTTTGTGTTTTAAAAACAGAACCTACAAGAGAGAACTAGATAAGAGAAATAGTATGAAGATAATATCAAGAGCTCTTGTAACAATGATAAGAAATAAAATGCATATAAAAAAATCTTTAAAGTATACTGGGGTGCCCAAAAAAAATGTATATACATGACTTGTATTCATCTTTTGTTATGAGTATATATTATTACAATTTTAATACAGTATTTTTCCTTTCTTAAAATGTGTATACATTTTTTTTGGCACCCTCTGTATATTAAGCCAATAATCAGGTATGATTAAAAAGCCTATTCTCCAGAAGTATTTACTACATTACAGAAACATTATTTTCCTTAAATTTAAGTTGTTTTTACTAAAAGCAAACAGTAAAGTAATAATACTTACCTGGTAGAGTTAACCTGTCAATACTTTAAAATAGTCAAAGATCATTCTTACTTAAAAGTATCAGATTATTTAAAACTGTTTTATTAAACATTATCAAAATGTGTTGTCACAAATTAATTTTTAAGGCAGATGACCAGAATCGTACTGTTAAATCAAGGGATAACTGTTTCTGTCATCAGAGTGGCAGTAAACATGCAATACAAAATTACAGTTGTGTAAACAAGCTCAAGATTAATGAATCCCACACTGTTTTCCTTTCACTGGCCTCTTTGGAAGGTCAGATGACCCTGTAGACCACCTACTCTCAATCTCACCACACACGGACACAGAATTCTTACGGTTTCCTTACCACCACCATCATCCCCCACTTGATTTTTATCACTTAAAGTTACAGGGAAATGAAAAAGAGAGGAGCTAATTCCTATAAAGAAGAAAAAAAAATATCCAGCACCCTCACATGTGTTCTTTTGCAAGATGTCAATTAATACCTAACTAATGTAATGCTTCAAATTTAGCTCTAAATCATTGGTAGGAAACTATAGAAAGAAACACCAACACCAATTATACTGCTTTACCAAATGCAATTTAATTTTTTTTTAATAAGTAAAATTGATTCACTCCCAATAAAATGCTACAACAGATTTGATATCTACGGTAGTTATGATTTGAGATTTCTCAGCAATTTAGCATTTTAAACGAGAGTAGTTAAGTATAATCCTAGGCTTTCAACCCCATTACCCTTCTCTTCTTTAGTGATGTTTTCTAAAAATCTAACGGAATCTTTGAGCTGAAAATGGTTGGTTCTTGAAATATACCCTTTATTTCCTGGATTCATTGCCTTCCCTTAAAATTTATCTTTATTCCTGTTCTCTAATGGGAAGTCACTTACCTTTAGCCTTGCTTTGTACCTCTAAACGCTGAAGTTTAAACACAAAATGGAACTATTTTACTTAAAGAACATGTAATTGAAAGTTAAGTAAACATACATTCATTAGTGCACTGTTATTGATTTAATACCTGGAAAGGTTACATTTCATTATTCTATCAACTTTTTTCCAAGCTTGCTATACTATTACCATATTTGATAGAGCATTTTGCTTAGAACCCACATATCTGTTCTTTATGGAAGGTATTTTAAAATACTATGTTTCTTTTTATTGTAGTTAGATAATGTTGCTAAGCAAGTTTTTAAATTAATGTTTACAAAATGCATTTCCCCTTTAAAGATAGAAAATCAGCAATGATTCTGATTATATTGCAAAGCTCTGTGAATACTCTAAAGGGTTTCCTCCACAAGCAGAAAACAACAAAAAGTGTTGGTGAATGCATCCACATGGAAAGAAGAGATGTCAAAAAAAAAAAATTCATAAAACAAAAATATTTCTAGGCCAAAAGATGTTTCCTGTTTGTGATCTTAGATGTGTTACAATTTTACAGATCATTTTTTCTCAAAACATCTTTTATCTGATTTTTTTCCCAGTTATATTTTGCAAAAGAAAAAAGTCAGATTCTACCCACAAAAATTAAATAGTTTGTAGTACTTGTCCTTCTTTCAGTACATTTACAAATAATAAACAAGTTTTGATTTCTATCACAGAGACAATGTGACTTTTTGAAGAATCCTGGAAGGAAAAAGTTTCACAAAACCCTACATGAGAATTGGTGGTGGGGGGGAGTGTTTTAAAAGAAAAACCATCCAAATCTCCAATTTGGGGTGTCACCAGATATTATTCCCTTTGTAGAGGAATCTGACAAGCATTCCCTCAGAGACAAAACTAGGCAGAAAAATGGATGTTAAACAAAGCAAAATGAAGTCGACTGGAAGCAGAACAGAGAGAGTGAAGCAAGCCAAGTTGGGCCGTTAAGTTAAGAAAGAAACAAAGAGTGTTTAGCTAAATATATATAATATTGAACAGCAAAAGTAGAAAACTTATTGAATGATAATGCAAATGTTTGAAATTAATTTTGATAGCATTCAATATTTCATTTCATGAAAGGAAAACCATCAAGTATGTAAGGGAATGGATTATTTAAAATCTTTTGAAATGATTAGTTTGATCCCATTATAAAGCAGGCTCAACAACTAGTTTAACGAGAGGGTGTGGTGCAGTTGTGCTTTGGGGCTTCTTCTATACGTATTCTTTACTAAATATATAGCTTATTATATCTTGACAACATATTTCAATGTATACATGTTAATCCTCCATGTTAGATACATGAGTTAATATGGAGACAAATGAACTCAAGACACCACATTAAAATGATGTATTTTATCTAAAGGGAGAAAAAATATACATAATAATTTGGGGGGTAGAGGTTGCCTACTTTAAGTACAATTTTAAATTAAATTATGTCATCTGTACAAGCTGTGCTTAATTAAATGAATAATTCTATAACATTTTCATTATTAATGTAACTCATGTCTATATGGAAAACTAGAGTGCATGAGAAACATTTAAAAACTTTAAAAATCACTATCCAAAGAAAATAACCCATAACAATGTAATAGACTTATTTTCCCAGTTACTTTTTTATGCAGTTAATTATTGTTCTTATTTTGGCTTTGCTGTTCTATTATTGTTTTGTTTTTTGTTTGTTTTTTATTTACCAGTAGTTATATATAACTGGTCTTATCCTTTATACTAAAACTTTCCATAGACATTTTCCATGTTAGTATGAATGAGCATAGAGGCACTTTTAGTGATCCTATAATCATGGGAATATACTATGTTGTGGTTATTCTCCTATTAATAAATATACTTTTGCTTCCTAATATTTACATAATATTTTAGTTTGATATTTAAGACTCCATGATCACTTTAAAATAAACTATTATAACTGTAAGATATTTTATGTAAGCATCATGGTAATCATATACACAGAAGATAAAGAGAAAGTTTTCAAATCATACCACTCCAAAAAAAAAAATTGTCAAGTCACAGAGGAAGATAGTAAAAGAGGAAAAGGGAACCAAGGAACTACAAAACAGAAAACAATGAACAAAGAGCAAGATGGAAGAATAGGTCTCAGTTTATAAAGGACTTCACCAAGATACATTATAATAAAACTCTCAAAAATCAAAATGAAGAGAATTTTGAAAGTAGCAAGAGCAAAGTGTATTGTCACATACAAGGTGACATAATAAGTGAATTGTAACATGCTCACATAGAGCGGATTTCTCAGCAGAAACCTTGCAGGCCTGGAGACAGTGGCATGGTATAGTTAAAGTGCTGGAGGGAAAATCTACCAACCAAGAACACTTTACCCAGCAAATCTATCCTCCAGAAATGCAGGAGAGGTAAAGTCTTTCCCAAATAAACAAAAGCTTGAAGAAGTTCAACTAGACCTGCCTTACAAGAAATTTTAAAGAGAGTTCTTCAAGCTGAAATGAACGAAAGCTATTAATAATGTGGAAACATATGAAAATATAAAACTCACACGTAAAGTTAAGTGTACTCTAATACCGTAATGGTGGTGTGTAAATCACCTACAACAGACCCACTTGAGTTTAAAGGACAGACATAGGCTGAAAGTGAAGGGATGGAAAAATATACCATGCAAAAGAAAGCAGAAGTATCTATACGTATATCAGAAAAGAGACCTTAAGTCAAAAACTGTAACAAGATACAAAAAAGGTCATTGTATAATAAAAGGGTTAATAAATCAAGAAGATATAAAAATTGTAAATATATATTCACCTAACATAGGAGCACCAAAATAGACAAAGCAAATATTCACAGAACTGACAGGGGAAATATATAGCAATACGATACAAGTAGGGGACTTTATACTCCACTTTCAACAATGGATAGATCATCCAGGCAGAAAATCAATGAAGAAACATTGAACTTGAACTAGTACTGGCATAAAAACAGACACATAGTCAATAGAACAGAATAGAGAGCCTTGGAATAAACCCATATATATGGGGCCAGCTACACTTCAACAGTATCACTGAGAATATAAAATGGGGAAAGGATAGCCCCTTCAATAAATGGCACGGGGAAAATTGGATATCCACAAGCAAAAAATGAAGTTAGACCTTTATCTTACATCATATACAAAATCAACTCTAAATGGATGAAAGACTTATACATAAGATCTGACAGCATCAAACTCCTAGAAGCAAACCTAGGGGAAAAACACCTCAACACTGGTCTTGACAATGAATTTTTGAAGATGACACTAAAAGCAAAGGCAACCAAATCAAAAACAAACAAGTGGGATTTTATCAAGCTAAAAACCTGCACAGCAAAGAAAATAATCAACAAAATAAAAAGATGGCTTACAGACGAGGAGAAAGTATTTGCAAGCCATATATCTGATAAGGGGTTAATATTGAAAATTTGTAATGAACTAATATAACTCAAATGCAAAACAATAAATCAATTTTAAAAATGGTCTAAGAAACTAAATAAACATTTTCCAAAGAAAACTTACAAATGACCAAGAAGTGTATGAAAATATACTCAAATCACTAGAGATCAGGGAAATGGAAATCAAAGTCACAATGCGATATCAACTCATTCCTGTTATGGTGACGTTTATTTAAAAAAACAGAAAACAACAAGTATTGGCAAGGATATAGAGAAAAGGGAACCTTCGTACAATGTGGGTAGGAATTTAAATTGGTGCAGCCATTATGGAAAACAGGATGAATGTTCCTCAAAAATTTTTAAATAGAACTACTCTATGATTCAGCACTCACTTCTGGGTATTTATATAAAGTAATTGAAGTCAGGATTTCAAAGAGATATTTGTACTCCCATCTTCACTGCAGCATGATTCAATATGGCCACATTATGGACACAATTTAAATGTCCATCCAAAGCTGAATGGACTAAGAAAATATGGTATGCACATACAATTCACTGGTATTAATCTTTTAAAAAGAAGGAAACCCTGCCATTTGCAACAACATGGCTAAACCTGGACGACATTATGCTAAATGAAATAAGCCAGACACAGAAAGACAAATTACTGTATTATCTCACTTACATGTGGAACATAAAATAGTCGAACTCATAGAAGCAGAGAGTAGAATGGTAGTTGCCAAGGCTTTGGGGAGGGGAAAATGGGGAATGGATGGTCAAAGTGTACAGCTTCTCAGTTATACAAGATAAACAGTTTCTGCAGATCTATTTTACAGCATAGTGCCTATAGCCAATAGACTACATGCATACTTAAAATTTGCTAAGCGGGTAGATCTTATGTTAAGTGTTCTTAACCACCCCCCACCCCCAAACACACACACATACACATGCACACACACAAATAATAATACTAAAGAAATTTGGTAAGTGATTGATATGTTTATAGCATTGATATATGTAGTATAAGGACACATTGGATATAATGGTACTATATAAACAAAAACAACCTTGTATGTGATATATGCATATATTAGCATAATGTACACCAGATAAATAGATACATAAACTATATTTAATATTGTATAAATGAAAAATACTGTTCTCATATTAAGAGAATATTCAAATGCATAAATAAAAATAATGTCATCGTCATTATCTGATTTCATGGTCTCTGAATGCCGGTGACTAGAAGGGGTTTTAGATCATGTAAGGTTTTACAGAAAATTGGAAAGACATTGTTTTATGACTCTGAGTAAATGGGAAGCTTCTGCAAGATTTTGAACTGAGAATTGACATGTTCTAATTACTTATTATAAGGATCACTCTGGATTTTTTTTTCTTTTTTTTTTTTTGAGGAAAAACGTAAGAATGGAAGCAGGCAGACCTGTTAGGTTGCTAATTGCAGTAATTTACATGATAAATCATGGTGGCTTGGACTAAGTTCACAGCAGTAAAGTGTTGAGAAATGGTCATTTGTGGGATAATTATTGATGACTTTTGTTGATGGATTAGACATAGGGAGTGAGAGAAAGAGAGAAGTCAAGAATGATGCCAAGATTTGAGCCAATGGAAAGAAGAAGAGGCCATCCACTAAGATAAAGACTGTGTGAAAAGTAGAATTTTCCAGGGAGGGATGGGTCAAAATGAGGGTGGGGTGACAAGGTCAGAGTTCAGTTCAAAAAGAAATGATCAATTAGATATCCAAGAGAAGAATTAAAGTAAGCATTTGCATATGTGAATCTAAAATTCAAGAAAGTACGGACTGGAAATATAAATGGGAGAGCCATTCAGATCTAAATGGCTTTTAAAATTCTGTGATCACCAAAGAAGTGGGAATAGATAGGAAAGTTCTAAAGGCTATACTCTGTGGTCACTCCAGTATTAAGCAAGTTGGGTAGGGAAAACAAGACCAGGTACAGGCGAGACCACCAAAAGATACTGCAGTTACCCTCACTTGAAGGAAATGGAGAAGGATACAGACGACTCTTTGCAGGGATCTCACTGAAGGGGGACAGAAAAACGATGCATAAGTTTGTGGGCAAACTGTTGTAAAGAGCAGTTCTCAGTTTATTTCTTTTAAGATTGTGAAAACAATAGTATGCATGTACGCATATACTTATGATTAGTTAAGGGATAAGTTAGGGGGAAAGAAAGTGGGCATGTGATGGAGTATTACAGTAGAGTAGATTAAAGCAGATGGGGTCTGTTCCACGGTGCAGGGGCTACCTTTAGATAGAAGCATGGAGAATTCACCTAAATTACTGGGTAAAAAGGCAGAGAATATGCCAATAGGAGATAGATGTGTAGGTAGGAGCTTGTGGAGGTACTTTTCTAGCTGCTTTTATTTTCTCACTAAAATATTCAGCAGTCATCAGCTGAAAGTGAGGAGAGGGAAAGAATTATTTTGGGTTTGAGATTTGTGGCCACATTTTGAAGTTGGTTCAATCCACCTGGTTCAGATCGTTTATCTTGCTAATTTTTGCCACTCATATTATTTATAATTTCACGAATTAATGTTAAACTGTATTTCTTTTCTGAATTCTTTTTCAACATGAAGTTTTAAAATGTATCTCCTTCTTTCACTATCTCTCATTCACTTGATTCTTTAAGCTGGTTGTGTAATATTTATAGCTTGATTATATCTTTTTTCTTGAAGTTGACAATCAGAATAACATTTTGTTCCTTCAAATTTTGCAAAGAAAGTTAGGAGTTGTGGAGATTGCTGGAAAATATTAAGAAAGGGAATGTGACATTCATCAATCTATCTACAAATTTACTCCTTAATTCAATGATTCTATGAATGTGTGTGGAACAGGAGTCTGTCATAAGTGTATGACATTTACATGTAATTGAGTGTTTCATTGGCACAAAATGTTATTTACTTATATAATTTACAATGCAGATTCATTCTAGAAATGAGTGAATTCCTACTTAGGCTGGAAATACAGTGACCTCTGGAGTAGAGGTGAGGCATAGGATTTTTCTAGTGGAAAATAAGACCAAGGTGGTCTTTGCTTTATTCTAGAACAAATCTAATTGCCACAAATTGAATCAAGGATAACTCCTTCAAAACTTATGATATTAAAAAGGCACTAAGCTCATGAGACATGGGAACAAGAGATCATTTGCTATCCATTTGTTGATGTGCTCTTAACTTACAAAAAATTAAATTTAGGACTTATATGTTTCCTCTTTTAACTTTAAAATACTGACTTAGTTTGAGAAAAATATGGTCATAACTTACATTTTGTGCCAAGTGTTAATATTTATTTTATCCAAGGGAGAATTTTTAGCCAATATTTAAAGAGCACATATGGTTCTTTTCTATGGAAAATATTTAATGTATGTTTTTAGAAATTTGAAAATAATAACAAAAGTGATCTATCAATTGTGTATTTCCATGTGTTCAGACAGGAGAAAAAAAAAAGCCCAAATAGTTTTATTTTCTTAAATTTCATCCAGCAGTTTTAAAACTTCATATTTTATTGGGACATTGTTTGTTTTACTGTTTCTGATTCATCAGTTTTCTTAGTTGTTTTACTTTCCTTACATCCTTTCTTCATTCAGAAAAGTAGTGATGACATTAAATTGCAAAAATAGGCTAAGCTATAACCACCATTTTTTAATAGTTAAATTATAAAATATGTAAAATACATT
Organism: Rhinolophus ferrumequinum; assembly: GCF_004115265.2. NCBI lineage: Eukaryota > Metazoa > Chordata > Mammalia > Chiroptera > Rhinolophidae > Rhinolophus > Rhinolophus ferrumequinum. Next base: position 7,241,247 of record NC_046301.1, on the reverse strand, counting down.
CACTCATTATAAATAGTTAGTTTGGAGATAGTGTATATTATTAGAAAACAAATATTTCAAGTTATGTAGTTAAACATTAGTAAAATACAAATTAGACTCATAAAGTTTTCTGCAATAATTTTTGCCATTTTTTGGTTTAACTTTTCGCTTATAAAGATGACATTTTTCCTCTCTAGATATGCAGAATGGGAGGACCTTATAGATTAGTATAATTTTTACCCCAGTTTCACTCCCTCAAATTTCATAAATAATAGTGGAAAGAAAGAGAATTCAACTCAGAAAGACAAGACCTAAAAGATTAAAGACATAATAAAAAGCTGTATTAGTCTAGATTTGATTAATTATATTTAATGCATTAGTGAAAGCAAAATTTTACATATATGGAAATTGATTTTTTTGTGATAAGAACATCTTCAACGAAGTAGCTAATATGCATCAGAAAGTATGAAATAGGGAGGACCTCGCCAGTGTCCTTTGGATAAGAGATTTCCCATATATTTAGGAACTTACCTCCTTTATTTGAATGGTAACAGAAATTCAATGAAATATTTTAGTTTCTAATACATATTTCTTTGTAATAAATGAGTATTGTTTATGTTTATGAAGGCAGTGCATTAGTTCAGGAACTTAATGCAGCAGGGTTTGAGTATTTAAGGGAAGCAAATTAAATGAATTTTAGATATATGCACTTTGGGGAAAAATTAATAGCAAGAAATAATGGCAGAAAGTAGTTTAGGAATAAATGTGAATCTCAGTCACGCACACGATTGTACAGTCCTCTCAGCAAGACTACGCTCAGTCCACATCTGCTTACCAAGTTTTGGATGCTTCCCTGATCACATCTTCCTGTGTAAGGTCATACTGGGACAGATGCTGGGATGCACAGAGACAGCCTAAAATAGATTAAACAAGGAAAAAAGAAAGAGAAGGAAGGAAGGAAGGATGGAAGGAGGAAGTGCACACATTGTTTATATTAATAAATGTACGTTGATAACTAGTTTGATCATCATGTAAATATGTTACCTTATTATTTTAATTTAAAATATCATAAAATCTTATTTAAAATTCTGCTCATTTTCATAAACAATTAAGACCGTCATTGTGCTCTTCACTATCATAAAAACACTAAGGAGAGACTTTTTTCCATAGAGTATCTGAATATGTGCTGTTGTCCCTTGTTTGATGAAGAACAATATATTAACTGAGAGAAATAAATAGAAACAGAAAATACCTTGAACAAGATATGTAACCGGTTTGAGCATTATATTCTTAGACATTTTGAATTACTCTCCTATCATAAATATAAAAATATTAAATAGAAAAAAATATCTGTAGTTTAACATCTATAATAGAAATTATATTTGGGGAAAAAAAATTAAAGGGCTGTTGTTATTTACATTTTCGTGATGTGACCTTCTCTATAATCAGCTGCTTCAAAGTAATTAAAAGTGTTAGAGTAGGAGTCCAAAAGGAAAATAAAACGTCAATATTCATATTAGGATATACCAATAGGGATTTTTCAAGCAGATACAAGACATGAAAGTCAAGCATTGCTGAGGAAGAAATTCGTTTTATTTATTCCTTTTACCTCCCATTTTAACGTTTCAAGATTCTGAACTCTGTGAGCTAGACTGTAACAGAGACAATCCCAGAAGAAATAAGAAGACACCTGAATCCTGGACATTATAGGGAAAGCACCACGCAAGGAAGGTGTCAGATCTATGTCCTAATGTCTCCTCTCTGGGTTTGGCCTTGTGTGGATGTGTCAGTTAGTTCAATAAGGAAAGTGAGAATAAAGAGCTCTTGTCCTGTTCTCCATTTGGAACTCTTGGGAAAAACTGCTGTGCAGAGGAGCTTGTGTCTCCACGAGATGGAATGTTATGGTTGTGGAATGGAGTAAAAGGGGCCCAGATAAATAGAGACGATTCCCCAAGCTTCTCTTGGTTCCCATGTGGCAAGAGCCTGCTACGGTGAAGTGGAGGGATGGAACCAAGAATCCAGATGGAAGAAGTGGCTAAGAGTCTGCAACCCAGCAAAGGCTGAGTAAGCACAGAGCTGTTGACTGAGCGGAGAAAAATTACATTTTATGTTCATTGGCCCCAGATGTCTGCTACAGATTCCAGCAGAAGATCCCGAGAAAGGACGAGGCCAATCAAATACCGCAGCAAATGCAGGACACCCACTCTGCAGTGGTCTGGAAACCAATAAGTGTCTGATGGATCCAACACGCTTCCTTTTGTCCCTTGTATAGTTATAAAAGTCCCCAATTGGCTCTGACCCCACATTCAACCTAATACCATTGTGAGAATATCAAGTGTGTAGGGAAAGTGGAAAAAAGAGAGTCGAGGAGTCGTTTTCCAAAGACTGAATATTTTCTTTAAGGACTGTTAAAATTATCATGTTGGATTAAGTTTTAAACCACATTGGACTAAATGTAGCTTTTTATTTCCAACTAATCATAAAGGAAGCCAGAATTGTTACAGAAAAAGTGAAACAAAGAAACCATTTTTTTCCTTGCTTTTCTGATTATAATGTGAGAAACCATGGCATCTCTGTGACACAAATACCAACTGAACATAAAAAAAAAAGTATTGATTTTGCAAAAGTTAAAGGTTAGGGAAATACTGTAGGGGAATGTGCAGGGGAACTAGAAAGTAACAATGATCAATTTCCTTGGCTAAACTAAACACTGCTTTAAGCATTTTACATGCATGCATTATTCAATAACCCAGTTAGTTTACAAATGAGGCTAAGAAAGTTTAAGTGATAGACTTGGTCTCAAACTTTAAAATATTGACCCTAATATTCTTCTCATAAACTGCTATTTTATGAGATTATGTGTACTTATCAATAATTTATGTGTATTCATATTTTAATTGCTGTATTATATTTTAGGTAGCTGTACTAGTATAATTCAAAATGTAGGATTTATGAAATATTTTTTTCTGTAATGATGTTATGGTTGGAATCAAGTATATCTAGCTATTATTTAATTCAAAATAAGTATATGCGCACAGATACGAGAAACTGAGATTTTTTTCTTTAAATTAAAGTTTATTGGGGCGACAATTATTAGTAAAGTTACATAGATTTCAAGTGTACAATTCTGTAATACATTATCTATATCTCACATTGTGTGTTCACCACCCAGAGTCAGTTCTCTTTCCATCACTGTATATTAGACCCCGTTTACCCTCTTCTAGAGATCCTCTCCCCAACCCCCTTACCCTCTGGTAACTCCTAAACTATTGTCTATGGAAACTGAGATTTTAATCATTAGGAAAAGAGGGCTGTAATTATTTTAAACCAAAAGAACTATAAAACTAACTTTCATGAAATTATATAAAAGCAAAAAATACAGGTGTCTTTCCCAAAGAGTTGTAAGGTAACTATACTGGAAGTTAGCAGCATGGACTGAATTCATTGGGAATCTCTTTAATCCCTATAATATTAGGAAAGTAATAATACATAAGCACACCGTATCTGCCATAGCATAATTTTAATATACAGAGTTCATGATGCAAAATAAAGCAATGCCTATTGACTGTTACCTGTCCTGATAGAAGATTTAAGACCTCGCAAAACAGCTCTTAAAACACAACTCATTCATTGCCTCCTATCTCATCACTTAAGTGGTCAAGCCAGCACATCCCAAAGTTATTACGTTGGAGGCTCCTATTTTGCAGTATCATTCATTTGCTCTATTATTAACTCACAATCTAAAGTGTGTGTGTGGGCACAGGTTTATGAACAAAGGCAAATTACCCTTGAATTATTATGGTGTATGTAAAATTTGTTTTATAAAGAGTTAATATACAAATGTTGAGATTTCTTGAAGGTAGGGCTTTTTGCAGTTAGCTGGAAACAAAATCACAATGTTGTGAAAGCTGTTATTTTTTTAGAAGAGTAAGTGTTTAGTAAAACAACTGAAATAAACAAAATAATATTAGAACAAAACTATCAGCTACGCTAGAATAATAACTTGTAGTTAGTTCAAAAATATTATTTTGCAATGTCAGGTATATTTATCTTTTAATTCCTTTGTGAAAGTAAAGAGAACTTATTCCAAGTGAAAGACAATATGTAAGAAAATATTGTTCCTACTCGAATGTGAACTCTAAGTAAAAAGTCAAGTGTAAAATTTTTTGGATTGAGAATTGGAGACTGAGTTCAAGTCCTGGTTCAGCCATCGGGTGGCTTTGAGTAAACAACTTAACCTTTCTGTTCTAAGGTCAGCAAAAAAAGCGTTTAATTAGATTATCACCTAAGTCTCTTTCAAAATTTAACTTCTATGAATCTAGGGCTTCCAAAATTTCTGGAAAAAAATAGAATAATCCAGCTGGAAATATGTCAAGATACAAGAGATCGCCTCAACTTGGCGAACTAATATTTTCCAAGTGACACGTGCATGGTATTTGTTATGCATGAGTAAAAGCTTCACTCAAAGTGCAAGATAGACCCATGGGATTTAAATGTAACAGCACTAAAAGATAAGTAATATGCTTACAGGTTCCACATTACAAATTACTTTTAAGAAATTACTTGTTGAGTTTTGTGTGATAGCTAAGGAAAATATCCGTAATTATCTGAAATGGATATTACAATTCTTCTACATTTCCAACTGTGTATGTCTTCTTCTTTACTTCCTTCCTTCCTCCCTCTCTCCCTCCCTCTCTTCCTTCCTTAGCTCCTTCCTTCCTTCCTCCATTCTTGCCTGCCTTCCTTCCTTCCTTCCTTCCTTCCTTCCTTCCTTCTTCTCTCCCTCACTCATTCCTTTCTTCTTCCTCCTTTCTTTTTTTTTTCTTGCTTGCTTTCTAGTGTTTGTATTAAGTACCTAAATTGTGTTTTAAGTAATTATTGCTGATTTACAAAATAATTGAGAGGCAAGCAGCATATTACTTTGTGCCTATTACACATTTATTCCATATATAAATATCAACATATTTTTGTATTTCTTTTTTAAATAATGTTAAAGGTTAAGATAGATTTTTATAATGAAAAATACATTGAAGATTCTGAGTAGGACTGTGGACTTCACAAATAATTTGGTGATTCAGAAACAATTTGAAGCCTGTCGACATTTGTCAAAAATGCTAGTTGGATTTTTATCCTGTGGCAGTTTAAAAATTAGAGTTGTAGAAATCCAGTACAAGAAGGGACCCTAGGGACTGTTTGGTTCTGTCTCTTCCCTTTAGGACTGAAGAGTATGACTGAGGATGTTTGGGTAACTCATTTGAGGTCATACAACTGGTACCAGCGTCAGTACTGCAAAGTGGTGCTCTGACTCCTGTCCAAAGCCAGTCATTTCCAGCCCAGCATTACACCTTCCTAGAAGTGACTCATTGCTCCATGCTTCCCACTGCATTCGAGCACCCCAAATACTTTGTATTGAGACTATGATGCATTAGCACAGTGATCTGTCTGCCACACACTAGCTCAGCACTGGTACTGCTGCCATATTTGGACAGGAGGCTTATCCAAATATCTGGATAACAGTTGGAATGCAGTACAATTTTGTTACTATTTAATTTAAAAGAACCGAATAAAATGAATAAATAAATAAATAAATGCACTACAACTACTGACTAAAATTGTTGGCTCATAAAATTAGTTCATTTGAGGTACAGATAGGAGTCCCTCATACTTTTCAATATGCAACGTCTAACAGAGTGTCCGCTGTTCCATAAGTATTCAACAAATTCTTGTGAAATTGAACAAAAGTGAAATGAATTGTACTGAATTGAATTAAAAAGTGAGCTACCCATGCTGGAAATTGTGGTAACTCAATGAGGCCACTAGGAGGAGATACAATTAAGAACATTAAATTATTTCTAGGAAACCACAAATGACAACTTTTCTCCAACCCTGAGTCTTATTTTAGTGTTAAAATTTAAACTAATATTGTACTTAGCATTTCAGAAGAAGATGAAAGTGTATCATTATCAATACTTTTTCTTTACTAGATTGGGTAAAATGATAATGTGCTCTTTTTTTCATTGTTTGTTTTTTGTTTTGTTTTGTTTTGTTTCAGGTGTTCAAAATGACATAGTAACTAAACATTTATATATCTCACAAAGTGATCACCCAATAAGTCTATTACCTGTCTGACACTGTACATAATTATTGCAATATTATTGACTATGTTCCCTATGCTGTACTTTATATCCCCATGACTAATTTTTTTTTTTTTTTTTTTAAATCACTACCGTAGGTTTATTTGTGGGTGGGATGGGGGATAGTCTGGGAAAAACCTTGAGAATGTCCCTGCCATCCCGGAAAGATAACTGTCTTTCTTTTTACAATATTCTCCAAAGATGGGAAAAACCTGTCTTGGTCTAAATTCCCTATAAGCAAAGAAACAAGCAAAACCCTGTCTGCTATTAATCTTAAAATGATATATACAACACAGATGGTGGTAATGAAAGATGCAGTTGAAGGCTTCTCTATTATTGAAAAGTTTAAAATTTTGTAATGGCTGTACTATTTCATTTTGTCCCCTTCTGTCATTTAAATAATAGATCTAAGACAAACAAAGAAATGTCTATAATAAATTACTATAAGAGTATACTTGGTTTTCTCAAGCACAAATCTGATGAGAATGGAACTTTAATGATTCTGACTCTGCCTATTCAGTCTTACATGGAACCATTAGATCAACAAAGCCAGCTGTTTTTAAGTTCCATTAGGAGCCAGTATTAAAATAAAAGTAAATATTAAGTCTGAACCTAATTCCATTTTACAAATATTGTCGCTGATTTTTAAAAATACTTTGCTTGATTTATCTTTTCAATTTTAACTCCTTCAACTTGATTGTAAAATATTTTTCCTTCTCATTTTGTGTGTCAAATAATATGTTGCTCCCTGGAAATAAGATTCTCTGAACCACACCCCCTACCACACACACACATGACTCTACCCACCACTTACTTCGACCCTCCAAGAATATCTGAAGAAGTACAATGGTAGGACTACAGAGTGACTTTCTGTAAATTTACTCAAGCATTTTATAATAGTTCTGTGGGAAGTTTTAATACTTCAGTAGGATCCTCAGAATTTGGGAAGATCCATAAATATTTGGACAAATGGAGACTTACACTCCAACCAGATCAGATTTCAAAAACACAAAGGATGGACAGACTTTCTTAAAAGTCAGTTTATATGCGGCAACAATGAAGAATATGTGGGAGGCACATACCTTATTTAGAGCCTATTCGTGTGTCATACAGTTCATACATATTAGCGCATATGGAATCACTGTTAACACAATTTACATTTTAAAATCCTATGCTTGGGAAAGTTCAATAATACCCTCAGAATCTCCATGCCAATATTCAACAGAGCTAATAGTCAAATGATTTTCCACCTCCTTATTCCTGGCACGTGCTGTTTTCTCTATGGGTTCATTCCTCAGGAGTGTTTATAGTCTCCAAAGAGTCTCCTGAGTTTTCTCTCTTTTTTTGTTATGTAGGTAAGATCACCCATCCAAAAGAGTCTGATAAGTCTTTATACACTGACATGAAAAATTTCCTTTCCTTTATTTACTTATTTAGTAAATTTATTGAGGTAACATTGGTTAATAACATTATATAAATTTCAGGTGTACAGCATTATTATTCAATATTTGTATCCTCTGTTGCATGCCTACCTCCCAAGTCTAGTTCCCTTCTGTTACCATATATTTGACCCCTTTTACATATTTGTCCTGCCCTTACTCCCCTTCCCCTCTGGTAACCACCATTCTGTCATCTGTATCTATGAGTTTGTTTTGTTTTGTTTAAGTGGTTGTATTTTTTTGTTTTATATTCCACATATGAGTGAAATCATAGGGTTTTGGCCTATTCTTTCCAACTTACTTCACTTTGTATAATGCTCTCAAGATACATCCATGTTGTCACAAATGGCAATATTTTATCTTTTTTCTGGCTAAGTAGTATTCCATTGCATATATGTACCACATCTTGTTTATCACTTTATCTGTGTAGATGGACACAGGTTGTTTCTGTATCTTGACTATTATAAGTAATGTTGCAATGAATATAGGGGTGCATATATCTTTTCAAATCAGTGTTTTCTTATTCGATAAATGCCCAGATTGAGGAATTGCTGGATCATATGGTAGCTCTATTCTTAATTATTTTTAAAGGAACCCCCCATACTGTTTTCCACAGTGGCTGTACCAGTTTACAATCCTACCAACAGGGAGGAGGGTTCCCTTTCCTTCACATCCTCACCAGCACTTGTTCCTTGTCTTTTTAATAATAGACATTCTAACAGGTGTGAGGTGATACAGCATTGTGATTTTGAGTCCAGAGATTTGAGCCCATTAGCTTTGGTAGCTACCTATCCGCTCGCAGTATTGGGGGCTCTGCTAAGTGTTCAAATATAGCTCTCAAAGGCAAATGCAAATGATTACCCTTTATTCCAAGGATCTCTGACTTCTTCCTCTCCTAGCTCTGGCCTCTGAAGACTGCAAACCCCCTTTACATGTCTCTCTCATAGGCCGTCTTTTGACCTGACCCATGCAGTTTAACCCCTTAATCAGCCCTATTGTTTTAGCAGCCTTCAAGTTCTTGGCTCAGATAAAGACAACACAGGGAAAATATTTAAAAGACATTTCATTAATTTTTGAAAGTTTAAAATTAATTTTGTTCATTTGATTAAAACCTTGGGAAATTATTCTAGTCCAAAAGAAGTGGTTGTTATTAGGTAATTTGACATTGAAATTAATTCATTTGCAGCTTGAGCCAGAGGAGAATTTTATCACTTTTCAGTAGAAACTAAATATGTGGTCAAGGTAACAGGAGGAAACAAAGCTATAGTGGTGAATCATTTTTAAATCCAAGAGACCCAAAATGTACACCTAGCCCGATCTGTGTTCTTCAGAATATCTTGCTTAAAATTAACAAATGATCAACTTAAAAAAATATTTCTAAGACACCTGAAATCATCAGCAATAATTTCTTTACAGGTCTGAAATATCTTAATTTTATGAAAAGTTTTAAGTGTTTTCCATAAACTTTGTTTTGCCAACCCTTTCAAAAAAAAATTTTAAGCCCTTAATTCTTTGTGTTAAATATCTCCCTGCTTAAATTATGTAGGCTAATTTTGGTTTTCCTGGGCTAATCCTGATTGTAAAAATCTGTTTTGCTTTTTGTAATTAAAACCATCTACTGAATCACAATTTCACAGGTATATATTTTATATGTGATTATATAATCATATAATTTAATAAAATGAATGTCCCGTTATAATGGGTACCTCAGTGAAGAAATAGTATGATCACCAATTTCACCAGTTTATTTTTGATCATTTTTGTTACCATTGTCTACATTAGAGAGCTATTTTCAAGCCCAAATTAAAGGGAATCAAAATGCATTGCAATTCCCATGATTTTATTTTATAGTGCCTCAATTTTAATATTTTAAAGCACCTCTGGATTACGAAAATGCTCTATATCCATTAAATTTAAGCAAAAACCAAAATTAGTTCACTAAAATTTTCTAAAAACAGTCAGTAACACACATTCACTGATTTCTTTCTAAGCAGTAGTATTTCCATGTGCAGCTAAAATCAAATTACACTGTTCCCTGCTGTAACACACAAGTCTAATGTCATAGTTTAATGTTTGGAAATTTTTATACAAGATAACATTGGCTACTACAGAAGACAAAGATCCATCTTAATTACCACCCAAATGTAATCCAAATGGAAATATTGGAGTTATGAGATCCTCATTGCTTTTTCAGTCCTTTATTAAACATACACAATACGTAACTGAATTGTTCCCTCTAAATATTTCTTAAGTGTTTTTACAATAGCTTTTAATGTATCTCTCTGCCAAAAGCCTCTTTTCTATCTTCCTTCTACACCACAGGGTACTTTTTCTAATCAAAATATGTTTATGTCATTCTATTCCTCTAAAAAAAAAAAAAAAAAAAACACTTCTAGGCTACAGTCAGAATTGTTAGGATCACAGCTCGCAGGGCACATGTCAGCCGTGCATCCAAAGAAGCCTAGAATATTCTCAACATGATAGGAGCGGGCTGGGTGCTGAGTGTATGATGGGAATGTCTTTGTCCTTTAAATACATACATACTACAATCATACCTTGCATTTTTGTGAAATGTTTATCTAGTCTAAACTTCACTTTCTCTAGTCAGGATGTATTTTTCTCTACCTCTTTCTCTGTAGGAAGACACTGAGGGAGACCCAACAAGGGTCACGTCAGAGCATATCAAAATGATAAATATCCCAGCACTGCATCAGAATTTACCTGACTACCTAATGAAATCAATGTTCACTTTTGTGTGGGGAGAGAGATGGAGGCCCATGTCCCACCCATGCAAACACTCGAACTGAAGTGATCCAGTCCGGGGACTGGCAATCGCCTGAAGATGACCAAATGCCACATAGCATTTGGGAGAGAAGTAGTCAACGTCTCTGTCACTTAAAGATGACATAAGGGATTGCAAGATTTTATCACAAATAAATGTTTTTATAAGTACTTACTTAATAAAGCTCTACTATTTATCCATTCCTACCTGAAAGAAAACTTTTTCTGATTACACTTCACGAAGATCATCATAGCTGGTAAATTTTCTTAGAAGTGGAGAATATACTCCATATATGTATATTTTAAATCTATATTAAATATTACATAATTTCTATATACATATATATTTATATATGTATATATGTACATATACATATATATATAATATGTATATATTTTTTTCTCATTGGAACTCAGTATAGAAAGCAAGGCGATATTAGTCAAGATATTCCTTAAATAACAATTGTTTAGAAGTCATGCTTCTGTCTTACAATAGCGGGTGTATAGTTATAACCAGCTCATCAGTTTTGCTAATGACGCTGGAGCTGATGGGTTCAGGGTACCTAATAAGGAATGTCCTTACCCAAAGCAACTGTATGTCACGGCCATTCCATTGTTTCTGGTCAATGTCTATTTTAACTCTGTACATTTTAAAATCAGCAATGATTGCCAAGGAAATCTGTATTGTTCAGGACAGTTCCACTATTCTTTCCTAAAACAAGGGAGACTTTAAAAAGCAAAGTTGTATACGGCAATTTTTTTTTTTTGAGTTTTTATTTTACTACTAGTAAAAGAACAAAACATCAGACAGACCTATTGTCTGATCCATCTGGTGCTATATTTCCTCCACACAAGTCTTGTATAACACACACAATATTTCAACTGCAAATGTTGTTTGGCTTTTAAAACAATTGTCTATCAAAGCATCCAGGTCCCATTGATAATGGAGCAAGGCCTTTCCTGCAATTGTGAGCCAGGAAATGCTGGCCCCCTTGGCAAGTCTCATATGTCCTGTTGCTTGTAATCTCCCTCCCTCCTTGCTGGAATGTGTTATTTTTAAGCAGCTAGACTAACAGGAAGAGAAAGTTGTTACTTCTTTTCATGTGATACAGGCAAGCAGGGGAAGGTAAGTGTGTAAGAATTGGGGCTGATCAAATCTTAAAACCACTTACCAGGTACCAAGTCACCGCTGTGAGGGAAATCTCCGGTTTCACACATAGTCTCAAACCGATAGTAAGTTCCCCGTTCCGTAGCCCAATACATTTTCCAGGCTTCTGGGAACTGAAAAATAAAGAAACAAACTGTACTGAAGGTGCATAGAACTTCATTGTTCTGTACTTACATGGATGAAAGAATATGTTTCATTTTGCCGAGAGCTGCCCTGAAAATAAATCACTTTAAAGGGAACCACAGAAATAGAGATACATTTTATTTCATGGTGATTAATGAATGTTGAACCAATAGTCAATGGAATGTTTTACTGACCACCATAAATAGAATTATAAAATTTGAAAAAGAACCTCTCTTTCATACTTACCAATGTGAGAAATAGTAGTAAATATATTCAGTCTATCACATCAGTTTACATAAAAAGTAATCTGTCGCCTTACTGGAATACTTCACCTTTTGTCCCCAAGAGAGTTTGCTTTAAAAAGAAGATGAGTTTTAAGAAAACAAAAAGTGCCCAACGGCATGTTGTCTAAAAGGCACGTTTCCTTGTTCTTGAACAGACGCACTTGCCCCTGCCATTGTGCCTTTGCTCCTATTGTACCTTCTCCCTAAATGGCTCTTCTCCCACCATGGCCTTTGACAAGTTTCCCTCTCTCCCTTAACCAGGCCTCTGCTCATCTGTGACCTTCTGATGACCTTATAAAATACCAACCCCACCCTAATGAACACGCTCCATCACCTGCCTCACTTTATGCTTCTTCATAGCCCTCAACATCACTGAGATACTCTCTATATGTACTTGATTATGTTGTGTTTTTAAATTAACAATTGTTCTTCATTTAAAAAAAAAAAAAGGAAAGCCCATGAGAGCAGAGACTTTATTTTGTTCACTCTGCCATCCTGAGCATCTGTGAGAGAGCAGGCCATGGCAGGTGGAAGATACTCCATCAGCAAACGTGGCATGGTTGAATGCGTTAATTTTCTAGGTCCATCTTTTTAAAATGCTCAGGGTATACCCTTGGTTCCAGTTATGATTCTTCTTACATAGACAAATATGTAGTTCAGATAAATTGAAATGGTACAGAACACTGTAGTCTAGTTTATATAACAGCTATCACCTGGGTATTATAAATCCAGGTTTATAGATTATGCAACCATCTTTGTGTACATCTGCATACCAAAGCGTCAACGCTCTTTCAGTGTCACAAACTTTATTAATACTTCCATTCCCTGCCTTGCAACCAGAGGCCTCCGTATCTATCCCATGTTTACAGACCAATTCATGGCGGTGTCTTTCACTCAGTCTTTAAGTAGTCAGGTATAAGTACTAACAGATTCCACGTTGATGGGGATTGAGACCATCTCTGATATCTCGCCGGTCAACCAGCCCTTAATACTTTCTAATGCCTTATTTTAGAAAGTAAAAGAAAACCATGTAGAAATGATAAGTATGGAAGAGATACTATTTTCTTAAAATTGTATTCCTACTTTAATTTTAGGTCATCAATAGGGGTTTCCAGTTACAGGAAAGAGATCAAGCAATATTGCTCGTAGCCTTTTGCTTATTTCAACCCACAAGACGTGGAGTACATTGGTTGGCTCTGGTCCCTCTGATCTTCTTCGTATAAAATGAGGCAGAGTTTAATATAAAGTGTTGTGCAGAGGGCAGAACGGTGAGTTTGTTGTTTTCTACCCTTCCAAGGAGAAAATGTACGCTCCGTCAGAGGCTTAGATGACTTAGAGGCTCCCCAAATCAACCAGTGCTGTCAGTTTACCTCTCTACGCTGTCTCCATCCTCCCATGCCCACCCCACGTGACTTATCAAGTTTCTTGGTAGGAAGAAAACTTGCAGTAATGAGTTAAATATTTCTACTTTTTTCAAGAATCTCCACATCTGGGCCTGACGTTGACAGAACAGAACCTCTAGGACCCAGTAATATCACGCGGATCACATGGGTCTCCAGTCTTCTCAGATTTGCACTCCAGACATGTGGTTATTGCACAGGTCAGGTGACTGGAGCCCCCTTACAGGACAGCATTAAGTCTTAACCCAGAGTGAAGTCACACGTTCATGCCTAGATCTGGTCCCTGTTCAGGAAGCCAGATTGAACTGAAACCTGACAAAAGATGAACATCTATTCACACATCCACCGATTCCTCATCTCTGAGTTGAATGTCCCCATCTTCTCCAGGCTCCTCCCTGGGCTCACAGAGCTGTGCCTTTGTTCACTGTCTCTGTGCTCTGTGTTTCTTTGTTGTCTTAAACCTAGACCAGTCAGCATGGGGTACATGTATCTATCTAACCTCTTGTCGTCTCCACTTGAATTTCTCACCAGCATCTCAAACTTAACATGTCTCAGGCTAACATCATAATCATCTTTTCCCCTCAAAATTACTTCCCTCTACTGTACTGTTGCTCAGTCCAAAACCCTACTACCCATCTAGGTGTTTGATCCAACTCAGCCTTACTTCCTCTCTCTTCCTCACCCCGTGCACAACCAAATACCAAGTTCTGTTGTTAATGCTTCCCTCATGTTGCTTGAACAAGTAGCAACATGTTCAAGCATTGCTAAAAGCTATCACCAAAATAATTTCTTACGAAAAATACCAGTGTTTATTTCTTAAATGCATTTAGCATAATATTTCCAGGACATTTCTTTCATAAAATGCAAATCATGTGTATCAATGCCCTGCTGTAGATCCTTTGTTTCCCATTTCCCATAGAAACATAATCCAAAATTACTGAAAATGGCCTCCAATGCCCACCATGGTCTGGCTCTGTCTACTTCTTCAATGCCATCTCTTAGGATGTCCCCTGTGTTCTCTCACCTTCGCTGTCATGCATCAAAGGCCAAATCCTCTGCCTGAAAGGCTGTCACAGGCCGGTGCACCTAGGTAATCAGCATGTGTTCTTTAGGCATCGGCATGCACAGTGTCTCCTTTGAGACCTGAGGCTGATTGCCTGTTAAATACTTCACCACATTCTTGATCTTAATAGGTTTTAAAATGCAAAACAATTGAGTTCATTATTTACAAGTTTGCCTGTTTCCAAATGCCCCATTCTACTGAAAGTTCCATGAAGGCCCGAATCTTGCTAAGCATGGTCACCTCTATGTCCCAGAATGTCTGTTACAATGCGTGGTATCTAGTAACGACTCAAATATTTGATAGATGAATGAAAACAAAACAATCACGGAGCAATTATTATGGCCAAGTCTATGTTTCCCAAGCTGGTGTTTCAATTTTTTGAAGTCCATTCAGTATTCTTAGCTGCCAAGAGAAAGCGTGAGTACTGTCTCCTGGCGAATTATACGTTTTCATTTCTCTCTGTTTAAATGTGATTTCTCTCCTTAAAAAAAAAAAAAAAAAAAAAAAGCCTTCCAGTATAAAGCTCCGATACTCGTAATAAAAGAATGAATGTGTGTCAAACAAGCAAATTGAAAGAAACTAACCGAAGATTTTACGGAGAGAAAGAAAATCTAAGATGATATAAGGAGATTATGAAAACTTTAATTTTACAGAAGATCGAAGTGGATAAATGTTCTATTGGAAGAGTAGCAGAAAGAACATTAGATTTAGTTAATAATAATAGTAAAAAGCAGTATCTTCTAAGCTGTAGGAAGAAATAAGGTGGTAAATAAACAAATGGAGAGTATGCTAAAGAACTAACCTAGGGAAGTTTGTGTAAATAGGAATGAAAATGATTATGGTCGGGTATCTAGTTTTCGCATGGCATAAGGAAGAAACTCCCAGTAGTGTCCACACAGTGGACAATGAAAAGATCAGTAGGAAGGCTGAGCCAGGAGGATGAGGCTTAGCAGAGCAGCGTGGGCAGGCCTGGCAAACGCTCTGTAACGATCACACAATGGCCGAGCGATAAAAACACATCTGCTTTCTTTCTTTGTACACAAGACAATAAGTGCTTCCAGTTACCTTCAAGGTCTCACCCCTGGAAACTCTGATATCGCGGATACACTGTAAATTCAGACAAGACGAAAGGAGGCAAATTTATTGGGGGGAAAAAGTAAATGCAAATTTAGAAAGCTCAGCCTGTAGACAGTTGAAAGGAGAGGAGGGAAGTGATTGTTCCTAGATAGGATTCTAATTCACATGGTTTAATTTTCAAGTGATAAAGCGTAGCACAGTGCTGACCCTGAGACAGTGGAGTTAACAAGCAGAGTGTTTTGGAGGAAAGCAGTGCATGTTTATGGCTTTCATAGGGAGCAAAGCTATTATCCCCTTTAGAGAGGATTTTCTGAGTATTAATTTGTTTTTAAATAATTTATTTTTTTATCCTTAGGCTTCCTGAATTTTCTTAATTTCACTCCTTAATGTAAAACCCATTTCTTTTTTTTTTTTTTTTTTTTTTTTTTGCTTTTTTTGTTTTTTTAATAGGGGCCAATACACCCCTATTAAAAAACCCATTTCTCATTGTGTGTGTATAAAGCCCTGCCATGACCCGGTGACCTGGGCCTCTACCTTGCTCATCTCTTTTTCTAAGTCCCTCCCCCATGACCCCACCCCCATTCCAGTTCCTCCCTCTGCTTCCTCCTCACTGACCTCTGAGTGGTCCCTTGAAGACATCAAGTCACTCCTACAAGAGGGCTTTTGTCCTCAGTCCCCTTATACATGGTCTCTTACCACCTCCTGCCCCACGGGCCCTCCCTGGAAGTCTAGCAGTGGAGGAAAGCCAATGGATACTTCTCAGAACGATGTTTTATAATGCATACAATGTTCAGGAGTATAAATGTAGCTGATTATATGGGAATAAAACTATCAAAAATATTTTAAAGGATGCTTCTTTATTAATTCATCAAAATAAGAGGTAGCAACAAGTCTAACAATACCCGTAATGGTGAGTGCTACTGTTTTTCACGATGTCTGCACACTGTTTTCTAAAATCCAAATACCTCTAAATTGTTTGGCTGATGAAATCACCCTTGTTGCTAGGATTATTGTGGATTCTTGATAAAATTCAAACTTTAAGGGAATGCAAAATTTCAGTTAGCGGTTAATGAGAGTAGTATTTTAATTTTTTTTCTAAATCAGCTTCATGGGCAACTGAGTTCTAGGGGGGAAGTCTAGATTTAAAGCTCCTGCTTAATGAAACGTTGTTTTCCCAGGCATCTATCTGCTTTACTCACAGCTCACGCCCTTCAGTTCTCTACCTAAGTGTCCCGTATGCTAAGGTTTTCCCTGAGCACTGTCAGTGAAATAGCACCCCCCGTGTTAGTTATTTCACATCTTCCTTACCCTATTTTGTTTTTCTCCATAGCACTTACTGACCTGCTTTACATTCACTGGTTTATTTATTTTCTATCTCCCCACTGGTATGTAAGTCATATGAAATTGGGTTTTCCTTTTTCTTTCTTTCTTTT
Organism: Rhinolophus ferrumequinum; assembly: GCF_004115265.2. Classification (NCBI taxonomy): domain Eukaryota; kingdom Metazoa; phylum Chordata; class Mammalia; order Chiroptera; family Rhinolophidae; genus Rhinolophus; species Rhinolophus ferrumequinum. The sequence continues at coordinate 7,224,366 of NC_046301.1, read as the reverse complement.
CTTTTTCTTTTTTTTTCAGTCACTGCCATATCCCCAGCATTTTGAACAGCGCCTGGCACAGACTGAGCTGTCCGTAGATATCCGTCGAATGTATTGGATGAATAAATGACCTTTTCCCATAGTCTGTGGAACTCTTTAAGATCTCACCTCTGATTGTTTTGCTAGTCTCATCTTGCACTGTCCCCTTCTTGACTTATGGTACCCCAGGCACTCTTGTCTTCTGTCTGTTTTTAGAAGGAGCCAAGTGCCATTTTGACTCAAGGTCCTGGTCTGGGCATCCCAAGCCTTCTGAGGTGGTCCTCTTGCATCCCTCTCCCACTGCACTTGGCCTGGTGAGCTTTCCCCATCCTGCAAGTCCCAGAATCCCTCATTTAACACCCTGCACGAGGTGGCTCTCCCTATCACATCCACTTACAGGCAATTCCGTATTTCTTTCATTACAGTTTTCAGGAATGTAAATAAATGATGATTTGCCAAATCTTTCATTTAGTGCTGTTGTTCAAGTTGCACTCTGGCTTGCTGGAAGCAAGTCACTCGCATGTTGAAGTGGCACCAACACTGAAAAAAATAAAATGCATAAACCGAGAAGTCACAAAGACAATTCTCTACAGAGTCTTCTAAATGTAACACTTGGAATATAATAACAAAGTTAGTTGGCCTAACTTGAGCAATCATTGCTTGCACCTGTTGTCTTCAAATTAAATTCTAATGAGATGGCAGAGACTCCCTCATAAATATTTATGAAGACAAGGAGTTTGGCACAAACTGGCCCTAGGCTATAAACCCTAAGTGATGTTATTTCTTGTTCAGAAGCTTTCCAATATCACAGCCACCAGTTCCATCCTTAAGTGTTGCCAAAATTTCATCTCCAGAAGGAGCTTTTGTTTTGTTTTTTTTTTTTTCTATCTTGATTATAAACCTGAATTTAGTAGATATTCAACATTTTCATATACTTTTATCTTAGGTACAAAGAGCTTCTTTATTTCATCCTTAAACCACTAGCGTTCAGTACACAAAATCCAGCGTTAGAGATATGCTTCATAAAGTAAGTCGTGTAAACAAAAGGGACCCTTCTCTCCTTTTTCAGTTCTATTGTTTACAATCATGGTTAGGACAGTGGTGTTGGATCTTAAGAGTGAGGAACATTCAGTGCAGACATCGGAGCTAAAGAAAGATTTTAAAAACAGGAACCAAACCAAGCTCACAAGTCAGCAATGTAGTTATTCCTCAAGGAATAAATGCATTTATCTGCTAAATACAATTTCATGTCTTCAGCAAACACCTCCAGGTTTTCTATCAGCAATGCATGTATTTTGTCACATTTCTGGAATATTTTATTACTACTTATCCAATTGTAATTAGCTGTTTGGGTATTTTATTTTATTTTTTATTTTTATTTATTTATTTTGTCATGCTCCTCTGTCTTTATTAGTTGTCACAACACTATACCTCAGTGCCAGTATTTTAAAGAAAATCCTATGGAGTAGTGAGGGCCAGGTGCTATCACTAGTGAACAGGACAGAAAAAGAGACTCAAAGAATGTTAAATAGATTATTTTGAGTTTTAATTCCTGGGGATTATTTGAGAGTAGAAAAATAACTGAATTTGTGTCAACATTATTACGTGGAAATCATTTTCACTTCCATCTAACACTTTTGAATAAGAAGCAAATATACCCAAGAATCTCTTGAAAGTTACAGAAATGTGGATAATTGTGAAAGAGAATTTGTGTTGTTGTTGTTGTTGTTGTTGTTGTTTTTCACAAATTTGAGCTCTTTTGGAGGATTTGCTTTTTTTTTTAAATAAAGACAAAAAGCTGCTCTTGAAATGGTTATAAGTAAAATGAATTAAACTACTGAAAAGACAGAATCTATTTTGAATAAATATTAATCAATATATTCCTGAATTATTTTTTCAGCAGCTTAGAAATTCCCACAACAAACGGTGTACTTTTTCAGTATATTTATGAAAGAGAAATAGTGGTTAACGATTGAATTATTGTATGTTTCGCACTTGACTCCCATTGATCCTAGTGAAGCCCTGACACTGTTCTGTTGTGCTAGAAGGAGGTCCATGGTTGGTGTGCTCACCGGTTTGCATACACACAAATAATGTCACTGCCAGTTATTTAATGTACTTGATGATGGTCACTTAAGCAAGAATTACTTTCGCCCTGAGTACTCACACACATACTCACACAGTCTCTCTCTCTCTCTCTCTCTCTCTCTCTCTCTCTCTCTCTCTCTCTCTCTCTCTCTGTCTCTCTCTCACACACACATCAACACACACACACACACACACACGGGTTCACAAAGCTAGTTTTGAGAAAAGTCATACAAATTTTTTTACAATAACTTATCTCCACTGTACAATATAAACAACTAAGCTTCATACCAGTAGGAAATGAGTGATAAGTCATTTCTGAGCAGCATAATAGCAGTTTTGAAGATCTCCTTTGGTTTGCCTTTATCCCAAATATTTGCTTCTAGAGACTTTTTGCAAGTTGAACCATGAGTTTTGTTCACGTGTGCCCATCTTCATTAAATACATTTTTTGTTCACCTGGTGAGAAAACAATTGCAAAACAACTGCTTATCCAAATTAACATCTGTAAAATCAAACCAGTAATCAGCAGCATCAGCTTCAATGGGTTCAGTTATAAAAAGCTTTTGTAAGGGTTGAGGAGAAGAAAGTTTATATTGGAATAATGGGATATATTTAAAAAGCAAGCAATTCAGAAGAGGCAGTGATTAACTCGTCTTAGGCAGAAAAAGGAAAGGTTCGAAAGGATTGTGTATTTGAATAAGTGTTTGGAGAAGAGTAGATATATTCTAGGTAGAAAAAATTGACAACAGAGTAACAAAGCATTAACAAAATGAGATAATAATATCCCCTCTCCTGTCAGAGGAACAGGCAGATGTGCCAGAAGGGAGTAAGGGAGGGAATGTGTGCGTGTGTGTGTGTGTGTGTGTATACACACGCACACACATATATATGTCAAAATTGATGACATGTCATAGACTAAATCTTGAAATGTGAATATACATTAAATCAGCTGTGCACTTTCTAAGAGAAAAAAAATAAACTACCGTGCTGTTTATTTTGCAACCATATAAATAGCAAAGCAACTTCATTAAGAAAGACAAAGTGGTAATCAGCTGTGAGCATCTCCTCCTCCTGTTTGACCCTGTTGCCTCTGCTTGTACTGGCGGCTGCTGGGCCAGGGCAGAGGTTGCACAGATGCTGTGTGAGCCTCCGAACCCCACCTGATGCTGCCTTCCTCAAAGGGCACTCAGGTAGAGGGAAGTAGCACAGTGCGGTGCAGGCATGCAAAGAGGGTGGGAAGGCTGGAGCTTCCGCCTGAGCATTCAAGGCAATTGCATTGGAGTAGGTTCAGGCAGGGAATGTTTGAGAAACAAGGGGCTCAGCTCTTTCTTTTGGCTGAGCTGTTTTCTAAGGAACCTCACTACTTCCCTTAAGAAATTACGTAACTTCAGGGTTTTGTTTTCCTGTGTAGATTATTTAAACTAAGTTGAATGAGGCTGTCAATAAATAGGAGAGCTTGAAGGGGTAAAACTGAAAATATTCAGAATATGTTTTATAAAATTGTACTTGAAGATGGGCAGCTCTCCCTAAAATCTTTAGTAGAATCTGTATTATTGGCCATACCATCCTGTGGTCGGGTTGTTGATTTTCTAACAAAGTGTACGAAATGCAGTGTGGAGCGAGAGGAGAGGTACTCAGGGGAGGCCAAGCAAATATGGATTTGACCTGGATTTTGTAAGTTATAGAGAAGCATTATATCATTTAGTGAAAGAAATATTAGCTGTTAATTAAATATGTATTTGTATGTGAAGCTAGACATAGCGTAAGAAAACAAACTCATTCCCTCCTTATCTAGAATATAAAGTTGAAATAAAAAATTCTAACAGGAAGAAATGCGTTCTTTTTTAAGTATTTTTTTTTGGGGGGGGGATGGAGAGATTCCTTAGTTATTTTTTCATACGAAGAACTATGACAGTGCTCCACGTAGCTAACGAAGCTTGTTTGAAACACATCCATCTTGCTCTGTTTGGATAGTGTTATTTCATGTTGAGTCCTTATGATGTGCTTGTCCGTGGATCCTGTGACTCTGCACAAGTCTAGGGACCTCCTGGGGAGCCTTGATATACGGGGTCCCACCGGCTCCAATGAAGGGCTCTGCAGACGTTATCTCATCCTCACTCCATTTCTGTGAGGCAGGTCATGTCATCTGCATTTTATGGGCTGGAACCTGAAGTTCAGAGAAGAGCAGTGCCATGTGCAAGATCCCTGAGAGATGAAGCTGCTAGGTCAGGATGCACCCCAGCCCTTTACCCCCTCCAGTCCCAACAGTGCTGCCAGGAATGGAACCGTGGTTGGAGCGCGTGCTGATGCCAGCGAGGCTGAGTGCATGTGAGGCCTCAGAAAGCAGAGGCAGAGTCCGTGTTCCTCCAAACTTTAAGTGAAATTGTAAATGTAAATAGAGTGATTTCCACCCCCAAGAAGTGCTAGCTCTCCCCTCAACACAGTAACTGCTACAATTTCACCCAAGTTACCTACGAATAGAAAAAAATTTTCAGATTCAATTATATTTTAATATTTTGCAATAGAGATTTGCTTTATTTTTCTTTTATTTCATATATACCGTATTTCCCCCAAAATAAGACCTAACTGGAAAATAAGCCCTCCCGTGATTTTTCAGGATACTCATAATATAAGCCCTACCCCAAAAATAAGCCCCAGTTAAGACTGTCAGCCAGACGGACGCATTTAGTACGTCCATTTCAACACACAACGGATGTATTGAATTATAAAATAATATTAATATATAATTAAATATAAATAAATAATATTATTGACATTAATACTTAAAATAAATGATAATATAAATTATAATTAAGTATTTGTAAATACCCAAGCAGGCGCCTTTGGATGAGAGGTAAATGCCTATGTAAACAGATGAACTCGAGACTTATTGCGGAATGACCAATTGGAGTACAGACACAACACACGAATAACATGCGCACTTGATAACGAACAGACGTGGTTGTGTGTAATATGAAACTTTATAATACAATATGTCGTGTGTTGTAATGGGCGTACTTAATGCACTCATGTGAAATAAAGAAACATTTTCTGAATTTTGGTGCCTGCAATTTTTCGTCGCTTTTGTGTAGACCATCATTCTTAACTGTCATCATTTTAGTTGCCACTCCTGTCTTGTAAGTCTTCAGTTAACACTTGATTTAATGGTAGATTTAAAGGGAATAATATTTTGACACCCAGACAAGATGAGTGCAAATAGAAAGAGCTATTCCATCATGCAAAGAGAAGTTGGATCTCCGAATGGTCTGAAAATGGTGAGCAGAGTACGATAACCTCAGCCAACAGGTGGACGAGGGAAATGCTAAGAAGCGCAAGTGTGGATCAGGTCGGCAACCATTATTTCCTGAGCTGGAAAACACCATCTGGGAATGGATTGCTGACAGGAGAGCGAAGGCTTTGGTTGTGTGCAGGGCTGATACTCAAGCATTTGCCCTTGCAATGGCACCACAGTTAGAAATATCCCCGGAAGAATTCAAAGCATCACAACACTGGCTGGATGGCTTCCTTCAGCGATATGAACTGTCTCTAAGATCGACGACACTGTTCAAGCTGTAAGATACTGAAGTTATTAAACGTGCACTTGCATTCAAGTCCTTTGTTGATGGTATAGATTTTTCTAAATACCAACTCTCCAACATGATTGCTCTGGATGAAACTGCAGTGTTTATGGGCCAAGGATCTCAAACGACAATTGATCAGAGGGGCGCCTCGTCAATCTACATTCCCTCCACTGGTTATGAAAGTGCACGTGTTACCTGTAGTTTGGCAATTCATCAGGATGGAAAGAAAGCCTCACTTCTAATCATCATTAAGAGCAAGAAAGATAAAGTGGAACGTGTTTCAGGCATTTATGTTCTTGAAATCGAAAAAGCCTGGTGCACACAAGCAGTTATAAGGAAGTGGGTCAATTTAATGCTGCCACTTGTTTTGCGAGGTGGCCAAAGAGGTCTGCTAGTCTGGGATTCAGCCAGCACTCACCGTGCTAAAGACCTGAAGAACTTCCTTGCAGAGAGAAGAATAGATCAAATAATGATTCCCGCAGGACTGACTGCCTATCTCCAGACTCTTGATATTGCTATAAACAAGCCATTCAAGGACCATTTGCACATGGAAATCAATGACTACACTGAAAATAAAATGGAGAGAAATCAGCATGGAAACTTTGTGAAGCCTAGCCTGCAAGAGGTCATGACTTGGGTGAAGAATTCATGGGATAAAATCACTGACAGCTGTGTTGCAAATGCACTACGAGCAGGCTACATGGACAAGAAATGCTCATTTAAGGAGAGCTCTGTTGCTGGACATGAGAGATTGGGGCCAATGGTTCTACAGGAATTGGAGTCGCAAGAAATTCAAGCTTGAATTAGGGATTTGGAGAGTTTCGACGATGTTCCAGAAAAAGATGACATGATTGTATTTGAATAAATGTGGATCTTTGTACCTGAATAAATGTAGATCGTTGTACATGAAAAAGTAAGACATCCTCTGAAAATAAACAAAAATTAATATAAGACCCGGTCTTATTTTTGGAGAAATACGGTATGTATATATGCATGTGTGGATATTTTATGAGTCTTTATGGATTTCGTATCTGTTACTACCACACTGATCATCTTTTCTGAAATATCTCTAGAAAGGTAATTTGTGATTTTTTTTAAGACTCTTTAGATTTGAGTACTTTTTCTAATCTTCAAGGAGCTTTGCTGCTAGTATTTCCATTCTACTGCTTTTTTGTCTCTGTCTCTTTGCTTTACATACTCACTGAGTAAATTGTATTAGGTTGGTGCAAAAGTAATTGCGGTGTTTGGAATTATTTTTAACCCTTTAAAATGCAATTACTTTTGCACCAACCTAATAAAACTACATTGTAGAATTTCCTTTCTACTTATTCAGAAACATCACGGCTCCTCTCTTTCCACTGCTGGTTCCTTAGTGTTGCACTAATTTCCGGTTTCTGGCTATCTCCATCCATTTCTACGTGTTTTCTTGGAGGTCCAAGCCCGCAATATTAGATTAACCTCCGACCTGTCCCAGACTGGGTCTCCGTTCTGTCCGCTGCCTCCCGAAGTGGGCCGACAGGGAGCATTTCTTCTGCCTGGTGTTTTGGGAGCAAGAAGGCACACACTGTAGGAAACAACGTGTTCGTCACTTTTCTGTGGCCTTTCCCTGATTTCTTTTTCAAAGATTCTTTGGCCTCTAAAGTTTTCTGAGCTACATTGCTTCGTACACTGAAGATGGGCTTCCATTCAAATGACTGCTCTAACCCCTAGTGTTCCCTTTAACTTTATTTAGCAATTTTATTGCTGCCCCACTAAAGATTCCTTATATTAACGACTTTCCTTAGGTTCCACGACTTTCCTCAAAATAAAGTCATATTTAAGCAATAATACAATACATATGTATAGTTTCAAGTAAGGTGCTCTGAAACCCATTCATTCAGTGTGTTTACTGGACGTATCATTTGAAGGGTAAAATAAGTGATAAGCACATGACTATACTTTTCGTGGCGGAGACCACAAGATAATTTCTCTCATGTATCAAAATTAGGAATCTTTCCTTGTGCCTTACCAGTGGCATGAGTGAAATGTCACCTCCTGAGCCCTTTGCCCCGTGTACCTGACTGTTTATTTCTTTCTTCACAATAGCTGTGTATGTGGCTTTGAGATAAATATATGTACAGAATTTCATGACTTGTCCCCTGAGCATCTCATCCTGCTACAGTTTGTTTTATTTTTTTCCCTATCATAATCCCATGCCTCATTTTTCTCACCGATTTTAACTTTATTTTGTCCCGGAGATATCTTTATCAGCCTTCATTAAAACTTTCTAGAATATAATAGAGTATATACATTTTATTTAATTAAAGAAATTCAACAAAGGAACTTCTGAGAGACGGTTCCTGAATGAGCAATAATATTTACATGTGATTACATCAACAGTTTAAAATGTGTAAAATAAAAGTAACTAGAAAAACCTAGATCCAAAAGGACACTTAAATTTATGAGCAAATTCACACGAAACTCCTTATTTTTTTTGGAAAATTTTATGATATCTAGATCAGGGGTATCTAAATAAAGTTTTATTGGAACTCAGCTACATCCATTCATTCCCAGATTGCCTGTGGCTATTTTCAGCCTGCAATAGCAGAATTAAGGAGTTGTGCCAAAGAGCATATGGCCTACAAATCCTAAAATATTTACTACCTGGCCTGTTTTAGGAAAAAGTGTGCTGAACCCTGGTCTTGATGGTTGTATTAAACCTGCTGAGTTCTTTTCAGCAGTGAGTGTTACACCTGTGCAGTGCCACCTATGGCGTGTTCAGGAGGCCCTAACTGGAAATGTGTTACAGTGTATCTGCTAAAGAAATCCCTGACTCTGGTTTCTCCATCAACGGTCGGTCGAACTACAGCACACTCCTCTGGGGTCAAACATAACCTACCCATAACCTACTCATCAGAAACAGTTATTTATTTTAAAGAATGTATACAAACATAATTCACATGTCTATTTATGTGGGGTGAATACCCAGACAATGTACAATAGATTTATTATGTAACTAAACAATTTCTACGTACGTGGAGAAAATATCAATTTTCCTAATGGACTCACACATTATATAGTTCATATAGTTAAGATCTCTTCTATTTAAAAAAAAGAAAGTGAATTAAATCTGTCAGGAGACCAAAAATGACCTAGTAGAAACAAAATGGACAACCTCTGTTTTGATCAGCTTAATACAACTACTTATCTCACAAAAGCCAAGCCATCTTTTCCACCCATATCACATGTGTCTGTGTGTCTGTTTGGGAAAAGGCTCTGAAACCTAAGGGGAGTTATTATGTTACTGATGAAAAGCTTCAATCTGTAACACATATGTGCATTTCAGTGTATAGTATCTGCTTATTTTCATTAAATTGCATTAAATGCTTCAATATGTAGCAGAGTCATCTTCCTTAGGAAGCATATACTTCTGGAATTCTTTGTGGTATCCTCGTGAATCCCTTTCCCAGGCACACATGGCATTCTGCCCCCACTGGTCTCATTCTTTCCTGTCCCCTGGTATATTTATTAAGACAGGGAACTTTTCCTTTTTTACTCTGAGCTTTTGCTCTTGTCCCCAAGCTACTGTTTTTGAACTAAAAGAAAAGGCAAGGGGCAATACATTTGAGGAAACATTGTAACACTACTAGAAATTACTGCATGATGTCTGTTTTCTTACTTAAAGGCAGAAACAGAAGTTTTCTCTCATTCTTTCTTCCAAACTACTGTACTTAAACCTAAGCTGAGACTTGAAGTAGCAGAACAAAGAAAGCCGGTGTTTTTCAAGCTGGGGCAATTTCATCGTTCATACATATTCATCATATTAGGCATACAGAAATAAATAATCTTTTTTTTCTTTGCAAACTTTTATTCTTTGCTACAAGGAATACATTTATATATGAATTTTTTTTAAATAGTTGATTTATTTCAATTTTCTTCTTTCAACATACTTTATGTCATTACTAGAAAAAAATAAATGCAAACACACTTCAATATTTAAATATTGTTTTATAAACATACTTTTATAAACATCTGATAACGTACAGTAGCTTATCTTTTCACTTCTTTTAGTTTAATCTTGCATATTTGTATCCACTGACATTCGTGTGCCAGACAGTTAGTAAATGCTAAATCAAGTTTCTTTTTAATGAATCTTAACTTCTTGTCCCCATATCCATCTTGTTTTCCAAGTCTTCTACTTCACGAACTAAAATCCATCATCATATTAATTTTTGAGGGAAAATGACCCCTTTTGGAAATATAGAAATCAAAGACATAAGCTGTTATTTATATTTTGTCTGCAGAAAAACAAGTGAGATGTCAGAAAAAATGATGAACTTCAATTATTGCTTATTAATTTTAAATACAAATATGTGGGGAAAGAATAAAAATGTGGGGGAAGGGCATATGGCATACTGTGAGATACACAAATGTAGCCAAGAGAGTATCTAACTCTGGAAATGAAGTAAGTGTAGAGCTTGATGAGATTGTTTTCTCGCATCACGGTGAATCATTATAACAAGAAAACTCACACAGTTTAAAATCTTGTGTTTACATCATCCAGGGATTGCTGCAGCTTTATCACTTCCTACGCCTAGTGGGGGAATCTCAGGAAGGTGGCAAAGGTGACAGTCACAGCACTGGCTGTAGACACTCATTAGCACTGCCCCAGTCTCTGGTTTCCTCTGCCCCACATTTGAACCCCACTTTTGAAGTAGGAGAACCCTCATCAGGCGGCAGGAGAGGGAAGAACTTCCTTCTCAGTCTAGGTGCTTATAGCTGTTTTAAAGTAAGTAGGTAATCCTTATCAAGTTTAAGTGGAAGAAGTCGAATAATGTTTGTTTTCACTAATAGGCTTAATGCCTCATAAAATAACTCACCTGTATAAAATAAGTAATTCATAATTTATTGTCCATAGTAATGGTAATGACAATAATTAATAGCATAATAATAGTACTATGTCAGACAATTTCTAAGCAATTTACACATAATTAACTTTTTAAATCTTCAACTCTTGACAATAAGTCTGAGGCAAAGAAAGATGAAACAATTTGTCCAAAGTCACACAGAAAGGATAAACGATCTGTCTCCAGATCCAAACCACCTCTCCAAGCTCATATTAAAATAAATACATATGTACTTTGAGTCTCAGATTTTTATCAAAATCCCTCTAGCATTAGCATGAAGCACAGGTTCTACTACAAAACAATATGTGTTCCAGTGAATGTCACATGTCCTTTGAGAGGCTGGAGACCGCGCTGTGTAAAGGCACCACATCCAGCTAGGATTTGCCCCAGGATCAGTGGTCCTGCATGAAATCTCTGTGCCTCACTCTCCTATTCTGTAATGACAGTGCCTACCCCATGGAATCATCGTCGTGGTTAAGGGAACTGATATCCATCAAGTGCTAAGAACACTGCCTGGCCCATGGGAAGTACGATGGACGTGGAACTGATGGTTCTGATTACGACTATTGGGAGTTAAATATATCCCAAAAAGATATGTCGAAGTCCTAATCCCCAGTGAATGTGACTTTATTTGGAAATAGATGTAATCGGATGGAGGATAAAGTCAAACTGGATTAAGGTGAGCCCTAAATCCAATTCTGTTGTCCCTATAAGGAGAGAGAGGTTTGGAGAAACAGAGAGGCACAGAGAAGGACACATGATGACAGAGGCAGAGGTTTGGAGTCATGTTGCCGCAAACCAAGAAATGCCAAGGATTGCAAGCCAGAGCTAGGAAGAAGCAATAAAGTATTCTGCCCTTCAAAGGGAGTATGGCTCTGCCAACACTTTGATTTGGGGCTTCTAGCCTCCAGAAGTGCAAGAGGATATTGTTGTTAGTATTACTATTATTATTATACCTTAGGTTGAAGTTTATTAATTCAGTCTGAAATCTCTAATAACTAGTATATGTCAGAAATCATGCTAATCTAAAACTGTATGGTTTAAAATATCTTTGTCTAAATATGGTCTACTCATTATAAGCCTCAAGTACTTTAGAATCAGAGTGTAAAATTTGGAAGTGAAAGTGAAGTTTATGAATTTGAAATTGTCCACACAAGTCGGTGCCAGTATCTTGTTACTGGTTCCCACATCACATGTCACAGATGGCAAGTATCAGTCTCTGTCAGTCTGAGGAAGAACCCGAAGAAGTAAACTAATAGGAATTCGGCACCTATTTCTGGAGGATAACGCCATTTTGAGATCTGGAAATTCATTTTATTCCTTGGTTTATTCTGGTTAAATTATTTTAAAGATTTATTCTCTTATCCGTGTATCAAGAATGTGTTTTCTGCTGCTCATTCCAGAGGAAAGGCGATGAACCGTCCTGGCAAAGCTTATCATTTTTGCTGAATTGTAATATGGTAAATTAAATATTGGGATTGAAATTGGACTATCAGAGGAGATGACGGCATGCATTCCAGATCTGAGAATGAGTTCATGTTCTCTTTTTGGGCCACGACAAAAGAAAAGCATTTCATCCACGTGGAAGAATATGGAGAAATAAATTATTTTTATGTTACGTAGCAGAAGTTGCTAGCTATACACTTCTGTTATGTTTGAGCCAGTATATGTTTTGGGGGTGTATTTGTTATGTCAATTAGTCTATCCTAAACACACACACACACACACACACACATTGCCATTCTCAGTTGGTCATTACATCAAGCAAAAAATGTACAGTAAGAAAACAGCTAGAATAAGAAACAAAAAAGAGAGAGACACTGATATATTTTATATTCCCAATATTAGCTATATTTCTTTGAATTCAGCCTTTAAGGTCAAATACCAATGCATCAAAATTAATTCTTGGAATGATGAGAAAAACAATTTGCACACTTAAGGTGTATATTTGTTTGTGCGTGCGCTCTATCAGGCCATTCTAAAATAAATATTTGATTTTGAGTTGATTTGTTTCATCTGCAGAAAAGCTCTAATTCCATCTGATGAGAAAGCAATGTTTTCTTTTTAAATAAAAAGTAGAATGTTATTCTCATTTTTCTCAGGTATCAATTTACATTTCGTAATAATGGTAAACCATTTGAAAGTAAATCAGGCAGATTAAATTCTTCAGAAATTAATGGTGCAAAAATGTCTAAAATATATCAATACAGAATTATGTAAATCTAGGGACGGCATGCTCACTATTTTCTGGTTTTTTAAAATAAATATCTCAGATCATAGTTTGAAAGACATAATAAGGAGTATAGCAGCTAAAGTGTCCACTTGGTTTTGACAAACACCATATTTCCTCATGTAATTCTCCCCCGACCCCCTTCTCTCTACTAATCCACTCTCTCAGAAAGAATGGAGAAATGGCAGCCATCAATTCCAGTATCCATTCGTTCATCCTAAGCCACTCCTGAAGTCCTGATGCATGCTGGTATTAGGGGAGATGAGTAAAATGAGACAAGAGCGGGAACTGGTATTCATTCAAGAGGCTTTACAGAAGCAGACAAGACAATATGTCTACATGTGAACAGATGTTTCTGCTTCTCTGGCTGGTTCCGCCTTGACCCAGGCGATCTCCCGGCTATCTCTGCTCTCCAAGCTCTTCTTCCGCTGGAATTCACAGATCTGGGATACAAAGGCAGAGACACGTCCTCCCACATGGTGGGAGATGTACCGACGACTGTGAACTCAAACCACATTAAATGCTACCAAGCACACATGTTCAGTGGCTTTATAGGGAAACCATGAATGGGAAATTGCAATGGTCTCAAATACCTAGCATTTGAATCTTTGATCAAAGTTCTAAGTAAATTCATCTTTAACTCCTTATAATTTAGATAGTTTGTAAGTTGGTCCTCACAGGGTCTTTTGATCTAAAGCTGGTATAATTAACAAATCTGAAACTATTTAGATCTCTAGGTATTAAAGACTTAGGGCTTTGTATGTTTAAGTGAAGAACATCGTAAGTTAGAGTGTAAATTTTAAATTACTTTTAGACTGAAGGGTTGTATTAATTTTCTAGGGCTACCGTAAGCAAAGTAACACTCACTGGGAGGCGTAAATGACAGAAATTTATTTTTTCACAATTCTGGAGGCTAGAAATTCAAGATTAAGGTGTCAGCAGGTTCAGTTTCTTCTGAAACAGGAGCCCTCTCTCTTTTTCTTGCAGATGGCCCCCTTCTCACTGTGTCATCCCATGGTTGTCCCTCTGTCTTTGTTACATGTGTCCTAATCTGCTCCTCTAATAAGGACACTCGTCCTGTTGTACCGATTGTTAGGACCCACCCTGACAATCGCTTTTTAACTTGATTGCCTCTTTAAAAGCCCAGTCTTCGAATACTGTCACGTTCTGAGGTCCTGAGGGTTAAGACTTCAGTATATGAATTCTCAGGGGACACAATTCAGCTCAGAATAAAAGTATAACTTAAACACTCAAAAATTACTGGAAAGTAAAACTTAGCAGCTAAGATGGGAAACTAAATACACCTTTCGAATATAAAAGATGAAATAAAACTTTCTAAAATGTTACATTTAATCAGGTTTCAAGATCTGTAGCTGATTATTTGAACTACATATTTTTTGGAAAATCTTCCCAAACTGCATAGGATTCACTCCAAACAAAAATGAATTTCTCATAATATCTAAATTTCAAAAAGGAATTTCCAAAAACTATCAAACTGGCAGCACTTGTTTGCATATATAGAGGACTTTTAAAATGATGTGTAATATTACTTAAGTACAGTAATTTCTTCTTGCCTCATATTCAGGGAGGTATTCACTCTTCATGCAATCTGTAAGCAGCCACAATTATTTGAGCTGTTTTATATCATGATTATCCTGTTCTATGTAAGATGCAAATAAAAGAAAACATTTATTCTCTAAAAGTTGAAGTCTACTACCAAGAATCAGGAGCGTTCTTGAGGAGAATAAAAGTAATAGTGTGTTTTTGTCTCCCAAATGTCTCTACTGTCCAGAGGGAGAGGTTTGGGGGCAGTAAGAGTATAGAGTTTAATTTTTTTAATTACTGTTTTGACCTATATTAATTTGAAAAAACTCCTGAGGGTAAGAATTTAGGCTATTTTCCATCATGTGAGATACACACACACACCCACACACACACAGAGGGGATATCTATCTATCTGTATATATTTTTGGCACCCTCTGTGTATATATATATATACACAGAGGGTGCCAAAAATATATACACATTTTAAGAAAGGAAAACTGTATTAAAATTGTAATACTCAATATATACCGATAACAAAAGATGAATACAACTCACGTTTGACTTCTGCAATTACAAGAGGTGCTCAAAGTGGTTACCATCAGCATAATTTTAATACAGTTTTTGTCCTTTTTTAAAATGTGTATACATTTTTTGGCACGATAGATAGATAGATAGATAGATAGATAGATAGATAGATAGATAGATAGATGATAGATATAAGTTTTATAAGGAAGAATGAGACGTTACCACCAAATGCCGAAGTGAACGTGTTGTATTTGGTGGTGAAGGTGGTGGTTGCTGAGGGTTGAGCTATGTAAGAGATTGTTGGGAAATATTGGCTGGTGGATAAGAGGGAGGGTGGCAGGGGTGGAAGTGAGAAAAAAGGAAAACATGTGAGACATTGAACAAAACACCCACTTAACTGTATTATTTCAGACCAGCTCTTTAATCACATCGACATAGGGTGTGCCAAACATTTTACCAAATCCATTTTTATGTTAAGTTTCACATAACTTGCCTCCAGGTGGTACTGCTTCAATGAATCCTCACAAATTAATTCTAATCAGTTGAACCATTCATGATTAGGCTCAGTTATTAATTTCATATCATTAAAAATATTTTGTGATAAAAAAGTGGAGTGCTATTCGGATATTACTCTTATATTTATTCAAATAAGTATGTTAAACAAACCCAACATCATCAAGTTGCCCTCAAAATTCTAAATAGCCCTTCATAAACCTGCCTTCACAGGCATATTTCCAAATACTTCAGTCCTTTTTGATGCTCTCATTCTGGCTTTCTCAAAAGTATTTTCATGTTGTGCAAATTTTGTAATCTGAAGCAGAGCCTTCTTTGAATGGAATTCTTACTAAATACAGTGGGAGGTTTCCTAAATCTCCTTGATACTGTCTTTTTTATCCTTGAGGGCATATATCCCAGCAGTTGAAATGAGGGGCTTTCCAGTAAAATAGACAGGGATCCAGGAGCCCTTCTTCCTTTTTAGTTACTTTATGTGATTTTTAAGCGAGCTAATTGGCCTATGTTATCTAAGGGATTATTAAGTAGATTGAATGAGATAGTGATCTAAAGGGCTTAGCACATTGCCTGGTACCTGGTTACACTCTTTTTAGATCCCATTACTTTTTTTCTTACTGCACAGAGTTTATTCTACACACATTATTTTGAAAAGGCATTTTAATAATACAGAAAGTAACAGAATGATTTTTCCTCTAACAGTTCTGTTAGCAGAGGGACAACTCAGCTTATCAAAAACAACAACTGAATGTACATTTGATATTGGTGTATTGATTTAAGCTTGCTCTGTGGATGCTGAAGGCTCTGGAAGCCACATGGAGATTATAAAGTGGACTCTGAAAAGTGATTCCCAATTGGACCAGGAAGCATGAACCCCGCTGTCTTTCTGTTATTAGCTCATGGGAGCCAATCTCCAGAATATGCATCAGTATGAGGAAAGACATCTGTCCTCTGAAGTCATAGACTCAGTAGATGCAAGGTGAGGGCTCTGAAAGCCAGGCCATAAGCCTCCATGATGGTGTCCGAGTTGCAGCAGCTATAGGAGGTGTTTGCACCCATGCAAACGTTTGTGGAGAACAAACATTGACTGGACACTTGAATTTAGTTGCTTTTGTTGCTGGGATTATAGCAATTAACACATAGTTCCTGCTTTCCACGTCTTTAATTTGGTCAGAAAGAAGACAGTAATATTGTAAAACTGATGGAAGGGTACCCAAAGTTAATGTTGAAAAACTATTTTTTTAAAAAACAGAATTGGTAATTTTAAAGTTGAGCTTATTCCAGTGTTTAAGTTTTTAAAAATCTGCCTTAAATATTGTATTTTCCAAAATCTATTTAAGAATATAATTAATATTTATGCTAATTGTTTAATTAAAGGGAATTTTTTGTTTGTCTGTTTAGAAAAGTCTGTCCTGGCATCTTAGCTTCCCAGTTTTCAGTGCCAAGACTAGGAGACAATGCACCTTGCTCTCCCCCAGACATTAGTTACTTGAAGGCAAAAAGCAGGATCTCTAGCCTGTAAGAATTTATTAGCTAAATGATGTGTTTATCTAAACATTTTAGGATAGAGAATCATAACTCTTACCAGAATTTAAAATAATGACCAAAAAGTAAAAATTAACATTGACTTGGGGGTAAATGCAAAATGAAATACCAAGCCTTTAAATTCTATTTTAGTGATAAAAACATCACAATGTCTCATATTAGTTTTGTTAACCTTTTGTCCCTGAGATCATTTTTACACCATCTTCAAATAAGTCCAACTTTCCCTCATCTTTATTTCTGGAATTCACTTTTCTTAACTAAAAAAGTTGTATTTTCCACAATGTCTGCCTACTTCCCAGAATATTAAAGTTATTTTTCATTTCGACACTATTCTCCAAATTTAATTTCCACCACATTCTACACTGTAATATTCTGGCTATAATCACTAAAGCATTTTAACAAACCTGTTTACCCCAAGATAAAGCTATAATCCTTATTAATTTCCCCCAAAAGAAAAGCTAAGAAAAAATTTTAGATACATTCATTTATTTTACAAATGTTCAATTTATTTATTACAATGATCACAAATGGTAATAAAATGCATTGAGTTGCAAGATGACATTTTTTTCCTATTCTTACATTGTATGAATTAACCTATTCAGTTTTTTCAAATTTTTATTTATTTATATATTTATGTATTTATGTATTTATGTATTTATTTATTTATTTATTTATTTATTTATTTATTTTATTTTATTTTATTTTATTTTTTAAGTCTGGCACAGTGGCCCATGCAGGGATCGAACCAGCAAACTTGGTGTTATCAGCACCACACTCTAACCAACTGAGCTAACTGGTCACCCCAGACTATTGAAATTTTGACCTCTGTCTTTGGCATAGGCAGGCCACTGTCATCTCTAGAGCCTCTTTTTGGAATATAAGGCAAATTTTTAGTGTGCCTTAAGTTCGTTTCCTCCTAAAATGTTTGGGATATGACAATTTTCTAACCCATGCATGTTGTAATTATAAATTTTATCCCACACTACAAGTAAACATTTATATTAGTGCAGTCCACCACCCTTCTACTGCATGGGTTTTAAAATGCATGTTGAAGGGCTGGTTTGCAATAGTCAACACTTGAATTAATTATTACATCTGTGTTAAATGTATTTTATTACTTTTTAAAGATTTCTTCAGGTTACTCTAAATATCTATATCTATATATGCATATATAGATATAGATAGATATATATCTATATATATTTAATATCTGAATTTCTATCCATATATTTATAACATAAGTTTACGTAAGCATTAATATTTATGTAAATATAGATATCTATAAATATCTAGAAACTAGCAACAGTAAGAATCATTTTAGACTACCGTGTCTTCCCTGAACAGTACTTTTTTATTTACAAAAAATACAATTATGAGAACACCCAGGAATTTGAGAGATTTGTAAGAACCTAAAAAAGTAATTTCCCAAGAATAATTGTAGAAAACTACAACTTGGTTTATTTTATCACATAGAAGATATATTAAATTTGGCAATCAGTTTATTTACAGTATAATATTCTGCTAGATATAAAACTATTTCTAACAAATAATTATTTCTTAGTTTTCACACACACAGCTGAATCATAATAACAATAAACTATAAATTGAGAGAAACCGATCTACTCAGTATTCCAGAACTGACTTGACTGATATCCAGTCGTTCAAAGAACAGTGGGAGAAAGCAGGCCACAGGATATTTTTCAGTATAACAACGTTAATCACCCATGATATACTGCTCTGCATGGGTATGATTTCTTATTATGGCTCTTTGGCAGAAGCAAACTTCATCTCTATTTTTTTTTAATTATTCTCTTAGTTTTTTACACTCCATTTGTAATTAATTAGAACGTTGGATGGAATCAATTATAGTTTCTCTGTTCCTTTTTAGTGGTTCTTCACAGTTTCACATGACTTATTTTTTTCAATAAAGTTATTTAATGGTGATGGGCACTGGCTATGTTAGAATATGTCTGACATTAATATTAATCAAACTGAATCTCAGTCACATAGAACATCGGTTAAGCAATACATTTTTGACTAGCCATTAACATTGAACAATTCCAGACAAAACTTTCACATTTCTTAAAATTATAAAGTTGAATATGCCTTAATATAATATCTGCTAATCTTTATGGCATGTCATTTCTCCATATTGCAGAAAGGATTGCATAGTAATATGGTATGTAAAATCACACTGGAGATATACTATGCTTATCTTCCTACTTTTAAATTTAACCCAGTATAATCTTTTTTGAAGTGTAAGATATTTCCATATTAGAATGTTTTTTTTGTGTTTTTTTTTTTTAATTTTCCTTCAGGTCCTCATTCCTGTCATTAGAATAAGACACCAAGAATGAGACAGTGACAAGAGGAAATGAAGACAATTGTAGCACACTTTATATGTCAGATTTGTAGTGCCAAATGCTTTACAAGCCTTTTACATGAGTTCTGGTACTTTGCTAATGCAGCTACAATATCTCCAGGGCCTTTAACATCCTTTCTTTCGTCTCTCAAGTGGCCCATAAATGAAGGTTAAGAGACCATAGAATAAAACAAAACAAAAAAATGACCAGAGGGGTTTTCTGGTCACTTTTTCCAGTTTGATCATTTAAAACGAATTCCTTTTTCTTTTCATTGGTTCTGCTTACTTTAGGGAAACAGTTTATTTTACAGAAACCCAGAGGCTAACCAAATATCTAAAAAAGTTCCACTCTCTCTTCTTATGTTGACAGTGATTTTAAAGGACCCACACGTATAGACAGTGATATTCTTGCATTGGTTATTTTATGAGCAAGTGGAATCTAAGCTTTTCTCTTTCTCTCCTGTCAGCAATGAAAAGGAGCCTGAAAATGGGACTCAAGTTCAATTAAGGATTGTTTAATTGACCTGCCGTTGAGTCAATCCTGATATTCTTCTCACAGATTTTAGCTACAAAATTTATAGTGTCTGAAAATGTTGCTTTTTACAATGTGTGTGAAAACTCTGTTAGCCATATCCCTCCAGAGCTGCTGAAATCATGCAGACTGAGCCTTAAGTTTATCCTCTTCAGAGAAAAGACTGCTCTTTCAACGCCTGGTCTACCTGCTCCTTAACTATCCAAATAGTTACGTTTGGTATCTATCCTTTCTTTTTTTTTTTTTTTTTTTTTGCCTTTATATTTTATGGTGAAAATAAATACAATTAAGCAAAGCATCTGAACCTTAACATCCAACGGCGCTTGGAAACCTGTAATTCAATAATGAAAGTCAATCTATTGACTGTTTCTTTCAAATGAGAATGCTAGTTTCATGACCTGGAAAACTATACACTACGCGCCTGGTCTAGTTTCACTGATGAGACACTCCACTAGACTAGACTTCAGAAAATGCCATCAAGTCTACCACTTACCTATAATTAGTAAAAATTAAACTGTTCCTTCATTTTAAGAAGCTGTAAACATGTTTATTATACACCGCCTAGAGGAATCTGATTGGTATTCACATTGTTCTTCAACTGTAAATACATGACGCCATAAGACAATATAGTTTGGGTAAGGCCCCCACACCCAAAATGCCAACATAAACAAAATAATGGAACATTCTGTGTCAGCTCCCTGTCGCTGTGCCACAATTGCCCCACAACTGAGTGACCTAAGAAGTGTTATTGCTCAGGACTCCGGGTCAGCAGGGGGGGATGTTCCAGGGTCCCTGGCTTCCTCCGCATCTGGGGTTTCCCCTCAAGCACCTTGGCAGCGCTCTTCCCGGAGTTTGCTGGAGGTCAGTGGGGGTGCCTTGTATTCCCCCCTGCTAGTTTAGGTGTATTCATCTGCTGGCTGAACAGTACTCAAGAGAAGGAAGCTCTTGAGAATGGAACTGAAAAACTTGGTCGGCTCAGTCTGAATTGGATTCGAGTCCACTCTACTAGCCCAATCCACAGTGATTTGGGGACTCTCATCTCTTTCTGGACTCACAGCTGCAGAAGTGAGTGAGTGGCCATGTCGGAAGTTCATGGGCTAAGACTCGTAAATGTTTCTTACCAACACTTTTGTCTAGCTGAAAGGGAACCCCAGACCCTGACTTGAATCTTAACGTGTCTTATGTTAACACACTTGGTTTGAGCTTGTCTTCACAACTCGTTTTATGTTGGGGCTCTTACAGGTTGGGAAGACAGAGGATGAGAAACAGTTTTGTTATTATTTATTGATTTTATATTCATCTAAGTTCCCCTTGAAAACTGGCCATTTGTTTCTCTAGTTCAGGGATGGGAAAACTAAGACCTATAGGCCAAATCCAGCCCAGCTTCTATTTTTGGTATGGGCTGTGAACTAAGACTTTTTCACATTTTCTTATGATTCAAAAAAATCAAAAGAAGGATAATATTTTTTGAGGCAATCAAATGATGTTACATTCCAGGACTCATAAAGAAGGCTGTTGAAGCACAGCCACACCCGCTTATTTGCATGCTGGCTGGGGCTGCTTTTCTGCTACCACAATAGAGTTGAAGAGTTGAGGGAGAGACTGCCTAGTCACAAAACCAAAAATAGTCACTATCTGGCCCTTTGCAGAAGAAGCTTGCCGACCCCCGCTCTCACTCACATCGCTCCTGTGCTAACTTCATATCTGCAGCTACAAGCAGCCAGCTGACACTTTCAACATTTTCTCTGGAAGTTGTTTTCCAAAGCCCAACAATTTATTAGGAACATATCTGTTGGCATAGTCTTGCCAGTAGTTTTGTTATTTTGTAACGAGGCTGTATTTTTCCAACCTCCAACAGCAAGCTCTCACCATTTTCAGCCTCTACGCAGTATGTGCTCACCATGTTTCCATTACTTGCTCATGGCTTTGCTCTCAAACCAGAGTCTCATATTTTCAGTGAAGAGCATTCCACTTCTACATACTAATTTCTATATCAGTTACCTCTTGTACTATTACAAGAAATACACACAAAACTCTATGGCTTAAAACAACAAGACTTATTATTTCTCCTGAGTCTATGAGTCAACGGGACAATAGTGCTGATCTTGTCTGGGCTCCTCACATATTTGAAATTAACTTGTAGGCTGGCCGGTCTAGAGTAATCTCTTTCACAGATCCCTTTTTGGGCTGGTTATGGGCTGGGGCAGCAGGAATGACTGGCCCCTTGCCCTCAAGCAGATGACCCTAGGCCTGTCCACGTGATGGTGGTAGGGTGATCCAAAAGAATGAGTGGAAGCAGGCAAGGTTTCTGGGGGCACACGCCAGGAACCAGCACTCCATCACTTCCTCCACAGCATGTGAACAAAAGCACTCCAGCCCAGACTTAATAAGTGGGGAAATTAAATTCTGCCTCCTGATGAGATAAGCACAAAACTTAGGATATCATTTTAAGAAGTTTTGATGTAGAGTATGCAGGCATATAGAGCATATAGCAAATTTGTATTTGCTAATAGTCTTCAACTCTGAATATATTATGCGTGAAAGAGTTGTTCTATCATTTCCTCCTCACATTGTAATGATGACAAATGAATAATGAAACACTTCCAACGAGCTGTAAAGTAACCAAAGAAATATAAACTCAGGTAACTCAAAGGTCATCTTTCTCTAGTGTACATTTGGGAGGAAGGAGTTTTGCTTTTGTTGTTTTTGTTTTTTCATCCCTCTTAAGAGGTCCACCTAGAAGCTATTCCTCTGTAGTCTGCACTCTCCTGTCTGTTCTTCATTCTACTGTGGGACACTCCTTATTCTGTTGCTAGTTACCCCATGAATGTCTTTGCTATGCACCCCTTCCTCAGGATTCTATTTTCTTTTGGTGGGTGTCACTGGAATAATGCCTACTAGGTTACACAGTTTTACTATCCTGTCTATTCTCCACAATTTCACCTACAAGTAATAATGTAAGGGGATCAGCCTTTACTGATTGACATAAGTAATTATTCAGAATAGGGCCTGAGAGTTTGAACAAATGGGCGAGCATATTGAGTGCAGTCTTTCTGGCCCAGAAACTAGTATCCTGCAAGTGTCTTCCTTTATGCATTTTTACTGTTTTCATACTATTAAAATTTAAAAGAATGAGGAATGTAACTTGGTTTTAGTCACTGGGGGTTATCAGATAGATGAAGATGAGGCCAAAAATATATATATTTTATGTCAGCCAAACTTTCTACTGAGATTAAGCTCAGACCAAACTTCCTACTGAGATTGTTAGAACACCTCTTGGTTAGAAAAATAAACCAGAGAATCAGGGACGTAAGTCCAAATAGTAGGTTGGTTCAATGGGCTTTCTTAACTGTGTTTCATAAAGAGCCATAGAATTTATTCTGTCAGCTTCTGATGGTATTGTTTTCTTGAGACACAGAGTTGTCACCAAGGTGGAAAGATTCCCTTCCTCCCCTGGAGTCTCATGAGGACCTCTGTCTGGGCTTTGTAGGGCGGCTGCAAAGGACCCTATGACCGAGGATCTCTCCCTCTGAACATAAGATGGGGGAGAGGCAAAAGTTTTTGAACTGTGTTTTGTATGGTGTCCACCAAAGGAAAGTATCCAAAAAAGTTGTAGTTTTAAAGGGGTTGTTTTCATAGAGAGTTTATTCATAACTTGCTTCTTTGTAATCAGGAGTTTACTTCTTTAAAACAGGAACTGCTTTGGGACAGATCCCCCGCCTACCTGTAGGGGTGAAACGTGGCCTTGTCCTTCATTCAGTTGCAAAGTCCCACTCATTTCCAGTGGTATGAAAAATGTCACTTCCTCAGAAAATCCTTCCTATTCCCTGATTGCTTTTTTAAAAAGTATTCACATATTTGTTTTTTAAACTTAATTTTTTAAGAGCAGATTTAGCAACCCTTTGTGTGTCTGTACGGAACAGCCCCCAACTTCCTGATGGAGCCCTACTTTCTCCTCCATCTACAGCCGGCTATTCATTGGCTACTTTAAAAAGACCCAGCAGACACGTTTACAGTTTCCAATATCTAAGGCCAAATCACCTCTCCATGTAGGGTATTTCCAGACTAGTCTTCAGAAACGAAATGGAAACAGTGAGAGGATTTATAATTCCCGCTTGTGAGATACCTCAACCATGGGAAGTGGGCATGCAAATCGGCCTTCTCATTAAACCCTTTTCTTCCTGTGTAATTCACTCCCATGTGCATCCAATTAACTGTTCCCTGCCCGCCCTCCCGCCTCCCTGCCCATCCCCACCTACAAACCTTAATCTACAAGGTCATCTAACTCTTGAAACTATTTCTGTGAATAATTCATTTATCACTTCGAGGTATATTTCATCCAGTCCGATGGAATCCTAAGAATTTTAATGTGATTTATAACTTGGCTTATTCATAAGGTTTATCAGGTTCTCCAAATACGTACTAGTCGGTACAGTGCCACATTCATTGGGTGGCACCATTATATAGGTAGTTTTAGAACTCAGAAGGAAGGATTCCTGAGGTAGATCAATTTGTAGCTGAAAATAGGCTTGCGAGTTATTGACTGGACTAAGCTTAAAAATTGAGAATAAATTTAAAGATAAACAACCAAAACAACAACTGAAGCATTAGTTGTTGTTTTTTTTTTTTCCCATTTCTGGCTATTTTAAACATGAACTTTTTGATGAATAACTGTCTACATCCACATGTGCATTTCATAAGTGGACAGATGATAAATTTTCACAAACTGAACACACCTGTGTAACCAGCACCCAGATCAATAAACAGAAGCCCACCAGCACCAGGCACTCCTTCCCCTGCCTCCATCCAGAGCTTAGTATTTTTGAAGGAAAAAAGAACAATCTGACATGGGCGCAAATGCAGGGGCACCTGACACCCGTCCGAGTTTTGTTTCCTTCATCTGTAAAGTGAGTGGCCCAGTAAATATGCTGAAAAACTGCTCTGTTAAATGTGATCAACTCTATGAAAACATGTTTTAAACCACAGCAAGCTGCACAAATGAACGGTATTATTTTAATTTTCTGTTACTACAAAGTACCCATTGCAGAGTTCACCTTGGAAAAATGATCAGCCTTGGCTTCAGCCACGAAGAAAAGGGAGTGTTGCTAGAGAACGCCAGCAGGCTGCTTTCCAACAGACCTCTTAGAGTCTCATTACCTTGGTAGATTTGCCTGGCTCCGAGTCTGGCCCTCAGCCGTTCCAGACTCTGAAACCTAGTTGTCTATTTCTAAAGGGCCTAGTGATATTAAATAAGCTCGGGGGACTGATTTTAAAAATCAAAGCCCTGATTTATTAATTTACAATGAGAGGACCAGGCACTGGAGTCCTCAGGCCAGAACATTCTCTCCCTGCTGATCCCCCTTTGGGGAAGTCACGCTGTATTCATCAGCTTGCTCCATGAGCAGGGTTTCAGAATAAGAATTAGGGACCCGGAGCTCCTCCTGTTCTGACACTGAAGCAACTCCGCGCTTTGACTGCTGTCACCATACTAACCCAGCTGCTCATCCAATGAGAAAGCACCCTGAAGCCCCCCAGCTCCCAAGAAATGAACTTTGGAAACCTTTTCACGCAAGAAAAATCCTGTGCGCGTAGTATTATCAGCACAGAGCGCAGTGAGAATGAGACCCTGCCATCATCGTGAGCTCTCAGTTTGAAAACGGATTCCTGTGTGGGCTCACCTGCAGTGCAACCTGTCCGACCTGCTGCCCACCCTCCCCTCGGGCAGAGGGCACATATGCCGGGCTGGAGCGTCCGAAGGCTGCCCCCGTTTCCTGGCTGTCTATCCCTCTGTGTGGTAGTTCTTTCTTTTGTCTAGTTAGTAGGGGGAAGCAGAAGTTCTCCCACTGTGGACAGGAGAGTAACTGAGATGGAGGTGTGCGCTCCTGAAGGTAGATGTTGGCCATCATGCCCACTGTTACGTACACGATACAAGATTTACAGGCAGCATGTTGTAGTCACATCTTCCCAGCACCTACGTACGTAAGGGCCACCACCTTCTTTTGTTTCTAACCTTTCCTACTTCAGGGATTTCCTGGTTTCACCCTATTCCCAACTTCAACCTACCGAGCAGTCTTTTCGTTAGTAATGTTACTATTTTCAATCAAGAAACTCTTGTGTACTTCTGGAGACATTCTTGCCCTTTGATAAAACATATATTTTTTTTTACATGTCTGGATTGATCCATAGGTGTTGATTCTAATTTCTTGAGTTCCTAACTGGCAATACTGACAATACTTCAAATTTATTCTGGGTCAACCTCAAACTTCTATGAACTTTGTTTAGATCATTTATAAAATGGGATGTTTGAGGATTTATTGAAATGATACATGCAGAGCACTTAGGACAGTGCTTGATATTACTTATGGATATATTGCAAAACCATGTATTTG
Source organism: Rhinolophus ferrumequinum (assembly GCF_004115265.2). Lineage (NCBI taxonomy): Eukaryota > Metazoa > Chordata > Mammalia > Chiroptera > Rhinolophidae > Rhinolophus > Rhinolophus ferrumequinum. The sequence continues at coordinate 7,198,156 of NC_046301.1, read as the reverse complement.
ACCAAATGCAAAATGGTTAATGTTGAAAAAAATCAATATTTATTATTTGTGATTTGGGATTTTTTCCTCTTCATGAAAATTTGAGGTATTAAAATTGATATTTTGCTTTAAATTCATCTTCACAATATTTGAAGAATTTCAAAATAGGATTGTTCTTGAATGATTTATGACTTAAAAAGCATTAAATAAGAATTATTAATTTTCCCACCTATAAAGCTAATGTAGCAAATAATCTAAGAGATTGGAATTATTATAAAATATATTTTGCACTATATTAATGTATGATTAATGTATATTAATGTATGATTTATAGTAAAACAGCAACAAAAACATTTAATGGTTCAAAAAGATTGAAATATGTTCCCTAATTTTCAAGCTAATATATTGTCGGTACACCAATTATTAAGATACTTCTCTACTTATGTATATTACAGTTCTTAAATTTTTAAAACAAAATTCACAGCGTTGCAATCATCATCAACTATGACCATATATTACCTTTTCTAAAAATAATACAAGTGTACTTAAAATGACTTTAAATTTTAACATAATATACATAAGAGAGTTTCACTGCAAGTTACAGCAGAATGCTTTTAATATTTGAAAATACATATTTATTAATAACAAACCCAAATAGCATTATAAATTACTAATATAATTAATACTAATTCAATCTCAGAATGATCACAGTCATCAATTTTGAACAAGTTCAGAGCTGTCAGAAAGGATACAGCAGTGGGCACTCACAGCAGTGACCAGTGCACATGCCATGGTCAAATGGCTGGCTTTGCTTGTTTCCTACATTGCTAATTTCCTGTGGTATTTTAAAAATTTTATCCTCAAAGCCAACACTTAGAGAATCCCTACTTAATATGAATTCAATAAGCTCTTATAATTATTGGTCTTATGTATGTGTTTCTGTGTGTATATAATCCAATTTTCTAATAATACTTAAAAATTAAGCAATAAACATACATTTTAAAGATCCATAATTTCATTGTTGGTTTGAATTCGAGATTCAAAAGAATCAACATTTCACAAGCTGAAAGCCAAAACAAATCATTCTAAATCTGGAGATGAGTGTTTTAACATTCTATTTCTTATAAAGAAACTAAAGTGTTTCAGAAAGGAGTATTTGCAGATAGTGTATTACTAATTTTAGGTGACACGTTTTAAATGTTTAAATCTGAGAGAATCACATAACTGACTTAAATATTTAATCATCTGAGCATTTACCCCACTCTTGAATCCTTTTGTTTAGAAACAGAATGTCACTCTTAAGATATTTTGATAAATGTTGTGTCAGCAATTTTAAAAAGAGTCTTCTGTTGTTATAAAAACTGGCAGACACTAAACAGACAAAGTCTCAGAATAATTGATATGGACAACAGAAGTAAGAGTTTCTCTCCCAGTAGGCAAACCACCTGTACAAACAACAGTTTCTAACTTTAATTTGAGTCGCTGGCTTCTGAACACTCAATGATTTAGGGCATTCAAAGGATTTCACTAATGGGAGAAATATCTACAGTCCCAAATTACAAAGGTATTTTTTATTATTAAAGACTAGGTTTCAATAATAACTATTGCTACTGCTATGTTGATGACAAATGCCTTTTTCCATCAGAATTAGAACACTTTCATTTTAATATATTGTTAATATGCTTTTTATTCAGAATGTTTTAATGCTATTTTGCTTTCAAATCTTCAGTCAGACATTTTTAGAGGTAGAATTTAAAAGACAGAAAATGACCATCCAGATGTTTCCACATTCCAAGGTTGTCACTGCATTGCCATCCAGACAGAGTCTGTTCTGGATTCTTAAGAAATTAGTTTGGGTTAGAGGGGTTAACTACTGGTACAATGTTCTCTTTTAGCATCAATATGTATGCATTGCATAAGTTGTTATTACAATAAATTGACTTAGAGCTCATGACTCAGATTTAAAGGGACAATGATATTTTGTTTGGTTTTGTGTTATTGAGGAGTGGGGATTTAAATTATTTTTAAATAAACTATTTTTTTTTAATTACAGGGAAATTTTAGATTTATGGATAATTGTGACCATAGTAAAGAGAGTTCTTGTTTTTCTGCGCACATTTTCCCTTATCAGTGTCATCTTTTGTTAGTACGGTACATTTGATACATTACAATTAATGAGCCAATATTGATATGTTATTATTATTAACTAAAATCCATAGCTTGTTCAGATTTCCTTAAATTTTACTTTTTTTTTTTTTTTTTTATGTTCCTGGACCCCATCTAGGACACCACATTACATCTATTCATCATGTCCCCTGCAGTTTCTGACGGCTGTGACAGGTTCTCAGACTTTCCTTGTCTTTGATGACCTTGACAGTTCTGAGGGGTACTGGTCACATATTTGGAAGAATGTTCCTCTATAGGAATCTGTCTGATGTTTTTCCTCATAATTATACTGGGGTTATGGAGTTTGAGGAAGCAGACCACAGAAATAAAGTACAATTTCATAGTATCAGGGATACGTGACTTAACCCCTGCTCATGCGGAGCTAAGCACAAAGCTAAGGCAATGGTTTTCAGGTTTCTTCACTGAAACGGTACTCTTCCGCCCAGCCCCCTTCCCATACTGTCCTTTGTGGAAGGAAATCACCATGTGCAGACTACACATGAGGAGTAGGGAGCCATGCTAAACCTCCTGGACGGCACAATATCTATACAGAATATTTGTAATTCTTCTGCACAGGTTATTTGTCTCCTCCCAATTTATGTGTGTGTGTAGGTAGGTAGGGGTGTATTGAATCATTTATTTATATTAATAGGAACTCATCAATATTCATTTTATACACTGGCTTTTAATTCAATGCTACTTTATTTTGTTGCTCAATTGTTCCATCTTTGGTGATTGGGAGCTCTTCAGTTGGCTCCCGTACCCTTTTGATATACCTCATCTTTGCAGGTGTGTGTGTGTGTGTGTGTGTGTGTGTGTGTGTGTGTGTGTGTGTGTGTTGAGCATTTTCTTAGTTTCTGGCATTAAAAATGCTCCAGGTTCATCATGTATATTTCTAGTCATAGAATTAGCCATATTCCTAAGAGTTTGGTTCCCCTCATTGGAAAACAGAGTTGAAACCAAGATCTGGGTGCTAGGTGTGCACACAACTACTGGTATTTCATTGATTCTAGGTTCTCTCAGCTGACAGTGCAAGGAAATATATTTATGTGTGTATGTTCACTCCTGAATTTATACATATCTATAGGTATTTGTATGTGTAAATATCTGTGTCTATATTTCCTAAATCTGAGTTCATTCTGATGACTCTAATGCATTGCTGAATGGATCATTTTAGCCTTTGTTATCTGCAAACTACCCCTCCAACAGTAAGAAAACTGGATTTAACCAACCTTCATCCATTTACTTAATTATTCAATTTCAGTATGCATATACAGTGGTTATAGAATTGTTAACATGTACACCCATAGGAAACAAGTTTATCAACTAGAGCACAGTGATAATGTATAGTTCTTTTTGACTTTAGTCTCACAAACCCCACTCATTTTCAAAATTATTTAGGTCAGCAACATTTTTGAAGATGCTTCATATATTTGTAATACATGAGATTCTTTTATCACATTCTGCAGACCATCCCGGAAACCCCCAATCTCCTACATGCTTTTTTTTTTTTTTGGAAATTTACATACATTAAATTTCAGTTTTTGTGGTTTAAAGTTCTATGGCTTTTAACAAATGCACAATTTTATGTATCAATCATTGCAGTATCATGCAGAATGTTTTCACTGCCCTAAGGAATTCCCAGGGTTCCACCTACTCAACTCTCTTCTCCTCACCTCAAACTTCTGGCAACGGTTGATCTTTTCACCATTGTCATAATTTTGCTTTTTCCATAAAGTCATATCATTGGAATTATAGATTATGTAGCTTTTTCAGACTGACTTCTGTGACTTAACACTATGCATTTAAGATTTATCCATCGCTTTCCATGGCTTAATAGCGTTTGTTTTTATTGCTGAATAGTATTCCATTGTATGAATTAGCACAGTTTATCCATTCACCTATGAAGGATATCTTGGTTGCTTGTAGTTTTTGACAATTATGAATAAAGCATGCAAGTTTTTGGGTGGACAAATGTTTTGAAATCAGTAAGATAAATAATCTAGGAGCAGGGCTGCTGTATCATATGGTGAGATTATGTTTAGATTTGTAAGAAACTGCCAAACTTTCTCCCAAAGTGGCTGTATCATTTTGAATTCCCACCAGACATGAATGAGAGTTTTGTTGCTCTGCATTCTTGCCAGTAATTGATATTGCCAGTGTTTTGCATTTTAGTCATTCTAATACATGTGTAGTGATATCTTGTTATTTTAATTTGCAATTCTCTGATGACAATAATGTTGAACATCTTATCATATGCTTATTTGTCACCTATATATCTTCTTTGATGAGGTATCTATTCAGATTTTTTGCCCACTTTTTAAAAATGGTTATTTTCTTCTTGTTGAATTTTAAGAGTTCTTTGTATATTTTGGATAAAAGTTCTTTAATAGATAAGTGCTTTGCTACTGTTTTCTCCCAGTCTGTGGCTTCTCTTTTCATTCTCTTAACTCTGTCCTTTGCAAGGCAGAAAATCTAATTTTCATAAAGTGTAATGTACCTATGTTTTTCATGGATTATACTTTTGGATCATGCATTTTTGGTGTTTTATTTAAAAAGTCACCACCAGAAAAATATTTTTAATAGCTATATATCAGTTTTTGAATACTGGATGCTTTGAAATAGTTGCTTTCAAAAGTATCTCACTTTCTTCTCTATTTCTTTGCACTCTTTTCTCACCCTTTTTTGCTTTTTCTTTGTTTCCTTTTTTATTTCTCTCAATAAAAAGGCTAGAATAAAAAAAGTGTAATTCAGATAAGATAGTAAGTCAATGATGGCTTTAATTTACCCATTTTCTTCTATGCGTTGTTTACTTAAATGTTAGAAATATTCTTTTGTAGTCTAGAGACCATCTATGCACTAGGTAGTTGGTAGTAAAATGCGTGTAGGAGTAATCAGAGGAAGCTCTAGTAATGCACCAATTAATCAAAATTGATGTATGTAAAATTCTATAAATTAATTATCAATAGAATAAATGCATGGTGTTATCCTATCAGTTTTAAATGCTTATTCAAAGACATATATGTTCTCAGCAAGGATTCCCTATAAATGAATGCAAAGGTAATATTTGTTTTATTATCTCCTCTCAGTTTTGGCTCTCAAAATCTAATTGAGGAAGACACATACAAGGCAATCAGTGAATTTTAAAAACTATATTACATAGCATACAATCAAGCGTGAGAACACCATGTTGATGCTATCCACGATGAATGGTTGATGAATATAGAGAGCAGTGAGTGCTGAAGTAATCCTGGAAGGTTTGTGAAGCAGACAGGCCTTGTGCCTGCCACAGAAAATGTTAGAATGTAGATAGTCTATATCAAGAGGAAGGGATGCTCCAAATGAAGAAGAACATGAACAAAAGCATCGGTGTGGCAATGAATTTGCCATATTCATAGGGCAAGTCTCACGCAACTCTGATTAACCAAATGGCTTTTAAAATCAAGAGGTCAAGTAGCTTAGTCGATTACATGTGATTATCTAGGAGCCTTAAGTTTTTGAATAGATGTTTTATGCAACCAAAAGCGTGTTTAAGTCACATTTGGGTATTGAGGCCTCTGTAATGGCATAGTCAGGGTGCTCTGAGACCCTCTCAGCATATGGCATTCTCCTGTCCCTCATGATCGGCTCCTACGTAGAAATATAATCTAACTAGATCTAACAGAGGGAGATTTATGATTTTCATTTGATATTATTTGGAAGAACAGTTCTCCCTTCTGCATAGTATGATATAAAGATGGGCCACTTGAATGTCTGCAGTCATTTCAGTTCTGTGAAGGATAAGGTCTGCAACTAGAGGATAATAACACTGAGAGGATCACCAACAGAGCCAAAAACTGAACGAAGGGTACTTGGAGCCCAGCCTGCTTCTAGATTATTCAGTTAATTAAGCCAATAAATTCCTATGATGTGCCTTCTTCCAGGTACACAAAAAAGTCTTTTCCCTTTCTTACACATCCCAGATATTGTCTCACATGAAGAAATTATTTTTGTTCCACCTTCAAAATATATTTAGAGCCTCCGACTTTCCACATCTCTACCCTGCATCCGTAATCAAGATCAGCCTCAGTTGTCACCTGAATTAATGTAACAGGCCCCTAACTAGTCTCCCTATTTTCTTTCTTTTTTTTCTTTTTTCTTTCCTCCACTCCAGGCTCACGGATGCTCCTTGTGGTCCCCAGGCCAGGCCAGCCCTGCGCCTTCCTGAAGGTCTGTGCCCTGTTCCTCCTCCCCACGGGCCCTCATGGCATGGTCGCTCCCCTTCTTCAGGTCTTTTCTCCAGTGTCTCCTCAGTGAGCCTTCTCTGACCACCTCATTGAAACCTGACATTCTCTCTCCTCCTTCCCTGTTTGATTTCTCTCCATAGCGATTATCTCCCATTAGCCTATAAGATCCGTATCTACATCTCACTTATGTGCTTTGTTTGTTGTGTTTCTCCTCTATCAGGATGCAAAGGGGATTTTTGGCTGTTTATTTTTCATTGCTGTATCTAGAGGCCATACTTAACAATGAACACAATTAACACTTGCTAGAGCACACATACCCACAGATGCAGGCAGCAGCACAGCGGCAAGGCCCCTGCTTTGCCAGGCTTCACCCCTTTAGTTGCTAGATTATGGCAAGTCCAAAGGGTCCTGGAGTCTCCCATTTTTTACCCTACTTCCTTCTTGGTCAATTCACTACACAGATAGCAGTGGCCTTTTAAACATAAAAATAAGATCTAACTTCTTCTCTGCTCAGCCTTCTCTAAAAGATCCTCACACTATGTGGAATAAAATCTGAAGGCCAGGTGACGGCCTCCCAGGTCCTACATGATGATGGGGGCCCACTGCTTTCACAACATCATGTCTTACTACTCGGCCCCTGTGTCCCCCTGCCAGATGACCTTTTTTTTTTCTCGTTCTCAAACGCATAAACCACATTCTCATCTTAGGGTCTGTGTGCTTGCTGCTTCCTCTTCCTGAAACATAATTTCATAGAATAGCATTCTGTCTTTTTCCCTCACTTCATTCATTTTCCTTATCAGAGAGGATCTGTCTTCCATTTATACCCATATCCTGTCCTCACTGGTACAGATGATGCTTTCATCACCCAGCTTATTTTCCTTCAAAGCCCTTGTTGCGACTCAAGACATTGTTTATTTGTTGATTTTCTGTGCTTCCACCGCCACTAGAGTGTAAGTTTCACAAGCACAGGATGTTGTTTTCTTTATCTATGTCTCTAGAACCCAGAGCACAGCAGGTGATACATAGTACGAGGTCTTAAACAGAGTCAAAGGATTCTTCAAGCTAATTAGAGTCATTCTTATTTCTGTTAGTGTTATTTTGCTACTAAAAGAACTTTTAGTAGATAAATGGTAACCTATTTAGTCTTTACCAACATTTAGCAAAGAGACTATAACATGACCAGATGGAAAGAATATGTTGTAAATTATGTTAGTACTTTAAATTGAACCGTTTGTATTTAATATTTTCCATTAAAAGGAGTATATTATACAGCTAAGAAAACTGAAATAATTCACAGAAGTCTTTTGTATTAGGAAAAGAAAAACAGCCAAGAATGAAACACTTCTCATTGTAAAACTGTGGAGGTTTTTACTTACAAAAAGATAACAACATTATGATTACTACAGTATAGCTTTATCTTTCACAACAAAAAAATAACAGCAGTGTGATTGAAGACGGGTTCAGATACATAAAAGGTGGGAACTGAGGGATTCAACATTTATGAAACTCATCTTAAGTGTCAAGCTCTTTGCTGGGTGCTTTACAAATATTATCGTATTCAATATTTTTAAACTTGTTTCTGGTGAATATTAGTTATTATTTTGCAGAAGAAAAAAAGTGAGGTTCAGAAAAATAAAAATTTCCCCAAGGACCACAACTCCCACTGGACATCCAAGTCAGGAAGCTTCTAGCATCGAAACTCATTAAAAAATAACGCTTTTCCCAATAAATATACAAAGCTATTGATAGGCACGTAAACATTGCTCAAGTATTGTCTGCAAAGCCCTTGTTTGGAAAATATTAAAAATCCTTTTGTGGCTTACCAACCTATCAAGTAAAAATTTAATTGCTTATTGAAAAAAATAGCTCATTGATGTTTACATCTGCTGTATTAAAAATGTCTGTAATTACAAGACCAAGGAGACTAATAATAGAAAATGATACTTGCATATAAAATTGCATTAGCAAGTGCTAGAGCTACTTGTTAAAAAACTAAATTAAAAAAAGATATATATATGTGTATATATATATATATATATATATACACATATATGTGTGTGTGTGTGTGTGTGTGTGTGTGTGTAAGGAAAAGGAGAGGAATAGAAAGGCAGACACCGACCAACAGTGATATTGAAGGTTAACAATGACTAAAAGGTGGGCTTTTAGCCTATTCACATTCTTCTATATATAAAGACGGAAACATCAAAGAAAGTGCCTTCCTACCGTAGCAAACCAGTAAGTATGGGGGAAACAAAGGAAGAAAAGTACTCAACATCAAGAAAAGCTTCCTCAAAACATTATGTGATCACAGAAAAACAACTAAAAAAGAAAATTATGCAACAACAATGGCATTATTAATGCCCAATAGTAACTTTCTATTTTAGAGACAGGATTGCTATAGTTTAGGTGATACTTGGCGATCAATTTTTACCAGTAAAGTATGATACACAATAACGTCAGCCTGTGTTCCAGTCTGCAGCTGGAAGATCCTGCCAAGTTGGGTCTGAAAATGTGTGATGCTTTGAGTTTGAGGCATGTGGACATCTTAAATCCCTTGCAGGGAGAATCCAGCCAGGTCCATGGGCATCTCTGTCAGAACCCAGATGTTAGGCTCGGACCAGCACAGCCACACCGGGACAGAGGGGTTTAATGCCACCACCCTTCCCCAGCCATAATCATTAAAGGAGTAAATGCATGTTGAGCAGACACCTGAGTGCCAAGTTCTGTTTAAGCTCCTTCCGGGAGGCTTAGTTTTGGGACTCGACGTCGACAACTTCAGCAGGCCACACTGGCTCCTTCAGAGATTTTGGAACCGAGCTTTTCGGATAGAAGCCTGCCACGGAGCTCACTGTGGACAGACAGAAATGGCAGTAGCTACCGGACTGCCTCTGGGAGTGGCAGCTCTGGCTGCTTCCATTTCAGGATTTGCTAGGCCTGCAGCGAGTGCTGCACCACGTGTTCTCCCAGCAGCTGGTGGCACTGTTTCATCTGCTGTGATCGCAACACCAGAAGCTTCCATAGGAGGTACTCCAAATAATTTGTGTAGAACAATGGCAAAAACCACACCCACGTCCTTTCTCTGGGGACTTAGCCTCAGACTTAGCTGGTTTGGCAGGTTTGCTTTCCCAAAATACAAAGTACAAGCACATCATCCAAACCCGGACAGAAGGCTCTGGCTTGACCTTGGGTACTGCAGCTTTTTCAACTGTGGCCAACGAACCTTAGTGATGTAGGTATTAGCAGCTAATACTGTAAAAAAGAGTGGCAAATGAGGAACTGGATGAGAAGATAATAAAGCACTGAAGGATGAAAATCTTCCTCCTGTCGTTTGCCAGGGTATGGAAAATCTTGAGAAATCTGTGAAGGAACAAAAAATGTTTACAAAAAGAAAATGTTAACGCAGTGATTGAAGTATGAGATACTAAGGCTTTAAAGCAACTTCTACCATTGGCCAGTGGATGAGTGAAAAATATTCTTAATATCAACAACTTCCCAACAGAAATGACTAAAAAGTTAAATAAGGCAGAACCTAGAAACTACTACCCAGACTTCAAAAATGGAAATACGGTTTCTGCAGGTGACTTCACAATCGTGGCTCAGCCGTTTTACGTGTGGCTGCAGCAGCATATACAGCAGATGGAGGAACTAGAATGCGGCCTGGCCACTCAAGCAAATCACAAATGGCCCTTCAAGATGAGTCGAGTTCCCTGCCGTTAGCATCAACATGTGTAGCTTTGGCTGTGCAGCTTCCGTCCGTTACTAAAAATGTGAAGGTGCTCAGAGAACAAGAACTTCACGACAGAAAAACATTGGGAGATACTGTAGAAGTGTTGGAAGTCAGGCCAGCAGGAGCCGAGAAGCTGAAGTGACAGGCAGGTCCACCCTTCTCAGCAACACGCAATGAAGCAGCCGTCGCCACGTTTCTGGGGTGTAGTTCAGTACAGATTCAACACAGGTATTGGCTTAGGCTCTTCAAACGGGAAGTTTTGGAACCAGTTCTCGTTTTAGCAGCAGCAGCACCGAGGACACATTTGGATTTGGAAAAATAAACAGACCTTCGGTGATCTCAGTGCAAGCCCTGGCAGCCCCAGTAGATGGGCATTTGGCCTCAGCGATTCCAGCATGGCAGGATCTGAAGTTGGACAGACAGGGTGCCCCCTCTCCAGCCTGTCTCTGCAGGTGTTGGAACAGGAGGGCTGCTTCTTCAGTGGAAGAAACCTCCAACTGGAAAGAAAACAGGAAACATGATAAATATATGAGTTGATGTATTAGGAGAAAGCATGGCAGCATTGTTCGTTTTGTGAGTCTGTTTTTCTAAAATTGATGCAGAAATTAAATTGCACCTCAGGAGATTTGTAACATTTTGCTATTTCTCCCTACTCTGGAATTTGAACTGTGTTCCTATTTGCCAGGCTGAACAACTCCTTTTGTGAATATAAAACTCAGCTGTGTATTTTTCTTTATTTTGTAAACTACATTCTCATTACATCTCTGACCAGTAAAGGCTATTATTTAGACCCGTGCTAATAGCTGTGTTTTTGTGACAAGATTGACACTACATAAACATATGCATATTCGTTTCTCACACAGATGAAATGAACTTAAGTGTTTATAGTAGAATGTTTGTTCTTTGATAAAGGCCTCTTGAACTGCACTGAAGGGCATCTTTTATACTGAATTATATTCACATTTGTGCACGTGTATAAAATATGAATTTATCGAAAGAAACTCTTGTCTCAAACTGTTTACCTTTTTCAAGGGTATTCTATGTTTCACAGTTTAAACTTCACATCTTCAGTGCATGCAGAATGATGAGGTTGAGACTCCAACTCATTTAAATTGCTTACTTAAAAACTTGCTGAAATAGTTAGTGGCCTAAATTTTTGGCCAACTCAGTTTTATCATCTCTATTCTAGTCTTTTCCATTTTCATGTCCACTGTGACCTTTGCAAGCCATTTCAAGGAAGGAAAGCTGTGAATCTTGTCAAACAAACATTTATTATCCTATGCTGATCACCATTCGGATATTAATGGAAAGTGGGTTTTTCTTTTCCTCATCTAAGATGAACCTTCAGGAGCATATTTGAACTCCAGTCAGATTGACTGTGTGTAGGTAAAGAATGTCCTATAACTTTAGAGGAAACTTTGTGAGCTCTTCCAATGCAGAGTTATATTTTACGTGGCTGTTAATACTGACCCCAAATGGAGTGGCCTATAATAATTGTTTAATATAGAATATAGAAGCACTACGTTTAAAAAAACGTTCTTCCTATCAACTATAAACTCTTCCCAGTCTTCCCATTGACCAGAGAGAGAGAGCCAGATAATAAGGTGCAGGCAGGTCAGGCTGCATTTCTGGAATGTGTCTGTAACAGCATTTAATTAGAGAAGGAAAGTGAGTAAAAAGAAGGGCTTTTTGACAGCAAACTGCCTTGCCCCTGATTTAAGAGAGAAGCAAAAAGATGGACCTATGTACCTTTCATGTGCAGTTTCCAGATGTAATCTGAACGTGGAATGTCATTAAAAAAGGGTTTGATATTTTATAGAGGTTTGATAATATATATCAAGTGAATGCTTTCAGAATCATTTTCACCCAAGCATTATTTTGCTAAAATAGATTCTGGACATTTGGATATATTTTAGAGTAAATGTTAACTGATTTTGATTCTAAGTGTTCTAAGACACGGTTCTCTTTATCTGGCTTTTCCGATTAAATGTTTTCAAATTAAATGCATTAAAATTAGAAAAGCTATTTGGTTCTGAGTACTGTACCTGTTTTTATTTTTTCATGCTTTTCTATTACTGCAGTCCCCAAATCCAGACTGTAGAAAAAGGCACGCGAAGTGTGATTTTGTGTTTTGTGAATTACTGTCAGAATTAAGTGCACAATTACATCACAATTTTTAAAAAGGACATTGTATTGGTCTGCAAAAATCTAAATATATGTCTCACTTTTTAAAAATGTAATTTGCATTTTAATATATTCAATTACTAGAAGTTTGGTGATATAGTAATTCATGGTAGGAGTTGAAATCGGTTGTCATTGTTCTCACACTCTTCACTCTGTCCAGAGTCTATCATTACGTAAACAATACAATTTAGTGTCAATTGCTTTTGAAAATTAATTTGCACACATATTCAAGGACTTGTAAGTTATTGAGGTCAATTGTGCGATGGCTCCACAATCTTTACTTTCTGGTGATACACAGCTCATGACGGAGGACCTGTGGGGCTGATGTAATGGACCACCTGACTGGCCTACCACCAGTACTACAGATCCTTTGACCATTCTCATGGGCTGTTAGCACTGGTGTACTGCCAAAAAGTCAAATAATTACATAGTTCAGAAAACTTCACTTGTCCCAGAGTGGTACATTATTTAGCACAGAAACATCTCTTTTCCATTACAAATTCCACAACCCTCAAGGGCACTTGGCATCTTATGGCATTCACTATGACATCTGCTCCAGAGGGTATTGCTCCATTTCTCCTGGTGTCAAATGTTATATAACCACCATACATGAGCTGGGAAATTTGAAATAACTTGTGACACAATGAGTATGGCTCATCAAGGGATGTCCACCACCCCCAGCCCTGTTGAACAGATAATAACTTTCAAGGTGACAGAAAACTGTAACATGGACGAGCTCTGCATAATCATGGGGAAAAAATTACCCCGAGCAGCTTGGCTTCCAGATCCCTGCTGTCTAGATAATTCTCCCATTTCCATCTGAAGTCACTCTCAATATATGCAAAGTTTCACTTTCAATTAGAAGTGATCAAGGGAACTACAAGAAAGTAGTGCCTGCCTAGCACAGGCTCATCTGCTAAATCCTATTATACGGAAGGCTCACAGGAGGCTCTGCTGCCAACGCATCAAGACTCAGATGCACAGAGGGGTCTAGACTAGAGAAAGGGAGGGACCTTGCACTTCATCTGCAAGAGGAACAGAGCACATAGTCTGACCAGGGAGATATGGGTCAGGTGTGGGTAGACATGCTGGGCACCAGGGAAGTCATTGCTCCCCACTTTATTTTCTCTGCTGTTTCTCCATTACCGACCTGCTTTTTGGTTTGCTCATTCATTTACTCTGCAAATGTTAGTGTTGTTTAATTTTTTTAAAAATATATATGTGAATGCCTGGACAGCAGGACTATCGAACAGGTCACGGAATAATTTATGATAAATGTTTTGTCCTTGCCAACGAATTTTTAAATGTGATACCATCACATTAACTTTTCTTATATAAATCATCTATTAGTGATTCTTACATTTGAATGTGTATGACTCATATGAAGATCTTATTTAGATGTAGATTCTGATTCACTGGGGTTTGGGGATGAAAGGGGTTGGGCTGAGTTTCTACATTTCTAATGAGCACCCAGGTCCGCTGTTGCTGATTATCTATGGATTATACTTTGCATAGTAAATTTTCAATTATATTTTCATCTTCTTACAGTTTTTGAGTCTAGTGCTCCTTTCACCACAAGACTCCGCACCTCACTGTGACCTTTGGAAAGGTCCATCTTTTACTTTGCATATCCTATTAGTCCCCAAACTTGCTGTACTTGGTGCCTCATACGGTGGTCCTTTCTTACTGTATTCTAATTCATGTCACTTTTGCAGTGTTTATTGATCATGTACGATTTCTCAACCACTGAAACCATATCAGACAATGTCCCTGTTGTCCCAGATTTCAGTCTTGCTGATCTAATTTCTACTGTCTACCTCTACCTTTCACTGATTTTGCCTCTATGATTATTTGTTTTTTTGCTCATTTCAAACAGCTTCATAACCCCTTCTCCACACACGCCTCCCCCACCACTCCATTACACACTTATGATGTAATGAGTGAGATCAAGACTGTGTTTCAAAATCAAATGTGCGTGATGGCTGATGGTCAATATCAGCAAGAGACGGGATGTGTGTTCTCACCTCCCGTACTCTAAAAAATCTGAAAGACTTTTAGTCTCCTTTTAGATATAACCAAGATGGCATTTGGAACGTACTGAACCGGATGAACCTTGGTTGTGCAGAGTAGAAACAAGACCAGTGTGCAGGGAAAAAAGGCAACAACAATTGGCAATAACAAGAGGCAATAACCAATAACAATAATAAAAACAAAAAGAGTTTCATAGAAATAGTTAAGGAGGAAGGAGAAAGGAGAGAAGATACAAAGTACTTACGAATGTCCACCAAAAGCAAGTCTACCAAAACAGAACTTAGAAGTAACTCAGTGGGATAAATCAAGGAATAGTATGCATAACCTTCTGGATTACCTGTGTGTATGGGATAAGCAGTTTTGAAAGTTTCTATTAGAAAGAAATGAGCAACCTAATTCATATATTCATAGTATAATTCAATGATACAATAATGAAACTGTTTTAGATAACCATAGATAGCCCTAGATTTGGGGAGATGATATATTTTCTAATAGAGCTATAAAGAGAAAGTGCCCGGGCTGCATCCTACATTTGAAATTCTGTCCCCCTTGTTCACTATCTGGTAAGTAAAAATTAGTCTATGTTAACACAGCTTTCACAGAAGATAGAAGAGAATGAAGTACGTTTATCCAGCTCATTTTATCAGGGCAGTATTACCATGACAACAACATTAGACAAAGACTGCAAAAGATGAAAACTACAGACCAATATCTCCTAGGAACCTTGATTCAAAAAACCCTCAACAAAATATTAACAAATCGCATTTTAAAAATGTATTGATTATTATAAACGATGTCCAAGTGGAATTTATTTCAGGTATACAAGGCTGTTTGCACATTTGAAAGCCGTCAATGTAATTCACCCTATCACTAGACTGAAAAAGCCTTGATTAGGCTGAAACTCCCCTTTCCATGAACCTCAGACCTCCTATTAATATTTTCAGGTGCTTCAAACCAAAAATATCATTGTCTTCAATTTCCATATGCTCGTTCCTTTTATATGTAGCTGTAGCTAAATAGACAGATGCATATTCTGTACCTTTTTTTTTTACATATTTAACATGTTCACTAGCTCAGACAATGAGTGTTCCACAAATGTCTGGCTAATATTACTTCAATTTCGTAATGCAAACAAACTCCTTTGCTAATTATCGAATGCTGTTTTAAAACTCAGTTCTAGTTGAATTTATGGAGAGTGAGGGCAGGTAAATTTGTACAGAATGATAGCACAATTTCTACAACGCTAGCCTAGACTTACAACTCTGAAGTAACACAAGAATAGAGTTTCTAACTCTAAAACCCAGTTTAAGTCTTGGTATACGCGATTTCTGCCTGTTAACTCCATGACTTCTGTAGTGGAAACTGCATTGTACCACCCAGCTGACCTTTCAACAATACAGGACTTATTCCCTGATTGCTGGGAGTGTTACCACGCAGTTGTCCTCTGCTGTGGGTGTCATAATGCTGGGTAAATCAAGTCCAATTCCCTTGCCTGATCTGCCACGCCCCATCTGCAACACCCACGCACCCCAGGATGTCTACTGGGGCCTCCACTGGGCGTGCATTGAAACTCAGCTTTACCTATTTTGCTGCTTCTGTCTTCCTTTGCCTGTCTGGCTTCTTTCTCCTCCCTTCCACAGATATTGACCGTAAGCACACTTTCCAATACTTGCAATGCCTACAAATCTCCACCTCAGAATGCTGAGAAATTGAACCTGTGATAACCTTAGTTTTTCTACCTGTGAAATTAGGCTCATATTAGCTATTAGGTTCATAGGCTATTATATTAGCTATTTTACAGGATTTGTGTTTCAAATGAGAAATTGAAAATATTTTAATAGAGAAAGTGCTATTCAAAATTGAATTATGGACATTTTTATAATTAGTTTTATCCAGATGTTTTCCATAAACCAACAGATCTCATAAAGCGCTTAGTCAACTAAAGAGAAATTCAATAGTTATGTCAATGAAAAAATGTACAGCTGCCATCATCTATGAATGACACTTCACATCAACATTTATGTGCCTAACACTCAAATATCCTTAGGGTGTGTATAGTATAGTCTTTCCCTACTAATGAGTTAATTCTCAAAACACAGTAAGTATTTATTTTGCATCATTTTGCCGCACATAGTACATATGTTGCTGTAGGCTATTTGACAGTTTCAGCACCATAGAGTTAAAATTACAATTTCAAGGCAGAGCTAGTGTGGGATCTTTAGGGAACTTTTATCCTCTTTGCTTCTTTTAATAAACTCTCTGAGATATAGCCCCACACTCCTTAGCTGGATTTTGTCACCTGCCCCTTAGGGTAGGCAGTTCCGTCCTTTGACCAATGTCACCAGTAGTTCCCTCCTGATGTCAGCCTGCTGGGTTCTGGAGGATGCATAGCAAAGAGAGAACATATTTTTGTGTGTGTATGCTCTTGGCTAAAATATGCAGCTCTAAAAATACATATCTCAGATCTCCAAGTCAACCATTTAAAAGGTCATTTTAAGAACATACTCTTCTGTAAGCAATCATGTTCAAGTTATAATAAGCCTGGTGTTTTGTTTTTGTTTATTTTTAATATGCAGTTCAATCAATCTCTATTTGTTGCTATGGTGATTGTGAATTAATGTCCATTTACACCTGCTTCATAATAAAGAAATAGAAATGGAACTGGAAAAATCCTAAGTCTTCTTCAGTTAATACAAAATGAATCCTTAAAAGTGGAGATATTTTAACAGAAATGAAAACCTAGTACGGAAAAGCATCTCTGAAATTTCTTTGTACAGAAAATAAACCCAAATTCCAGACAGCATCCCTGTTAGTGAACTGCTCTCAGTCCCCTCCGCCCCCCCAAAAAAAACCCACACAAAGATAAAACTAAAATTTGAACATGGCAAAAGAAGAAAAAGTTCTCTCAAATGTATTTGAATAAACATACAGGTCATCTGAATGCAGTTTTTCACATACCAGGGTGATGCTTCTGAATCACTATGGGAAGAGTGCTTGTCTAAAACCACCTAAGCATCAAGATAGTCTTGGCCCTGGGAGTGGCAACCGACACACCCAGACTAGTCTGATTCACCTGTACCAGTCTGTAGGAAAAATTTACGAAAAAGTGTTTAAAATTGAACTGCAGTACTATGTTAACAAATATTATGGTGTCGAAATCAAACCAATGATGAACTGAGAGCAATTCAACTAAGATATTAATTTTAGCTTAATAGTAATTAATATTAATAATTGACATTAATTACTATTAAAATACTAATGTTAAACACTAGTTTAAAATGTTCAGTAATTGAGAGTTGATAGATAACCCACCTATGGTCAATCCCTGGCTGTGGAAGATGTAATTATATTTGAACAGCTATGACCACAATGATATTATTGTTGTTATTTTAAGATTTTTATTAAAAATATAGCTAACATACAATATTATATTAGTTTCAGGGCACACTATAGTTATTCAACATTTATATACCTAATGAAGTGATCACCAGCAACCATCTGACACCATTCCATGCTATCACAATATTATTGATTAGTATTCCCCATGCTGTTTATTACATTCCCATGACTTATTTTTTTTTCCAAATGTGGAAATTTGGACCTCTTATTCTCCTTTTTCTTTTCAGTCAGTCCGTCATTATTTCTTCAAATAGGTTCTCAATCCTTTGCTTTCTCTCTTCTCCTGCTGGTACCCCTATGATACAAATGTTTTTATGCTTGATATTGTACCAGAAGTCTCTAAAACTATCCTCATTTTATTTTTTTTAATTCTTTTTTGTTTCCTGTCATTCCCATTGGGGTTTTATGCTACCTTATCTTCCAAATCATTGATTCAATCCTCTGCTTCATCTAATCTGCTGGTGGTTCCTTCCCGTGCATTTTTCATTTCACTTATTGTATTCTTCACTTCTGAGTGGTTCTTTTTTATGGTTTCTATGTCCTTTTTTTATGCTTGCTATCTCTCTGTTGAAGTTCTCACTAAGTTCCTTGAGTATCCTTATAACCAGTGTTTTGAACTCTTTCTCTGGTAGTTTGCTTGCCTACATTTCATTAATTCTTATTATGGAGTTTTCTCCTGTTCTTTTACTTGGAACATATTTGTTTCCTCGTTTTGGCTGCCTCTCTGTGTTTGTTTCTACGCATTAGCTAGATTGGCTATGTCACCCAGTCTTGACTGGGTGGCTTTATGTAGTAGGTGCCTTGTGGGGCCCTGGTACAGTCTCTCTGGTCACCTGAATCAAGTGCTCCAGGAGTGTCCCTTGTGTTGGTTGTATGTGCCCTCCTGTAATAGTTGAAACGTGGTTGCTATTGGCATATCAGTGGGTGGGATTGACTCTCAGGCTGGTTAGCTGTAAGGCTTTGCCACGTTCACAGCTTATAGGCTGCTGTACAGGAGGCTTACCCCACTTAGAGGGATTTGCCCCAGTGGGCTCTGGTGCCTGTTGAGACCAACTTTGTGTATGCCACTTGTGGGGCTAATTGGGCAGCGCTCTGCTGTGGTCTGAAGCCAAGCTCCAAGTATGTTGGTTCTGGAGCCTCTTGGGAGGGGCCTTAGGTCACTTACTGCCTATGTCCAGTTGGGGATTACCTGGTAGAAGCTACAAAGCAATCCATGGTTTTTCACTGCCTGTGCTAAACCTAAAGGCACGTGAGAGAGGACATGCTGCAAACTGAGGATGGCTGCTACCAGTACTGGGTCTTGGGCAGCTCCACAAAATGCCAGGACACCCTGAGTCCTGCTTCCACCTGCTGCCTCCCTTAAAGTTCAGCTGCTGATAAAGCCTCCTGCACTATGCAAGTTGAGTGAGGCAGGGTCTCAAGAAGTCACTAGAGTGGGAAGAATTGTGGTCACCAGGTTAATGTAGCTTCTGTTTTGGTGCCAATGCTGAGCCTGGAGCTACTCAGCAAAAGTCTCAGAGCACACCAAAGCCAGTTTTCTTCCACCTGGGGCTCATGGATTCAGGCAGTTTTCCAAGAAAGAGTGCAATACAGGCGGGGCTGGCTGCTCACCTAGAAAGTGCCTCTAGCATTGGGAGAGTTGGGTGGGGTGGGGTTTTAGTGAGTCAGCATGGTTGGAACCCCAGAATTCACCAGACCAATCAGATTCAGATTTAGCCATAAGCATAGGGGGTGGGCTCAACACATTAAAGGTGACGGCCACCTGCTTGGCTGAAGGGGAGAAGGATCCCTCCCAGGGAAAACGGCAGCTGTGCTCCAACCGCACCTCTGAGGCCACACATCTCACTCTGCTCCCTTTATGCCTCTAACATGCCTGAGTCACCGTCCCTCTGCAGGAGCCCAAGGCGAGTGCCTGCAAGCAAGTGAGTCTGTGCATGGGCCATTTAAGAGGAAGTCTGGATTTCTCACAGCCTTCTGTCCTGCCCAGAAGGTCAAAATCCCCACTGTTTTTCACAGCCATGTGTTGTGGGAGCTCCTGTTCTCAGCACCAGTACTCTGGGCTGGGGAACCTGGAATGGGGCTAGGATCCTTTGTTCCTCTAGGTGTAACCACTACAGCTGAGGTATCAATCCCTATTTTCAACTGCCACACGGAGGTTTGGGATTAGCCTGATTTATGTCTCTGCGCCTCCTACCAGTCTCGACGTGACTTTTTATTTGTACCCTTAATTATACAACTTCTGTTCAGCCAGACTTCAAATGGTTGCCCAGGTTTCTTGTTCTATGATTTAGTTGTAATTTTAATGTGTTCATGGGTGGGAGCACACAGTATTTATCTACTCCTCTATCTTGATCTCTCTCCAATATTATGATTTTTAATATAACATACAAGAGGGTTACAGTATTATATAATATGCTTTCATGTAAATTAATACATAATATATAATTATAATGAAGACACTCTGATTTTGATAGAAGATTTTAAAGCTTACAAAGAGCTTTGGAATATTTCATTTTGCTTTCAGTGTCTCTAAAATTGAGTGAATAGATAAGTAGAGTCCATGAAAAGAATAATTACCGATGAGCAATATTTTTTACACTTTATCAAATCTCTCAGTAAGCTGAAAAACTTTACATGGCCTACAAATGAGGGTCACCAGCTGATAGCACACAGAGGGTGATCTGATTGGACATCTCAGCCTTTGATGTGGCTGGACTGAAGGGACTGCCAAGCTGACTGAGCACTTCTCGGGGCTGTGCAGGGATCACAACGAAAGTTCTGCTTGTGCAGTTGACCGTGACACGCTGCTGCTCAGAGCTGAGTTGTGGAGTGAAAGAGAACAATTTAGTTCAATGAAGTGACAGGTTTGGCAGAACTGACATCAGGAGTAGCTTGTAAGATTTTAGATTTTAAATAACTGCCTTGGGTGATGAATGGCTAAGGATGTGAGAATTTATAGTATTAAAAGCAGTCCATAAAATATTACAGAAACCCATTTTAATCACATTAATCAAGTAATCAATTTAGATGCTAGATTTTATGTGAGAATTCAATCGGTCTTTTCTTTCTGTAAGTTAAAATCAAACATGTGGAAAGATGGTAGTACAACAAGGTGGAAAGTGCAAGGGAATTAAAGATAGGACTGACTTCCTCCTTTGGTTCTGTCACTAGACTGTGTGTCATTGGTAAAATTGTATAATGTAACTAAACATTTATTTCCTAATCTGCAAAATAGAGATACAATTATATAACCCAAGGGGGAATTATAACTCATAGATTTGAAGCATCAGGTAAATTATAGTTAAATTATAAAGAGTCAATTACTTTAAACTGCAGTGTTTAACTGATGAACTTAATTTGCTTTTCAGTTAACCATACATCTAAAACCACATGCTGATTGGATTTAAGTCTTTCTTCCCTACTAAACAAGTCCCTCCCCAGTGAAGTAAAAGATCCACTAAGCTCCCTCTGAGACACAGAAAGGCTAAATGCTAGGTTTGAAGAACTCACTTAAAGGTGAATCTGAACTGGGATGACATGCCTTAGGGCTATTTTTCAAACTCTCAGGGAGTTGTTACCTAGTTAACTTTGCATTTTCCTAGGACCAAAGCTTAACTGTGCTCAAATAGAATAAAATAATAATACTAAAAAATTAGAGAATGTGACAAATTAACAAACATTGTACTTTGAGGTAAACCTGTTGAAAATGTTCCCTTTAATAAAGTCAGTAACAATTTAAAGGTGCCAGTTATTATCATTTCTATAAAGCATCACAAAATGTTATAAATCAGCAATACAAGAGAATCAAAAGATGTAAGGGCTGAACGGAAGAAACAAATTGTCATTATTTACAAATCATATGTCTTCATTAAAAAAAATCTACATATACAGTTCATCACTAGCATTAATGTTTACAAGTCAATGTCATTTCTTTACACAATCTACTATCAGTTCAAATACATTTGAATTGAGATGCTATATAAATCACATGTAAAGTACATGGGACTATGTCTAACCAAACCTAATATTTTTTTACAACAAAAATTATAAAACTTCATTCAGTCATCAAAAACACCTAACTAAATCAAAAACTATATCATACATATTTTGCATATTGTAAAAATGTCAATTTTGCCCAGATTGATCAATAGAATCAATGTGCTTCAGATCAAAATCTGAAATCATTTTTTTTTCGGGGGCAGGGGGATGAAAATGTATATATAATGTACATAAAAGGAAAAAGGCCCAAATAGAGTCAAAAGATTCTTTGAAGAAGAAAATGGGATAACTTGTCCTGTCAGAGATGAAGGCTTATACCACAGCCATAGTAAACACAACAAGGGGGCATTTGACACTGGAACATATGACAGCATAGAAATAGGCCTTCCTATTTCTTTTTCTTTTTTCTTATTAAAGTTTATTGGGGTGATAATTGTTAGTAAAGGCCTTCCTATTTCTATATAATTTATGACAGGAGGAACATTATAAGTTAGTGGGAAACGATTGGGCTATTTAATAAACAGTGTGTTAAAATAATATATATATGAGAAAAAATAAAAACAGATACCCACTTCCTACTGTGTACACATACACAAAAATTAAGGTAAATTATAGACTTATGTGTCTAAGGTAAAATCTTTATAATTAATTAGCAATATAGAAATCCATAGTTAAGATCATTGGGGTAGGAAATGATTTTTTAAATAGGGATTTGACAGCACAAAACATAAAAAAAATGATTTGACTACATTAGAATTCAGAATAAATTATAATTAAGAACACACATCATACGATAACATAGAGAAAGTATAAAGACGAGGCACATAATTTTGGAGAAGCTATCTGCATCACATTTAACCAATAAAGAATTGATATTCAGAATATCTAATCCATAATTATATATCAGAGAATTAATCAAATGAAAAATGAATTAAAGGCAGAAGCAGATATCTTAGAGGAATCACCAAGTTACTGGTAAGAGTATCAATTGGTACAACCACATTGGAAAACAGTTTGGCACAAATTAGTTTACCATGTGCTTGCATTATGTGCCAGAAATTTTACTTTTACGTACATACTCAGGAAATTCTTGCACATAGTGTACTGAAGACGTTTATGATAGTGTCTTTCACATCATCTTTTTATTAGCAAACGCTGTTAACAGTCCAAATGTCTGACAACACAAGAAAGTTACTGTGTAGTTGCAGCAAAGTTCTAGTAGCCCAACTATATCTATCTACAATTATTAATAAGCAGAAAATAATACTATGTGAAACAACAAAATCGTGGAACAAAGACACAGTATTAGTCTTTATATGTAACACAAAAAGGGGAAAGTGAACCATAAAGTTTTCAAGGATATATGTTTACATAATCAAAATAAGAGAATGGTTACTTAAGTATCTAAGATAATACTAATTTTAGGGGGAAGGAGTGAGGGGATTTGATCAAAGAGTGATATAGTGTGACTTTAAAGTTCTAATGGATTTTAGTTTTTAAACTAAAATTAGGTCAGTATTTTTAAAGTATTATTATTATTATTATTGAAATTGTACATGCATTCCCATTTTAGGTACGGTATGTTTTACCAAAAACAACAAAATATTGAAGATGCATTTGCCATCTAAAGTGTTAAGGTTTGGTCTAATTGTCTATGAATTGGTTTATTTTTTAACAGTAAACCACGAAATTTTAGACGGAGGGTTATTCTACAGATATAAGTCACTCTTAGGAACTGTGTAATGAAATTCTGCTCTCAGAGCTTCCAGTCTATGCAGGATTTATTTTAGGTCTTTCCACAGTGACCACCATTCATATATTCCTCTGCCTCATTTTCTACCATGCTAACTAACTACAGGGAAGAATTACATTAGCCTTAGGCATCACCTTGGATATTGTGGTGTATGTCTTTTTCTTTTGCTTCATCTCCTTTTCCTCTTTCTTCTCTGACATTGTTATTAAACACAAATTAACTCTGCAATAAGCAGAAATCACCACAGACTCGGAAGAATTATTTTATTGTCATTATCAGAGAATATTTTCATGTTTACTCCTATTAAGGCTGAAGGTATTTCTTCCCTGAAATCATCTGAAGAAGGAAAAAAATCCTTAATTAGCAAATAATTCCATAGAGAATTTACTTTAAAAAGCATGATAGTCATCATATATTACTTGAAATATTGATAGTGGAAGAGACACAATTTGGTGGATTGACATAAAATGGGTGCTACTGCAGATTCTTCCTAGGAAACTTCCAATGTTAATACATAATATTTTTAGACTTTATTGAAATAATTCAACCCTCTAAATCTTAAGAGAATCTTAAGGTCTGTTGGAAATAAATAAGACAAAACAACAACCAAAACCCAAACAACAGAGTGTACGCTGACCAGGTGTCTCTATCTGGTTCAAGAACAAATGGGATGGGGTGAAATGTGAAACTTTTTCATCCACCATAACCCGTCAACAAAGCCAAGAACTACAGGGGAGTAGGACCTTACTTAGCTCTTCCCTTAAATAGTATATAGGTTGATCAGCAAAGTATTTTAAAATGTAAGGCAAAATTATTCCATTTCTACTTTTTCTGCTCTGGTTTTCTTTTCTCCTCCCTTTATTTCTATGGCAAAAAAATGAATAAGGAAATCAATCATTAGCCTTGTAGTCTTTCGTCCCTTTGAACTTCCCTGAGCCTATCACTCACAAGGTTAATTGTTTGTTTTCCCAGCCACTCACATGCTATACATATAGTAGCTAGGAGCAATGAATAAGTTTCTAATATCTACGACTACGAGAAAGAATGTCTGTCAAATACACAACACAATCCCCGTCATGTTATAGGTGCTCAGCCACCACTAATCTTTTATTTCTCACTTTTGTGTTGTTATTCTTTTTGTATTCAATCCAATAACTTGACTACATCTCTGGGATTTGGTCTAGAAATTTATCAATCCCTAAAGAAGCTCTAAAAATAATGTAAATGAAGTTCCTACTTATTATTTATTATTTTTGTAAGTAGGCCTCCCATAAGAGTTTCTATTACATGATGGGACATGATACGTAATTTTGGGGGGATAAACAAAACCTTTTAGAACTATAAAATGGGTCCCTGCCACAACACAATTCGTTGAATTTGCAGAAGTATGGACTGAAACCCAAGACTGAGCCTCTTGACCTACGTCTTTTCACAAAAGCACTCTAAAAGCATGATGCTAATGAAGGGTAAAGTATACCTTTTCCTTTTTAGCTTGCTTTGCTTAGAGTCGCGTTGGTACTGGATTTACATCCCTCGTGTTATTTCTTTCAAGGGACTGAGACAGTCGGTGCAGGTGGCTCTGTGGACATGCACGGACTCTCCAAGCTCGTTTAACGTGGGGTTGTTTTCCTAACAATTCGCTGCAGTGACAGCAGGAAATTGTCCCTATAGAAAAATCTAGGAATGCTGGAAAAAGCAAAATACTAGTTTTGGAGTCTTGTGTTTCCTTTTCACAAATATGAGGTCATTAACATGGGTCATATAATGAATGAAAAGCGTGTGACAAGCATTTGAGAAGATCTGCGCCGGTCATTAGCAAGCGCAGGAAGTCTCTCCGAGTCTGCCTGAGTAATTTGTAAGTGAGACAGCACCAAATGATACGTCTACCCCCTAGCTTTTTTTTTCCCCCTAAATGTCTAGAAACCCCTTGGTATAGGCATCAGTTTGGAAGTAGATGTGGAATTTTACTTAAACTCCATATAGTGAAGGATTGACCCTTTAGGTGTGAGACTTGGCAGCTGTGCTACACGGAAAATACATAAGTAGTCGAAGAAGAAACCTAAACATTAGTAGGAGTGGATGCCAGGGGATCCTTCCCAGGTGTGGCAGCCACCGTGGGGTGGGCGCCTAGTGAGAGCACAAGGTCTAGCGCACTGACCGCGGACTCCGTGAACCCGCACACATGACGGTTCTTGTAACGCCCAAATGCGATCTGAGCAATATATTTCCTATTAAAACCTTGACAGGGATAAAAGCTGAGTCTCAGTGTGTATACCAGGCGGCTCAGTTTGTATATCAAAGCTTTGAAATAAAGGAGAAAACTGGAAGTCAGAGAACTGCAAATGGAATTTCAGAATGGATCACCACCTTGGAAATGTTAATCACCCTGCCTTCCAAATATAGGTATTCAATAAATATTTGTTGAATTAAGCTGGATTCCAAAACAAACAGTTCTGCAGTTATTATTCAGGCTAAGAACTACTTAGGCTTATTCCCAAGGATAATAAAAGGGAGTACTTTAACATTTTTCCTATACAAATGAGAATCATATGAGTAATTTAACTTTTAACAAGCTGAGAACCTGATAGTTTGGAAGTGGTAACCTATTCTAAGTATAGAATGTGGAGCAAGTCCTAGATATCAATTCTGTTATGTTTATTATTGTCCTTATCATCTTATTGCTGTGACGTTGGGCGGGGGGAAGCACAGCATAGCTGTATGCTTACGTCAAAGTTAAACGTTAGAAA
The DNA here is from genome assembly GCF_004115265.2 of Rhinolophus ferrumequinum. Taxonomy (NCBI): domain Eukaryota; kingdom Metazoa; phylum Chordata; class Mammalia; order Chiroptera; family Rhinolophidae; genus Rhinolophus; species Rhinolophus ferrumequinum. The sequence continues at coordinate 7,171,945 of NC_046301.1, read as the reverse complement.
TATGTTAGATAATAGAACATGCTGGTAAGTGTTTCTGTACATTCGCTATTGAGAAGAGACTGGGGGGGGTGTTTGTTCTATGACCACATACTTCCTCTTCCCAGATGAGGGATCTGAACTTCATTATAGAGAAACTCAAGCCCTTCACATACTATCAAACACTGCTTCTCTCCGTACCGCGGGCAAAGACAATCCATTTCAATCCACTGCAGACAAAGGGCACCTGGAAACTAAGGCAGGCTGTGCAGCATTATTTGGGAGGCAGTCCAGTCCACTGGACCCTGCAAAAGAAATGCAGATTGAAAACGAAACATTTGCTGTTTACAAATTGCCTAGTTTTTGGCAGATTAATTATCTTTCTGAGCGTTCGTTGCTTTGTCATGCTAAGCTGTTATTAGCAACAAAGGACACGATGTGTAAAAGTGCTTGCACAGCATCTGGAATGCGGCTGATACTCAGCGGACACGAGGCACTTCCCTTCTCCATGTGGGACCCCTTAGGAGGATTTTTTCTTTATATTTCCCATCCATCGGTAATATATCTCCAGTTGTTATGCTACACATGCAAACTGGTCATACCTTGTTAACGCATTCAAATGAGCTTCAAGAGAGGATGAATTATATGATCAAAAATATCTAAGACAAAAATCTACACATTAACAAGAGGGGCTCTTTTCAGATATTCAGATTGAATTCTAAGGCTATAAAGATGACAAGAGTAATACTGCAGAATGTTTAAAGCAAAAGAAACACTGAGTAGTTTGGCTGGGCAGTGCGGATGTCCCATTACTGGTACTGAAAGAAAAACATAGATATTGATAGTGTCGGTTTTCACTGACAGAATCGGGGACGGCCATTGACAGAGATTCGCTTCCTGTCAAACTCCAGGCTCCTCGGAGCCATTTCTCCAAGGTCTCAAGCTTGGCTTATGAAGCCTTGAGCAAAACACTAACCACCAACGTGGTTCCTAACAACGCAAGGCCACGTTCCTAGGATGACCCTAGCCCCCTTCAAGTGCCTGCCTGAGAAAACTCCAGGCTGTCAAAGAACTTACTGTCTGTTTCAGCCGACACCTGAAGATAAGGGTCCCCTGTCTCCTAGTCTGTGGGCCGGTAGCAGCCTAACTTTGATGAGCAAAAAATAAACCCAGATGGTTTTCATAGGGACCACCCCCCCTCCCACTTCATTGTAATTTTTCCTTCCCCTCACTCTACTGAGTTCCTGCTCACCCCACTCCCTGCCCCCTCATCCTCCCTTGGTCACCTCTGTACAAATCCAAGTGGAGGTCAGATCATGCTCTTTTCCCTATGGCAATAGTATGTTCCTGCTTAAAATTCAGTTTTATTGCTTTAACGGGTGTATGGTTTTGTTTGTCTTTGACACCATATGTAGACCTAATATGACTAATTAGTATCTTTGGTGTTCTCCCAGAACAACTATCTATGACAAAAATGTTTATGACCGTCTCCCCACAAATGCATATGATGAGATCTACCCCCTGATGTGATAGCATTTGGAGGTGGGGCCTTTTGGGGGTGACTAGGTCATGAGTGTGGGTTATGTCATGAATAGGGTTATGTCTTCACGGGAAGAGATCAGAGAGCTAGCTCATTCTTTCTCTGCCATCTGAGGACACAGCAAGGCATCTGCTGTCTGAACTGAAAGAGGGATCTCAACAGATCCAGACCATGCTGGCATCCTCATTTCAGACTTCCCGCCTCCAGAAATGTGAGAAATACATTTCTATTGTTTATAAGCTACTCAGTTGATGGTACGTCCGTTCTAGTAGCCTGAACCTACTAAAACAAGGGCAACTGCAAAGTTTATCAGTCCTATCATCTACTAAGTTCCTTTATGATATATACTGCCAAATATATCTGAAATATATCTTCGGTAACATTGAAGGGATTTAAGATTGCGAAGCACAGATGGTGTTTGCATCTCTTTTTACAATTGACATCATGATGTTAAAAGCAAATATATTTTTATTGAGACTAAAATGCTGACTAGAAATTGTTATTGGTTGTGATCTTCTGTATGCAGAACCAGAATAATGAGCTTCTTGTTTACAGAGGAAACTGAGGCCATGGGATGTGAATACCAGGACTGTAAGTTTTCCTGTCCCCATACCAGCATCTACATACCAGCTTCCCCTAGACTTGTGACCTTGAGCACATCCTCTCCAAGGTCTGCCAGGACCTTGCTTCCTCCATTGATATCTTCCCTCTCAATCTATTAGTCACTACACTTCCACTGAATTATATTCCTTAACCCATTTATCTTTGTTCTGTTTCCAAAGAGACTCCTGAAAAGATGGTGTGCTCATACAGGTACTCAATTTCTAGTCACCGCTCATCACACTGTAGCCCCCATGCCAACAATCAAGTGGCTTGTAGAATACTATTTGGGATGTAGCATGGTAAATTGGGGGTGGGGGTGGGGAGAGAAGGAGAAAGAAAGAAAACAAAACAAAGTTTCCTTCCTAAGACAATAGCTATTATTTTTAACCATCTTCCTACTTGTAGCATTCGATACTGTTGGCAATCTTATATAATTCTTCAGTTTCCTTGGTTTCTTAGAAACTATTTATCTGTGTTTTTCTATTATTTATTTCCAGGTTTTTCAGGTTTTTTTGTTTTTTGTTTTGTTTTTACACTAGAGTCCCTTGCTAAACAATTTTATGGAGTCTATGCACCCTCCAAGAATGATGCTCATTTTTCATGGGAGATGGTCCGTAAACTTGATGAGTATATCAAAAGGCTCATGAAACTCCAAAAATTTGAGGTCTTCTCTATGCATGCGTTATGGATAATCTCATATTTTGGTGTCAAATTGTGTCCTGAGATTTATTTCCATAAGACATCTCTTCCCAAATGTACATGGTTATCACAAATCAAATATGCTCCTCTCTACTGGCTCCTGCCCCGGGCCAAAAAACAGCTAGTTTTTCAAAGTCTTATTTCAGTTAATGGTGCTGGTTATCTGAAACTAGAAAATTTGCACTAATGTTTGACTCTTGCCATCGTTCTTCCTGTATTTCTAACCAATCACAAAGTCATGATAATGCTTCCTCAGAGATATCTTTCAAATACAATCTTTTCTTTTTTTCTATCATCACCAGTGTTTTTTATTTCTGTCCATTCTGCACTCAGAATCATTTTAAATTCCTCTATAAAATGTACAGGAAGGGAAAAGGGGAGAAAAAAGGAAAAGAGAAAAATCGATTTGACAGTATCCCTACCACCACCACCACCACCACCATCTATCTAAAAACCATCTGGCTCCAGTTTGCTTTCATGATGTCGTTGTTTGTGCTACTGTAACAATATCGCACAGACTGGGTGGCTTATAAACAACAGCCATTTATTTCTCACAGTTCTAGGGGCCGGAAGTCTAAGATCCAGGTGCCAGCGTGCCCGCCTCCTCTGGTGAGGCCCTCTTCCTGGCTCACAGCTGTCTTCACTGTGTCCTCACGTGGTGGAAGGATCATACAAGCTCTCTGACCTGTTCTCAATAGGGCACCAGTCCCATTCAGACTCCAGCTCACGTGTCACACGAGATCTAATCGCATAGACTCATCGACGTGCAAAGAATCTGGGAAATGTACTCTTCCCTTGTGCCTGGGAGAGGGGGCAGGCAATGAAGATGGTTTGCGGACCACATGGCATGCCTTCTCCCGCGTTTACTCAGCCTCAAGACTAATCTCATATAAACGCCATGCTGAAGCTTGTCTGACTTCAGAAATGGTACATGTTCCTCATGCCATCTCGCTCGGCTTGTCCCTCTGAGGTATTGTAACAGACATTCATTAATATCTTCATGCAGCACTTCTCTGCTCTTTTCCACAAGCACTTCAAAACCTGGTAAGGCTCTTACTAAGTTTCCTACTTTCTAGTTAGTAGTAAATGGTGATAGTCCCAACATGCTTCTTGGATACATTCACTCCCTTAATATTACATTACAAGAACTCTTCAGGTAATAGCAATCCTTTTCACCATTGTCCGGAAGCTAATTTTTATATACATGTATTTTTAAATTTTCCACAGTGAGCAGTAAGTAAAGTTTAACACAGTATCCTTATATAAAAAAGAAACATAGATGCAATTTATAAAGGTGAAATCTACAGTAGGCACATAACAAAAAATTATAGTGAATCAACTAATATACACATATTCATGGTGGTACAAATATGGTATTTTATTCCAGTCAACATGAGTAATTTATTGAATTAGTTTTAATTTTTCACCAATTAGAGACCACATAAGATCTCAAGTGGCATTTTTAATTTTTATTAGTTTCAGAACAGAGCAATGTATAAATATACATCTTTGCACACACACAAAAAGTTGATTTCTCTAATTTCCACAGACTCAGCAGGTGTGTGTGAAGCATTGGAAATAGCAGATGGGAAACTCAAGGAAGAAAAAAGAAGCTGGGAAATGTTGCAGATAATTCTATTTGCAACAATAAAACACTGTGTTAAAGAGTAGCCTGTTTATTTTTACTTTTTAGTTTTCTCACTGAAATAATTAACACACATCATAGCTCATAGCATTTTCTGGGAACTGAGAATAAGGAATTATTCTATCTTGAATAAAGTTCCATTTTACTTTACACAATTTTGAATGTCAATAAGACAGAATTTTAAAATATACATGTTACACAGAGTAATGAACAAATGGTTATGACCACAATTCAGTCATTTAACAAATGATAACTTTATTTTTTAAAATTTTTCTTAGCTTTATTGGTGTAAAATTGACAAAATTGTAAGCTATTTAAAGCACATATCATGATGCTTAACAAATTATAACTTTACATGTTACACTATCATCACTATATGTTTCTTTTTCTATATAACTAAAGGAAACACTATAACTTTTCATAAAATGCAAATGAACTTTTCACATAACCTTCCTTTTATAAAATGGCCTCTTTTCTTTCATTTGGTCCTGAGTAACCAACCCCTTACACTCATTCTAGAATTGTATTTTTAAAATTTTGCTTTTATACCTCAATGGAGCACTTTACATGGCATGTTATCTACAAGACTGTACAAATTTCATTAAATATCTTCCAAAATCAACCCAGTATATTTCCAGATTTTTTTTCCCATTCCTGCCATGCAAATGATCTGGTCCCCAAACATTGTCTGTACATTTTCTAAACATCTTCCATATTTCCTTTATGAAAACCCAGAATCCCACGGATGTGAGATTGCCTTGCCCTAGGCCCACTCTGGAAAGTGGCTCACACCGACTTTTCCCCTTGGGAAGCCCCTCACAACCCATTCTGTTATCCTATCATTCTCTCAATGCTTTGTTCTGATACTCTGTCTTTTATGAGGTCTCCCATAACGGCCCAGACAGAAGCATTTTTCTACCTCCTCGAACCTCTCCTTGTACTTTATCTATGGGATTCACATAATACATTCTAGACAACTTTGAGTTGTAGATGTCTGAGCACATTTCTCCTAAGAAATTCTCAAAAACTGTCCTTTTACATCATCAGTCGCTATTCCTCACATATAATAAGCATAAATATTAATTATTTTAATTGTTACAATGTCTAATCCCATTAGTCTACTCACACGCGTGTGAAAAATGTAAAAAATAAACTACAATTTTCACAGATACAATTAGCAAAAATGAACGTTGGCAATATCAGTCCCTTTAACACATTACTCGTTGGGTTATATGGTAGGGGAAAAATTTGGGAAAACAATTTGGCAATAGATACTTTGAGCTTTAAAACCTAGTGCCTGGAAATTCAAGTTTAAAATGGCATCTGGCCAGCATTCACTGGCTCTTTTTTCTAAATTCCTACCAAAATAACAGCCAAGACAGAATTAAAAAAGGAAGACGCTTACACACACACACACACACACACACACACACACACACACACTGATAATTGGGGTTAGCAATCAATTTTCATCATGTAGAAAAAATTTAGATGAACAGCAAGGCTGGTAAAAAGTTGAATAAAAATAATTTCATTTAATTACAATTGATTAGTTATGCTATAACAAAAGGAGTACAAGTCTATAGAAAAATGTGTTTAGAGATCATGGATCTTTCTTCAGCTGTCTCCTCTCACTTAGAAACACAATATCTACAGTAAACTGGAAATTATCAACTGCCCAATGATTTTATGGGTGTTATTGATAACATTGTCCAAATTCTAAAAGCACCTCTTTATGTATATATATATATACACATACATGTGGTATATATATATATATATATATGGTATATATATATATATATACATACACAACCTGGCATTTTAAGAATAAACTTGGGAGGAAGTAGGGCACGGGGACAGGCCTACTGGTGGAGGAGCATTTAAATTATGGCAGTTTTCTCAAAAAACAGTAAGCACAAGTACTCAAAGACACTAAGTATAACAGTATACTTGTATGTTTTCTATATAGTTCCAGAAACTACTCTGTTGATCTGCTCTATCTTTCAGGCACCTGGAATAAATTAGAGAATAGATATGACACCTAGTTTTTGCAGCAGTAACAGGTTGTAGCATTGGAAATCTGGATTAGATGAAATTTCTGCCTAATTGTATATCCAGGAAGAGGATTTGACTTAAACCAAGGGAGCACGTGCAGGAGGGGGGAAAAAATCCAACAGCATATTTCTTGACAAATAGATGGTAAGTCTAAACAGTATCTTTGCTCACGGATGAGTAACAGAAAAACAAGAAGTAAATGTATGAAGAAATACTGAAGACTGATAAACAGGGAATATAATTTTGAATAATCAAAGAAAGAACTAGTGTGGGGACAGAGTCCCAGAGAGCAGTTTCCAGGCTCTCGGCCTCACGTAGAAAGGTGCTGGCTCGGGTAGTAGATGGTCATCAGCTGTGATTGGATGGCCATCAGCTGTAACCAGTTAGCCAATTAACCACTGATACAACTGCCAGGCCTGTGTTGGTTGGTTGGTTGGTTGGTTGGCTGGTTGTCAGGCAGAGAAGTGGATGGCAGACTGTGGATCATGTAGAATAAATCCTACTTTGTGTGTCTCGCCCGGCTGCCAGCGAAAATATAGCGGTAGGACTCCCCTATCTACGGCTCCGTGCGTGTTCCTTTTTGGCCTCAACATATCCTGTGTTCTTATGTGGGGAGCGGGACCAGAGACCCCACATGACACCCCACGTGACAACTAGTCTCTGAAAAAAATCTGCTTCAGGAAACCAAAGAAAATATTGAAACCTCTAAAGCATTTTGAGTCATACAAACTTCTTTTAAAAAGGGAGGCTGGGTTTGGGTGGGAGACATTCCAAAATATTTATTGCATAGAATGACTGAAAGAAAGGTGAATTAAGGAAGGTTTTTTTAGTGAACTATGTAAAATAATAATAATATAATATAATAATAGTAATGGTAATTAATTTTAAAAAACAACTAAAGGTTATGAAAACCAGAGTTAACATTTACAATGTAAGATATATGATTAAAAGGAATATGCAAGTGAGATGATATGGTATTTGTCTTTCTCAGTCTGACTTACTTCACTTAGCATAATATTCTCTAGGTCGATCCATGTTGTTGCAAATAATAAGATTTCATTTTTTTTTTTTATGGATGAGTAATACTCCATTGTATAAATGAGCAAACGAAACAGAAATAGACTATGAGATAGAGAGAAAAAAACTGATGGTTGCTAGATGGGTGAGGGGTAGGAATGGGGAGAAAGTGAAGGGATTAGAAAGTACAAATTGGTCGTCAAAATATAGTCACAAAGGTATGAAATACAGTGTGGGGAATATAATCAATAATGTTGTAAAGATTACGTGGGGTGCCAGATGGGCACTGAATTCATCAAGGGGATCACTTCACAGACTGTGTAGATGCCTGACCACTCACTGTGCTATACACCTCAAGCTGAAGCTGAATAATACTGAATATCAACCATAATCATATATATAGTCACAGGATGTAAAGTACAGCGTAGGGAATATAGTCAGCGGTATCGTAACAGGTATATACGATGTCAGAGGAGTAGTAATTTGGGGGAGATTATCACTTTGTTAGGGGTATAAATGTCTAATCATTATGTTGTTTTGTACACCTGAAACTAATAAAAAAATTTTTTTAAAGATTATGCAAATTAGAAAAAATGAATTGTAAATGTTTTTCAGAAGGAAAAAAAAATAATTATATCCAAAGCAATAATCTAGAATTTAAGAAAACTATCTTATACTAAAAAACCTAATAATAATTTGGGAAAAATAAAAACAATCAAATGTCACACGAATTTGATGAAAATAGTTACTTAGATGACATGTTAAAATTAGATATAATCATATGTGCTGGCTAACTTGACAATCCAAATTTAAAAAGAGGTTTTCAGAATAAATATAAATTATAAAAGTTTCCTTGACAAGAAATTGTATCTTGTGTAGAACAATAACCATGAAAGGAAAAACACGCAGGTATTGGCAGTGATTTCGGTAAGTTCCAAGGAGGAAATAAATAGGGAGCTGTGGTACAGAATACAGGGAAAGAGCCCTATTTTAGATGAAGTGTTCAGGGGACATTGTTAGTGAGGTTATCAGCTAGTGACAGCATTAGAGAGTTATAGGTAAACTTTATTATTCCTATAAAATGTTATCATATCATTTCCAATGTGTACAAGGGACAGTAGAAAATATATATTATTAGTTTAAGACTCATTCCCTTTGATAGAGTACTCCCAGTTCCAAACTTTAATTTTGGGAAATGACATGAGAGGTTTTAAACATTATTTTTTCACAGTGGTGTTCATTACTTTCTGATAGAAAAATATAATGGTAACATGAAGGTTAAAAATAGAGCAACAGTTCTATATGTTTTATAGAAATTGGCTGGGAAATGTTACTATTCATTACTATTGAGTAATAAAAATATGGGTGACTTTTGTTATTTTACCCTCTTATATTTATTGATGTTCTACAGTATAAGTATTAATATAGTATGAAAATAATAATATAAACTTTATTTTTGAAAAATAAAACTTGCCAATTAAAAATGGAAGTATCCAAAAAAAGGAATAAACACATCTAAAAAATTGTTAAAGCTATCCAAAATCTTTCCATTTTTCTTGAATTCATCTTTTATTAAATGAGTCTATGCTTTCTAAATCATCTGTGTATTTTTTGGTGAAAAAAAATTAAATTTTTGAGGAATCCATTTTACAAATATCAGAAGGTTTCAACAATGTTGAATTTTATCTGAACCTTATGTTCCTGGAAAGCAACAATGATAGAGAATCCCCCATCTTTTTTTGTGTTCCTAGAAATGCTGACTGCACAGGACAACCAGGCTTTCAGGTTCTGAGATCAGACTGATCTCTACCCAGCCCAAATGACCCAGGTATGACCATCTTCATCCTTCCTCATTACTCCCACGAGATTAGCTAGTGATGCCTTTGTTTACTGGCCTCTGAAAACCCGAGGTCCCCTCCTTTTCTTTGCCATGTTCCTCATTAATGGACACTTTTCCTATTGCAATAGCCCAAAAATATTATCTTTAAATATCCAGTGCATAGTATTTCACAGTTTTGGTGCCATGATTAGAATGGTACAGTTTACCTTCCAATCTCTGTTTACTCCACCCAGGTGCTCCATCCATTCCTGACTAGTGATCCGGAGACCGATGGTGAGTCCAGCTCATGATCCTGTATTCCAGACTTGTCTGTTGGTAGCACGGTAAGGATTTGATTTTGATTATTTTTCAGCACTCACTTGATTTCATATGCCAATTTCATTTGTTTCCATATTCTGATCATCGTTTGATCTCTATAAATGGTTTAATGGTTTATGCAGCTCTTGTGTCTGTTAAGTGAAGGATGACAGAGGATCTGGTTTGTTAGTTTTCTGTTTGTCCACTTGTCTATTTTGGCTCAAATCAATTAAGAATTTCATGTCTGCTGAGAAGGGGATATCTGGACTGGTAAGTTGTGTATTTCTGTTTTTGTATTTTCCTGGGCTGAAATTTTAGGATCAAAGCTAGGAACTATCTGTCTGTGTCTGTCTGAATGTTTATATATATATATATATAATTCAGAAAGGCCTTCACGTTTTTCATTGTATGAGTGTGTAATATGGTTCTGCCTCCAAATGGTACTGCCAAGGTAGGTTGTAAAATCTCTTAAATTAGATCTGTTCTGATTGGTTAGAGGTAAAGAAGTGCTTACATAAATTACATATTCTTAAAGAAATTTAGAAGACAAAACTGAGTTAATATTTTCAATATGCTAAAAAATATATTATGTTGGAACCTAACTTAGAAAGATTTTAATAATTTACATTCACATAATTTAGGTCCATCTTTGGCAAGAAAAACTAGTTTAATATTTCTGGTTTAATTAAAATAGCTATGTTTGCTCTGACATAATAGTATTAAATATTAAATATAATACAAGTGCACATTTTTATTGAACATGAGTATGCTCTTCCTAAACGTATGCAGGTTTACTGATTGAATAAGCTAGTGTTAATTCACTTAAATGATTAATATTATTAAAAATGTATATTGGTTTTAATAAGATTGAATCATTCTGACAAACTTTATTTCAACAATTCTTATTTTTATATTGTCAACTTGAACATAATTTCCAAGATTTCTTAAAATAAGCTGATGATCCCTTGTCTGATTTTATAATCTTTGAGATGTATCTCTTCCTTTTCTTGAGATGTTTTTCATTAATGAATGTAATTTTGAATCCCAAATCAATTATGTTTTCTTAGTACATTTATTCACACAAGTTAGTCTGAATGATGTGAGTTATCTCTTGGTAAAGATAAAACCAGAACTTCCTTCACTACACCTATGGAGTAACATTTTTATTGTGTAATTCACCTGAATCTCCTGGACTAGAATAACAAAGGAAACCTGCAGTGCTGCTCCTCTTAAAGCAGTCTTTAAAATGAGGTGACACTATTACCTATGCTGAGTATATGCCAGGGTTTTTGTAATGATGCAGTGAAATGATATGAAAACACACTGTGGCCCAATTTTCAAGCCACAAAATATTATTTCAAGTATTAACCACTTTTTTACTCTTGACATACAATAATCCATGACATACTTTCTATACTACAAAAGTGTTCATGAATTTTGTATTTTCTAGCTTGTGATTTTCCAATGCCATTTCTTTCTGTTTAAAATACTGAGCTTTCCTCTAGGTCAGCTTGAAAGCCACCTTAGATCATATTTCCTCCATTAAACCACCACTAAATGAGTAGAAAATATTTTCCCTTCTGTGTATCACTGAATAGATATTTTCATTATGTATTTACATATATAATTATTTTCTTCAGAATTATACCAGCATTGGTGAATTTCCATTAAAAATAACTTTTCAGAGAGAACTGTACTTAGTCTATCTATACATAATCACATTTTTATGTAAGAGAGTGAAAAAATATTCAATCTTCATAAAGTCTTTGTGTAAGATTATTCCAAATTGGCTTCACTAGGTCAGTTTTTCCTTTATAAGTATTACCATAAGGAGTTGAGAATGTTTCCTTCATATACATTTTACCAAATATACTGATTTCTTATTTTTATGTAACTGTTATTTTGAATGAAAAGGATTAAGGCATATATAGCACGAGATAGACACTGTTGTTTGTAGCAGTGCTATTCACAATAGACAAACCAGCAAACGATGTCAGCACACAACAGTGGGAAAGAGGACAAATACAACTGTGAAGAATCACAGGATGAAATATTAATATATAGTACTTGAAACTAACAAACTATACTGCTATGTAGTGGACACAAATCTTAGTAATAAAATCATAAAAAAAATTCGCAAACTCGTACACAGGGCATACTGTACTTTTAAAAATGTGTTTTCAGAAATTTTTATGGATTCAATTAAATTATACAAAAATAAAAATGTAGAAATTTTGAACATGGGATTTGAAATTATGCTTAACCTGAGTGAGGGTATGATGCTTACTTTGAGAAGATAGCAGGCGGAACCATATGGTTTCATGTCCTGTGTTTCCCTGAAAATAAGACCTCGCCAGACAATCATCTCTAATACATCATTTAGATCAAAAATTAATATAAGACCTGGTATTATATTATATTATATTAATTATATTATATAAGACCCGGTCTTATATTATAATAAAGTAAGACTGGGTCTTATATTAAATTTTGCTCCAAAAGACACATTAGAGCTGATGGTCTCGCTAGGTCTTATTTTTGGGGAAACACGATAGATGATTATCAAGACTAGATTTTATATGTGGAGATTGGTTTACAGGTGTTATTACATTATCTAAAATGACTAAGTAGCTAACTAAATGAAAATGGTCTCTGCATGGGCCAATGATATGAGCGAGTGATGAAAAATGGATTAGAAAGAACCCAATTCTGTGTGAGAAAAAGTGGAAATGGGCTTAGGGTACAACTTTCTCAGCCCTTTTCTGTGAACTCTTCCCTCGCACAGCCAGCTTCTCTTTGGCTAAAGTTCTAAAGCAAAAATACCAGGCCATTTCCCTTGATGGTAGGTGAATAATTTGGGCCATTCTTTTTCTACAAAGAGAACAGAAAAAAATGGGGAATTTAATTGTTTAATGATGTCTCCGTCTAGAGTTTTTTTCAAAAGGGTCATGATTGGCTGAATGGATTGTTATTGGACTTGAATCTGTATGATTATAGCATAGAGTTTTTTTTCAGGTTAATTTTCCTATCATGCGGACTTTAAGTCAGGATTACTAATTCAGTCATTTTTCTTGGTTATAAGACTGAAAACTCACTGATGCCTCAGCCAATACATGATGTTCTCTTCTGCCAGGAAGGGGAACAGTGATCTAGAGTCCCACTGTCCAACGCAGTGGTCCTGCACCATGTGTGGCTGTCCAGCTTTCATCTGAAATAGGATAGGCAGCAAAATTAAAATATAAGCCTCTTACAAAGACAGCACAAACTACTGAATGCAGGCTACTTCATTCATTATTTTTATTATCAATTTATATTGAATGAAAATATTTTAGGTATCTTGGATTAAACAAAATATGTTATTCAATGAATTACACATACTTTTTTTTAATGTGCCCACTAGAAATTTAAAATTCCATCTGAAGTTCACATTCCATTTCTACCGGACATTGCTCATCTAACTAGATCAACATTCCCCAGTTGCTACGGAGCCTTCTTCAAGTAGTAACTTCCTATTCCATTCCATTGAGTGAGAAAACTAGGAAAAAAGGGAACATTTTGCTTTTAAATTCTAAAGCACCAAAGCACTTCTTTCATGTGGGAAACTGAAAATCATTCCTAAAAGGCTGTGTTAGGAACAGGCTGTGTCAGGAACAGAGAGATTATCTGGTGATTGCAACTGATCACTCCAGACAGAATAAAGGGCCTGAATAGAACAAATTAGAAGAAACGAATTTCACCCCATGGTTTGGGGGCAAAAATAATTTCTAATGTCATTTTAATCTGAAATGAAGTAAAATGTGAAAAGATAATATATGCGTATATAGACACAACGGACAACTAAATTAAATATATTTTAATATGTTAGTAAAGTAGATGAAAAACTAAGTAATAAGCAAATAATGATAATAATATTAGTAATAACAATAAAAATAATAAAAAATCAAGCAAAGCCATTATATATATTCTAAATGGCTAAAAGTAGCTTGATGAATGAGCTGGGCTTCTTAAGTGACAAAAAAATGAATATTACCTTTGCAAGAAGAAATTTCAAAAGATCAGGCTCTTACTCTGAGATTTCCATCAGAAGTCCCCAGTGGGAGAATACTCTTAGGCATTAACTTCAAACCACTGTACACAAACACATAACTACACACAAATACACACAACTCTGGGTGAGATGGAGCCCACTCCCTCAGGAAAAAAGTTGGGTCGACAAATAATCTCAGAGTATCAGCATTTCACATCATCCTCCTGCTGAAGCTTTTCACGAATTTCTATTGCCTAGATGAATCCAATAACCAGCCTGGCACTCATCATCTCCTATTATACTTACTTCTTCAACACTTACTTCTTCCCATATCTTAATAAGAAGTCCGTCCTCAGTCAAACAGGACCCAGTGCTCACAACCCTGACCTCCCTCCCCCTACTCAGGGTCATCCACTCACCCACCCCAGTCACACAATGACACCACGACTGTTGTAGCTAACCTTCAAATTGCTGCCCAAATGCATCACCCTTCCTAAAGTTTAAAAAAATTGTTATGCACCTATTGCTCCCCTCCATTGTAATCCCATGTAAATGAATTTGTATTTCCTAATGACGGTTAACATTTGAATATTTGATGGTAATTATTTGTATGATTTTTATTACAAATGTTAAACTCCGAGCTCTAACAGTCAAACATATAACCGCATCTTGAGATTAGATGTTGTAAAACAATTTTCTGTTGCATAAAGTATATTATGCAGTTTAGCAGAGAACAATGAAATTTAAACTTAGCTCTTATACAAGCAAATGTCCATGCCTTATTTGTTAAAAAAATTACAGTTAAAAACAACTCATGCAGCAAATTATCTGAATACATTTCTTTTTACTTCATAAATGTCCCTCTACTTTTTCTCCCAACCTTCCTAGGACAAAATGCTTTATTTCTGTTCATGCAGTTTACAACCATTAAAGAGAAAAGTGTTTGCATACTTATTTCTCGTTTCTTTTCGTTTCTGAGGCTCTGTTCATTAAACAATTCCTTGATTCTTACTCTGTCTCATGTATTCCTCAAGTGGCTTAGGTAATATTAAATCTCACTCTTCTCAAAGATGTCACACAATTTGAAACCTGCTTTAACTTTCAAATCAGAAGGTATTTTTGGCCCTTTTAGAAACTAGATCAATACAGTGTTTATAGATTCTCCAAACTCCCTGGAAGAGGGTCTCTCACATCAAAGCCTCCCCACTCTCTTCTGAAGAAAGCTGGGTGACCAGCAGTGTCGCCATCTTTAGTTTATTAATTACGTGCTCAGTTCCCTGCACCAGAATCTCAGGTAATCATCAGCAGGACCCAGGCCCGCAGCAATGTAATTTCTCAGAGACTTTATTTCTCCAGGGTCTCTCTTTCTACCAATTTTCCCTCCCCTTTCCTTTTAAGATTTTTTTTCTTTTTCTTTTTTCTTTTCCCACAAATAATTTTACACCCAGTATTAAACAATATTGCATCTCATGCTTGCCGGCTGCTTCAGGTCTAGTAACCACATTTCCTATTACTACGTAATAGTAAAAGTCAGATTGGTTATGTGCTTTTTGATGTGAAATGGTTATTGCACATGACTGAGGTGCCACAAATTATTTTGCCTCTGATCATATCACACATAATAAAACAGGTAACACTCAGTCGAGAACACAGATTGACCTACAAAGTTTGCAGAGGGTTGTCTTTTTATGTGAAATTTATTGCTAATGTAGAAAACTAAAAACTGAGAATTATTTGCCCTTCCCCAAATCCTACAATTAAAAAAAAAATTAGAACCAGTTTAAATATATATTCATGCACATGTGTGTACACACACACACACACACATACACACACACACACTTACACTTACACACATATATATATCCAGGCTTACTATTAATACTCTGTTTACTGTTGAAAAAATAGAGTTTAAGAAAATCTCAATACTTAGGGCAAATATTTGGAATTGTGTATGAGGCTATCCCAAATAGAAAAATGAGAATAATGTGTTAGTGGGACCAAATATGATAAAGGAGTAATATATGTAAGAAAACATGAATCAATAATGTTTAGTTAATACAGGGAAATGAAAAAAAGTGAAAAACTACACACATGAAGATACTTTGTATTTACCATGAAGACTGCGTATTTTCTTTTTTCTATTTTTGAGGATACAATATGTACTACTTCCACAATAAGAGAGCAATTTTGCAAAACCTAACAAGGTAACTGGTATATTTTGAAGGATTTTATAAGGTTCAATTCTTTTAAAAAGTAAATAGCCGATTATAAACAGATTCAAATGTCTGTGACACAACCATCACAGAACAGGGAAACCACAGCTAAAGAAAACACTCTATAATAGGAAATACTGACATTTGGTCCAAATAATCAACCAAATGTTGCTCCCCGCCTCCCCCAGTACTTTGGATTATAGTGCAATAGTAATACTAATATTACTTTTGTAGATACCCTTGTGTGAATATAGGGCCCAGTATAGTCCTGACAAATACACCTGATGCTTTATATCAATGAAACTAAAGTAAAAAGAGCAAGATTTACCTGACAAGAGGTGTGCCCCGTTCATATGAAACCCACAATTATATTTTCTCTTACTTGAGAAAGCCTCAGAAAGGGGATGTTTTGCCTTGGGAATTGAAGCCGAGTTGGAAGAATATTTAGTCAAAATCCTTTGAGTATGAATCCTCTCTGCACTAACTCACTGAAGTGATCACAGATTCTCCCTGAACTCATCCAGAGAAAGAAAATGCTCTTTTCACAGTATAAACATATCTTTTACATACTTGCAAGTTTTTTTTTTCCAATTGAGTCAAACTATGTCTCCAAAAAAGTATTAGAAGTCAGCTTAATGTTTTTTTCTCCCAGCAGTGATATATCTAATGTATTTGATACCCAGGATGGACCATTTTAATGCCCTGCATTTATATGACAAATTATACTTAGTAATAGTCGGAAAGTAATAAAAAATAGTAATAGCTAGAAAAGAAATGCAGTCATTGAAAAGTTTCTTTAATTGAACTTCATATATGGACTTGTACAAAAATTAAAATTTAAATCATTAAAAGGAGATTTGACTAATATATTTTAATGAATGTATGTTTTGATAAAAGGGGAAAAACTTATACCTACATATTGGTCAGTTGCATTAATGAAAGAAAACAGTACAGTTTCTGTTTGTAGTCTTATCATTTGCAAATTTACCACTGTATCTGTCAAAATGGATCTTCACATATTCAGGTTCAGCAGATAGTATAGACAAATTTGCCAACCTATCATCACTCGCAGGGATAAAAGAAAAAAAATTGTTAATTTCAAGTTTGAAAAAAATCTGTTGATTTCACATGCATGAAGCCTGAGATGTACAAATACTTAGGGAAAGCCTTAGACAAAAGGACAATTTTGGCAGATATTTTTGAAAATCCAATTTCATGATAAATTCCAGAAATTAAAATGCTATCCATGCTTTTGTTCTTTAGGTTTTATTCTAGCAGCTTTCAAATGTCCAAAACTTTTAAAGGCAAATAAAAACTCCAAGTTTTCATATTGAATGACAGCTTTGAAGTAACTCAACTTGTGTTTTTTGGGTTTAAGTTATTTTGCTCTCATTACTTATATAAAATTACTATTTAAAAGCAAGAATGTGTGGTGTCACGGTGGTTGCAGACAGGCTGCCCTGGGTGCAATATCCAACAATTCTGAACCTTATGAACTTATTTTGAGAAAAGGCACATATAACTGAATCTGTGCTTTTCAAAAGGGTGGTAAAACTGGGAGTTTTCAAAATTAACCTTAATGCAACATACAATGTGTCTTAAAGGATAAGTAATAAAAATATGCTGTTTTGAAACATATCAACACTCAGCAGTGACAACATTGTTTAGCACTTAGACTAAGGAAATTTCTTTGGGAAGAATACTTTATTATTGACATTGTTTGGAATTGCCAGTGAATGGTGATGGTAAAAGTTAGGGCCACCTTTTAGTGAGTGTATTACCGTTTATCACTGCTCTTATTGAATGCTGACTGCTCCCAGCTCTTTCTTTGAACGCCTCTGCTGTCAAGCTGCTTTTGGGCAGGCTAAAGATTCTCTTTGGTTTAGGCATTCCCTCTTCCTTTAATCATTTATCGTATAATATTAGGTTGGTGCAAAGATAATTGCAGTTTAAAAGGTTAAAAATAATTGTAAAAACCACAATTACTTTTGTACCAACCTAATGGTATCCCAAATCTTTATTATTCTAGCCCTACATACCCTCTCCCTTTTCAAAGTCACTTGATAATCAGATTAGTAATAATTTAAGCTGAGGGTGAATTTCTTTTTCTGTTATAAACCAAAAGTTACAACACAGTAAATGTGTTCTATAAGCATGGACTATGACATCTACAAAATTCCATGTGGTTCTCAATATTACCTATGTTTTCACTAATATAAGCAGTGCCAACTACCATTATATTGTAAATGGAAACCATCTCACCATGTTCCTAATAAACTAAACATTACAGGGAAGTGAATGGAACCCATGTACTTGTGCAATTAACATTCAGCAAATCCATTCTCATGTCCATTATGCCCCATTCCTCTGCTCCATTATGCTCCATTTCTCATACAAGCTGAGCTAATTGGTATTTTATATCTCTTCTCCTTTTTGGCCTAATTTTGTGTCCGTCTAACTGTGGGTTTCCTATTGACATCGCTGTAGCTATAAGAGAGTATTAAAAATTAATGTCTGCTGTATTATGGGCTAATATCCTGGCTTTATCTGCAAAATCATTTCTAAATGAAATACTGTTTTGTAAATTCCTAATATTGAGGTTGGAATTTTAGCATAGAACATTCTAGGATACAGAAACACAGACCTCTGGAGCTGGACAAAGTCTTAAATATAATATAATCCAATTTCTTAAATTTAAAGACAAATTAAGATCCATGGATGTTAACTGGTTTTAAAGACCTAGATGTGAGTTCACGAACTCCAAATATTTACTGAATATGCAACTAGCAAAGGATTTATTTCCCGATCTGCAAATACTTAGAAAATAACAGCACCTACCTTGTGCAGTTGTTGTGAGGATTAAGTGACACATGTAAAGCATTTCTCCACAATGCCTGGCGTCGTTCCTCTCTATTGAGAAGAAGCATAACACAGTGCAAGGCTGAATGGAGCTTCACGGCAACATCGATTCTAGAGCCAGACGCTCCGCGTTTGAATCTTGGTGCCGCTGGTTCGTCTCTTATTCTTCAGTTTTCTCTTTTGTAAAATGAGAAAATAATAGTACTTTATAGATTTATTATGAGGGATAAATGAGTTAACGTGAAAAATATGTAAAGCAATAAACATTATTCGAATGCATATATACAGTTATATACACGTATATGATCACCACTACTAATACGGTTCTCTAAAATGTGAACTCCTTTAAAAATGCCTGTTTTTGTGAATGAGCGATGCATCAATTTTTTTTCTAATTGAAGCCCGAAGAATATTACTATTGAGTATTTTCCTATATACAGAGCACTGAATCCTGCGGTTCCCTAAAGCAGTGTAAATGGTGTTATTATAATTACCGAGGTCCACACAGGTCTGAATATATAACCTGGGAAGGGGGGGCCAGACGCACAGATAGATTGTTTTCTTTTTTTCTATACCTGCTTTTTCTTTTTAGAATCTTTTAAGGTAAAAAAAACAATAGGAACTAAAACAGGATAGTGAAATCTTTCTGTCTTTTTTTTTTATATAAACATATGGAAATTAGAAGCTGGTTACAAGAGAGCCTAGATTAAGAAGAGATTACTTATGTTCCAAAACTGTCTAGGTCCTAAGGGTCTAAATATAGCCAAGAAGGACCTCCGGCAGGGGCAGAATGGAGCACATTGTGACAGACACCAAAAGTTGTCTTCAAGGGTCTGGAGCAGTGGTTCCCAACTGGGGTGACTTATCCTCTGGGGGTATCCAGCACTGTCAGGAGATGTTTCTGGTTGTCACAACATGGTGGGCGCTGCTGGCTCCTAGGGGGATAGAGAGCAGTGATGCCATTAAAGAATGCTGAGGAAAGTCTCCCCACAACAAAGAACTTTCGGATCCAAAGTGTAGCCCTGCTGGGCTGGAGAACCCTGCTGTGGAGGGATTGCACGCCTGTCTTAACGTCCTTCATCTCAGGGAATGTCTAGCTCAGTCCAAACTTACTACACACATTAAGTGTGCTTGTTTAAGTCGTGCCAACATTTCTAATGCCAGGCACTGCTGATGAGGAGACATTTCCTGGGACACCAAAAATAGCCTGTTGGCAAAAGGAACATGACTTTAGTACTGTTATTTTTATCAGACCCTAATTGCCAGGGAATGTTCTGTAGCTTATTACCACATAATTATGCACATTCTGCATTTGAAAATTATGCATTTACTTCAAAAATACTGTAAATATTTACTCTAGATGAATATATATGTGTATACACACACACACACACACACACACACACACATATATATATATACACATATATATTATAATATATATTATAGCCATAACTGGGCAGAGAAATCATACTTATAAAATGTAATGTGTGTACGAGCTCTGTAAGGTGAAAAATGCTGCTTTGAGCAGAAGATGATTTCACAAAGTCAGTGTTTCATGTTATAAAATATATACAGAGAAAGGTTTTTTATCTTGTTTTTGTAATGTAATTATGCTCTGTATTTCTTCTAATGTGAGGTATCATAGTTATAAAAAAGATATGTTTATGGCTAATAAAAAGAGTCACATGATCTCCCACCCTTCCCTCCTTCCCACAAGTCATACTCCCTGTAAAGTTAACTATTTAGGTTATTTTTCCTCTGCTTCATTTTTGTAAATCCACGGCCTATTCCCTCCCTTGAATGGGAGCTCTAAGAGAAAATTCTACCGTATGCATGGGATCGGCTTCCTATCAGAAAAAACTGCAAGAAGCCAGCAGATAGATTTCCCTTCCTCACTTCACAGCACAGCTTCCCAGTCAAAATAAGAAAGATTTCTCAAAGACTATAGCACATGTGCCTCGGCTCTCTTTAGGAAAATTGGTGGGCTTTCCGTTGTTGCTTCAAGAACAGGGTTGAGCTTGCCATTAGCTTAGGAGCACTGTCTTGTTGCCAAAGGTTTGCCATCACAGGTGGGGAAGGGGCCTCGTGACTGGCCTACCCATTGGTCTCTTAGTATTCTTGAGGGAATTCCTGGTTTCTGCTCCTTTCCCAAGTATGGCCTTCAGTGTACAGAGTCCAAGCTTGGACAACGTGAGACCCGTCTCTACCTCAACTTTCCTCTATGGGGCAGATCCCTTGTTTCTGATTTGTAGGTACTCCAATTCCAGTGCTTTACACTTTTAGAAAACTATGAAATACACACAAGGACTATATTCTTATGCCAATAGAATTTTGGAATAAGAAAGGTAAAAATATGTATTGAAATTCTCATTTTGAACCAGACTTTTGTACTAACATTTAAAGACATTTTCTCAGCTTGTTTGTGTTTGTCTACTCTTATTTTGCCTCCAACATTACTTACTCTAAAAAGCTTATGCATTATTTCAAATATCTTCTTACCCTATATCCATCCATCTTATCTTGGAAAAATAAAGAACATGGAAGAGAACGCTTCTTTTTATAGATTTCTAAAATACTGCTTTCCTAAGGCCTTAGAATTTTGAAGAATGAAAAAGTAATTTAAAATGGCTATTGCATATTATTCTCTTTAAAACGTTCGAAAATGCCATCAAATTCATAGTTTTTTTTTTGTTTGTTTTAGTTTTGAATCATCATAAAAACTTGCAGTAAAATCAAATAAAAAGCAATATGGGAATTCCCTCAGAGAAGTCTCTGAATGTGGGCAATAGTTCCTTGCATTTACATTTTGATTAGAGCATTATGGAAAGATCTGATTCATTAGTTCTGAAGGACTCTTCATATATAATTCATAATTGCTCCTACACATAAATATGGAAAATGACATGAGATCTAACACACAATACAATTTGATTGATTTTATGATCTGGAAGGAAACATGGGAACATGAAAGTTATTTTGCATAGTTACATACAAGAAGTCAGCAAGGAAGATAACATTGTTCTAAACATCATTACTCATTCATTGAAATGGATTAACTAACTAATGTATGATTTTCTTTTATAATCTACATTTACAAAAAAATATATTACATATAGAAAAGGGCCTATTTTATCACTAAAGAATTACCACGGTAGAAATAAATATGAAAATCGGAAACTTTTTATTGAAAAATTTTAATACATGAGGAGAAAAAATAATTACAAGTGTTTCTCAATTATTTTACTTCTTATTTTAAAAAAACAAGTATTGTTCTAAAGAAAAGGATAAATATAGAAAATAAAATTGGGTAAGACATATAATATTTTTTGGGTTCTGTGCTCTGGAAAGATGTCACATCTTAGGAACAACAAAGTTGTGTCATGTTAGATTTTTAGGGAATTCAGCAAGGAATATATATATATTTTTTGGAAGATATCATTTTTAAACACCATCACTTATTGAGCAAAACAATGTAACCTTAAATTATTAGTCCTTTTTGTTTTCAGAATAGCCTAAGTAAGTTTATCTATTTCTATAGTTTATATAAGTTTTCACACCTATGAAATATATAAAAATTAGGCAGTAACTTGGTTATTCTGATATATCTGGTTAAATAAGATGAGACATACTAGCAGAACTGTCAAAAGCTGTTTCCTTTCTTAGAAGTTTACAATATTGGTGCACATAAATACGTTCTGATAGAATACATTCTGACAGGTGAACGAAACCACTGCCTAAAGAATCACCTTCTGTGGTCAAGTCCATGTTCTTCGTCCTACAAAATTACTGTGATCGGTAGTTTGCTAGGAAGTCAAGTATAAATAAGGAGAATAAAAACATCATGATTAATTTTAGAAATATATCAGTATTTGAGTGTAAATTATCATATATGTGTAGTCACTTCTATTCAATAAGAAATCAGTCATTATGTGGCAATTGAGTGTTTTTATATGTGGACAGTTGTGAACTGATGGACCCAGTGATGAAAACAAAACAATATAAAATCCCCTAAACATACACACACATACACAATGTCTTTAATAACTCTTGGGGGAAGATATCCCGGGTGTCAACTTCATATTATCTATTGATAACCATTAATCGCTTGGACTTCCTTCCTTCCATTCCATTGTTATTACTAGGTCTGACAATTAAGTTCGCGAACTTGTTGCAATGCTATTGCTGAACTTTTTTATATTAGAGGGATTATTTGTTATGAATTTGTACAAACTGGACAAACAGTTAACCAACTTTACTATTTGGAAGTGCTGAAAAGGCTGCGTGAAAAAGTTAGACGAAAATGACCTGAAATTTTCTCCAGCAGTTCATGACGCTTGCATCGCAACAACGCAACAGCTCACAGGGCACTGTCTGCGAGGGAGTTTTTAGCCAGTAAACAAATAACTGTATTGGAACACCCTCCCTACTCACCTGATCTGGCCCCCATGACTTCTTTCTTTACCTGAAGATAAAGGAAATAGTGAAAGGAAGACATTTTGATGACATTCAGGATATCAAGGGTAATACGACGACAGCTCTGATGGCCATTCCAGAAAGAGAGTTCCAAAATTGCTTTGAAGGGTGGACTAGGTGCTGGCATCAGTGCATAGCTTCCCAAGGGGAGTACATCGAAGGTGACCATAGTGATATTCAGCAATGAGGTGTGTAGCACTTGTTCTAGGATGAGTTCGTGAATGTCATTGCCCGACCTCATATGTAGCCAAAATATATAACCATAAAGATGTATTTTATTTTATGCCATAATTGTATATCCTTTGTTTTTTTTTTTTAGTATAGTACTTATTGTGTCAGAAACCAAGCAGAGGAGCATTTATTTTTAGCCAAATAAAGCCAAAAAACACACATCTATTATAAACCATGCAAGAGGATAATGTGTAGGGGAGCCCCACTATTTTGTGGGGAGGCTGCAGAGAGATGAAATGGACCGTCTAAGGGGCAGGAGCCCAGAGGCCTCCGTCCCTGGCTTGGCTGGGGTCCCTTGGTGATGGTTCACTGGGATACTGACTTCTGCTCCATGTCCCTGGGAAGTCACTCCGCTTTCTCCCACTGGAAGCCTCTTCCCACTCCCTCATCTTCGGTCGCCTTCACCAGCTGCTCCTGTTGGCTTAGAGCCTCAGGAGATTCTATTTCCGTGAATAGCCTTTTGCCCAGACCTATTTTGTTTATTTATTTTTTTATCCATTGCTCAATTTGATCCTCATTCTCTTTGTATTCTTCCTTAGGGGTTAGACCACCAGACTGTGGTTTCCTTGTCAAAATTAGAAACCCAAAGTGGACTGTCACAAGGACCCTGAGGCTTTTTTGCCTTTGACATCCATTCTGGAAGAAAGAGAGATTGAAATCTTAACAGGAGACTCTCTTCAGGGAATCTGATTTTTCTTTAAACGAACCAAGTCCCGAATTTAAAAAATACCGTCTGACCTCAGAGGAGGCGATGGCGAATCGGCAGAGGGCCCCAGCCTTTGTGTCTCTGACCATCTGTGTGCCCCATAATTGGGGGTAAAATGCTTAGGGCTCATTTATTTTTGATTTACAATTTTCTTATGGTGGTCAATTTGTAAGTGTCCCCACTTAGGGAGTTTATATGAGGATTCTGCTGTGGCTGAGAAAATTCACTTCAACTGAACTCAGGAACTAGTGGGAATAATGCCAGAATAGTTTGGAATCTCACTGGGCCTATCTGTGAGTCAGATTATGGTCAAAACTCTATTTGTCTTCTGACCTTCTCGGTGTCTTAGGAGCATTTCAAGTCCTGACAAATCAAGGTCAGCACAGAGCCTTTTCCAATAACCCCCAAAGGAGTAGATATTTAATTTTCACACCAGTCCAGTTTACTCAACGAGCTGTTTACTGAAATGTACTTCAAGAATGTGGATGAATAAAACCAAAATTATTGACAAAAAATATGCAAGGAATGTTTCTTAAAGCTCAAGTATTTGTTGTGTGTTTGCAGCATTTTTTGTTCTTAGTTCTTAGTTTTGCACATTATTGGGCATCTTCTAGAATAACACAGATCAATAAGTGTTATTCTTCTATAAACAATTTCTCTCTAGTAGTAATGAGGAGCACAGGGAGGTTTCTAAAATATATTAAGCCACTAGGTTACCATTTAGAAGATATTAAACAGTATTAATAACAATAAAAAATGGGATTGGTGGGTAAGACCATACAAATATAATAAAGTAAGATGCCCAAGGGATCAAAGCAATGCGTTAGGACTTCCACAACAAGATTGCAAAACACAGTTAGAGAAAATTAGTATTTTGTCTGTGATGATAAAACTTGTGGCATAATTAAATTTAAAATTCAATTCAGTATAGTTGTAGATAATTCTGTGATTGTCCCTGATGTGCTGCAACGAGAATGCACTAAATGGCATCATTATATCCTGGATGACTTAATGATTCTGTTCAGCATCTAATAAAATAGATAAGGGATGACAGACTATTTCTGTACATATTTGAGGGTGACATTTTGCTTCACGTTATAATGCCACCATTTGGGAAATCATCTGAGTAACCTGACTGAACTATCAAGTAATTAAGAGCTGTATACTAGCCTCAATGATTTCAATTTTTCTTTGCATCTACTGTTTCTTTTTTACCACAGATAAGCCCAAGCCACACAGCACAAGAACAGCACTTTCTTGTGGTTAGTATAGGATTCATGACTCGTAACAACATACTGAACTAAAAACTACAAAAAAAAAGTATAGAACATACTATAAAGGGGATCTAGTAAATGTGAATCAAATATAACCTACCAAAGCGGGGAATGAAAGCTATGCATCAATTGCTTAGTATGCAGGTCATTTTATTAATGGTAAATTAGGGGAAATTAGAATAATGTTTTCTACCAAAAACTTGAAGTGAACCATGAAAAATATGAAGGAAACAGAATATAAATATTTTAAAACTCTTCTTGGAATTTACAAATTAATTATCTAATGAAAAGGGATTCTGCATAATGGGAGAAATATGGGGCAAAATGGATATGCTGTAAAGTTTTGGATTATCTGTAAGTATGTGAAAGAGTTGGGAGAGAGGCCAACCAGACTTAAGTGAAAACTGGAATGGTGCGTGTCAGCAGAGTTAAAATACATAATCCGCTTGCAAAGTTTAGAAACCAGTGAAGTCCTCTGTATCCTTTCAAGTCAGACTCAAGTCATGTCTTCCAAACCTTGACATATATTGCCAGTCAAAATTATCTTTTCTTCCCTTGTTCTGCCTTTGCAATTTGTCTGTAACTCTATTTTAATTCGTACTGTAGCCTGTATTGGATTACATCTCTTTATATACGTTTTTGTTTTCTAAACCATAATGCAGGCTGCCAGAAGGTAGGAGCCTTTTTACTTTTCATAATAACAGTTGGTTGAGCAGGATTAACAGACTTGATGAGATGTAAGTGTGATCTAGCTTGGACAACTGTCACTCCCTTTCCTCCAGAGTTGATTAAGCTAATCTGGCAGCCTAGGTTGGAATCCTTTGGCTTCCATGTAGCTCTTTGTTGTATGCGCTCAGATGAATTGGCAGACTTTTCAGAGAACAAGTACACACTTTTACTAAAACTTATTTCATTTGAATGACAATGATTTCAAAACCTGTAAGTAGTTGGATGTGAGATATATGGGGTATATAATCTGCAAGGTACCAAGGTATGAAGTCATGGCAGAACCCAAAGTAACACAGAAACAGGAATTACTTCTTTCATACATGTGTATACATACACTTTATGTCAGATACTTAAATGTATGCAAGTTATGTCTAAAATCTGCATACATACAAACATAATTTCTAATGACTGAATTGTATGCATATGATACAAAATGCTATATTATTATACACTATCTGAGTGAGTTATTGAGAGAGTCTGATGCATTCAGAATATGGAATTAAGGTCTTGTTACAATCAATTGAAGCTGTTTAATTTTTAAATTTATTGGGGTGATAATGGTTAGAAAAATTATATAGATTTCAAGTGTACAATTCTATCTTACATCATCTATATATCACATTGTGTGTGAAGCAATTTAAATTAAACTATGCCTATTGTGAAACAAATTGTAAGGGATTTTTGGAATCCTGAATATAAGAGCAATATCCTAGGCCTGTTTCAAATGAAATTCTATTTTTTAAATGTCTACTATATTCAGTACCTGACTCATTGGTACTCGGTGTTGTTTAAGTGATTTTAAGAGCCATTTTCAAATCATACCCTCAAAGTTAAGAAAAAATTGAACAGGCATAATTTTTCAACTTTCTTTGCTTCAATTTGTAGGTCTTCTCACTTTTCCAACTCTTAGTGGCCTGAGACTAGTTCAAATTCCTGAGAAGGACTTTCTGCTTGGCCAAGCTAATCATCATAATCCTTGTTTGGGTAGATCTTTAAAAACCTGACAGCTCATAGATCCCTGGTCATGCTCTGTGTTACTTGTCATTGGGTTCAGGGCCCATAGCGGGCCCATAGTGTGGCTCTTGGGGTGGACAGAAGCATGAAACAGGTCCACTCTGTGCCTTTCCTCAGTGACAGGGATGGGGCGCTTTGCCATAGACAGATGACGATATGGCAGAAACCAAGATTTATCTGTCCTGTAAATGTATTTTTTTTATGCCCGCTCAAATGTGGCCAAGCTACGCACAAGCCAAACTGGAAAATCATCTTTGAATCTGTAAAACATATGAAAATCTGAAAGCTAAGTAACCAGTGGAATTTAAAGAGAAAATAATACATTACATTAAAAAAGCTGTTTTTCTTAATTGGCAGCATTTCCTAGTGCATTTCTTTTTATCCTTTCCAACAAAGCCTAAGTAAAGCAATTGACACCTGGAATGTTTGGCAAATGTATTAGCTGTGGCACAGAGAGGTGACTCCTTGGCAGACACGTCCTGACGTTTGGCATAGCACCAAACCAAGGGATGATTCGATGCCTGAAATATGACTGCTTTCCTTTTTTACCTAAATTGGGCTTTGTGTTTAACTTCACTTAAGTAAGAACAGCAACCATACAATTTTAGGAAGCTGCAGAGGTATGAAATTCAGCATTAGCTGAAGCCTTCTCAATAAAAGATGCACTGCATTATTGAGAAAGACTATCTTCAATTGAGAAAGGGTTACCCCTGTTTCACTGGGAGATTTGATGATCCAGGACTACTTAACAGAAAGAGAAACTCAACAACAACCAGCCGAGTATCAGCCTATCTGTGAAGCAGCCAGGAATTAGCACAGGAGATGGGTACTTATTCTAGATATATCCAACGAAGTGAGTGAGTGTGCAGGCAGAAACAAGCGCACGTAAAATGTTCTGTAGGATCAATAACCCCTGGATGATTGCGCTGCAGTCCACATTATTATTGCAGGTCACTATTTAGCTCGCTGCTGCCGCTTTCGCGACCCAGGACCACCCCTGCCCTTCATAGCATGATGCTGGTGACAGCCCTAGCTTCAGAGCCCAGGCTGCCACAGAGCCCCAACATGCCACAAGATGGCCTTTGTCTCGCTTTCATCTTGTGCGAGTGAATGTAGTTTGTATCCAGAACTTTATTCCTCAAGGGATTTGGGAGATGTGCTTGTTAGCAGAGGCCCAGGGTGGAGATGAGAAAGCACCGTTTCTCACACATTGTTATTGTTTTTTACCCACTGTTGTGTCCTATCACTTATCTACAAAAATCTGTAAGAATAACCCTGACTTTGTAAAATAGCACCTCGTTTGGTAGGTAAGAGGAGATGCCTGGCAGGACCCATCTTGTACTTTGTTCAGTACAAGAACGCTAAATCTTTCCTCATAAAGGAGGAAAATGATAGTTATTGAAAAGAACTTTAGAGCAGTCACCAATGTTTTCTAAGATGCACTGATATTGTTATATAATATCCCACTACTGTCAAACTGTAAGCATCTTATTCTCAGAGAGGTGATTTTTTACTCATGACACAAAATGTCTGATTGCGATACGTATAGGGAAACATTGTTTTAGTAGAACTATTACATCAGTTATAGCAGTGACAAATTTTTAATATATTACATTTTTTTTTATTTATGAATACATTTGAAAAATTATTGCATCTTGCTATGATTCTTAAAAGGCTCACTGGTGACTCTTCTTTCTTGTTTGATGTTGTTAATTATTACTTAATAAAAAAGAATGACTCCTTTCCTTGTTCAAAATTCTCTATCCTTAGTTTATGAAGAGAATCGTTGAGGTAGTGGCTGAAGACTCAATTTTTCAAACTAATAACAGATATACATACTAAAGTGATGAAAGGCATTATGTAATATTTTTATTTACAACAAAAAATATACATTCCTCTGAGAAGCAATATATTTTGGATAACACTGAATAATAGCATACATTTTAATAAAATTAATTTTAACAATGCAGAATCATTGATAGTAACATAGTAATTAACATTGCAAATATACTGGCTAAAATATAATATTAAATCTGAAAACTTTTCTGTGACTACTTTGG
Source organism: Rhinolophus ferrumequinum (assembly GCF_004115265.2). Lineage (NCBI taxonomy): Eukaryota > Metazoa > Chordata > Mammalia > Chiroptera > Rhinolophidae > Rhinolophus > Rhinolophus ferrumequinum. Next base: position 7,142,678 of record NC_046301.1, on the reverse strand, counting down.
CTTAATCACATCAATTTATGGTATCACTTTGTTTCTTCATCTATTCTCATTTATTTTGTATCTTTTCTGTAACTATTATGCTGCTGACACCTAAACCACTATACTGAGTAAATTGGGGGTAGTGGGCACACATATTTCTGATCTTAAGGAAAATACTTTAAATATTTCATCACTAAGTATTATGTTTGTTTCAGGTTTTCAGTAATTATCCTTTATGAGTTCAAAAAGTTTCCATTTTATCTGTAGTTTTATATCAACTTTCTATGATAAACGTGTTGAAATTTATCCATGCTTTTGCTGAATCCATTGAAATAAGCACATGTTTTTTTTTTTCTCTTCCATATGCTTATATGGAAGTTACATTAGAAATCAAAGTACTCAGTTAAAAGAACTTGATATGGTTTTGGTGTTAGGGTTTTACCAACTTGTTTAACAAATTTGAAAAGTGTACCATTTCTTTCTGTTTTTTTCTTACCTCTTAATATTTTGACAGACTTTTCAATATATTTGTAATATTTTGACAGACTCAGACAGGCTGTTTCTGTTTTGTTTTTGTTTTTCCTCCCATGAAAGAATTTTAAATGAAAGGTTCAATCAGTTCTTTTTCAGGTATATAAATAGCCAGATCAATTTCTTTTTGTTTCCATTTCCTAAAAATGTATGTCTTATAATTTTTCAAATCGAATATTATAAATTTATTCATGTGCTTTCTTATCTTTTTAAACTCTTTAATCTTAAACGATAGACATTTTTATCCTATTAGTTTTCTTAGCTTAGTTTTTCACTAAGTAAAAGCTGAGGCAAAATGTTTATTCAGGTAGTTTATTTTGGAATTCAGCCCAAACAGCAGGAATGTAGAATCAGGGGGACTATACAGGGATAGCAGGAATGTGAGAGTCAGTGTAAATTTTTCAAGTCGCCACATGAGTTATAGGGGCATGATTCTGTTAAAACTTCTGAGAACAGTACAGTCAATACAAAAGCCTATATGTAAACTTCAGCAAGAGATTCCCCAAAATAAGGGACACCAAGCCATGTACTGCAAGTAACAGACAGTCACCCAGGTTCAGGAATAGCATCTCTCATCAGCACAAGAAGGGTGAGTACAGTACAAGACATTTTGAGAGAAACCTCAGTCACAGAACTTTCATTGCAGTACATGTTTTAACTGTTCTATTTTATTATGTTATTATTATTAATATCTTCCAGTACCTAATTTATAAATTAAACTGTATCATAGGTAAGTACATATAGGAAACATCATAGTAGATACAGGGTTCGGTTCTATCTGGGGTTTCCAACATCCACTGGGGGTCTTGGAATATATTCCCCAAGGATAAGGGGATGACTAACTGTTGTGTTTTCTTATCTTTGGAATCAATATTTTTTGGAAAATTTTCAGCCATTATTTTAGTAGATATTATCTGTCATTCTCTCTCTTCTCTCCTGTAACTCCAGCTAGTGATATGTAAATAAAAGTAACCCTTTTCCTCTACTCATAATACTTCTGACTCTAACGTGTGGGTTTTTTTCCACACCAACCAATTCTCCAAGTCTCTGCAGATACCAACTTGACTGATGTCCTACAATTTAATTGGACACTAACTACCTGGTCTTAGCACAGACCATTAGTTAGGGGCTTAGTCCCACGAGACTGCACCCCACTTCGGATGCCTATTGCAAATAATGGGTCCCTAGGGTACCCACACTTCTATCAAACTTGGCTACAAAATTGAGGGTTCCCATAACCACCCCACCCCAGTTCAATAATTTGCTGTAATAGCTCACAAAATTCAGGGAAACACTTATTTACATTTACTAGGTGTTAGAGAGGACATAGATGAAGAGAGAGGTGAAGAGGTACGTTAGGGTGAGATCTGGAAAGGTCCCTAGTTCAGGGGCTTCTTTCTCTCTGGAGTCGGGGTGCCTGCCCTCCAAGTATGTGGATGTGTTCACCAATCTGAAAGCTCTCCAAGTCCATTGTTTAGGGTTTTTAAGGAGATTTCATCACTTAGCCAGGATTGATTAAATCCTTGCCTGTTGGTGATTAACTCAATCTCCTCCCTGGAGGTCAGGGGTGTGGCAGACAGTTCCAAACTCTAATGGCATGGTTGGTCTTCTTTGTGACCAGCTGCCATCTTAAAGCTATCTACTAGAGGGCGCCCGCCATCAATCACCTCATTAGCATACAAAAAGACATGTATCACTCAAAGATTCCAAGGGTCTTGTGTCAGGAACCAGGGACAAAAAGTACATATTTTAACAAAAGTTGTTCCTATCACCCTGTCACTCAGGAAATTACAAAGCTTTTAGGAGCTCTATGCCAGGAACCAGGGAGGAAGACCAAATATATAGTTCTCATTACATTACAATATCACAGTAGAACTTGTCATTCTGTACTCCCTGTGACAACATCTCTTTCATGTTTCTTGTTTCTTTACTTTTCTATGCTGAATTCTGGGAAATTCCTTCAGGTTTAATCTCCGGATTATTGATTCTCTCTTCAGCTGCATGTCATTTGTCCTTTCTCCCATTCTTTGCAGGGTTTCCCCCCCCCCCCCCCCGCCCCAGAAGTTCTCTTTGACAAATTTTTTATTGTTACTGGTCACTTTGGTTTCTTCTTTACCATGTTTGTTGATTTCATCTTTTATCTCTTTAAAAGCTTCATATAGATCCACCTTATATTCTGTATCCAAGGATGTTTAAATAGGTTTCTTCTTTCGTCTATTGATTATCTCTCATGGTGGCCCATTATTTTTATGTCTTATATATTTGTTGGTGTTCTTGTTCACCTGTAATTGAATTAAATCTTAGCCATTGAGAACTTATCTTGTGACAGTTCCAAGGGTCCACAGTTAAGCATACTCTTCCTCAGGAATGTTTTAGTTTGTTTCTTCCTAGCATCAAGGGACACTGCAAACCTAGAAACACTTCACTATTATTTCCTCAAGGAGTGGTGGTGGCTGGGTAATATAATTAGACTTCCTAGTCCATCTGGGAGCAGGCCCCTGGTCACATGGTGCATGGTGATAGAAGATGATGATGATGATGATGATGATGATGATGATGATGATGGGAACAAAGTTTTCCACTCAGAGAGTAAAGAGAAAGACAGGGAGACAGTATAGTTCTTTTTTGTTTGTTTGTTTTGTTTTTATTTGGCTTTTTTTTTTCAGTGTCATTTTGGCAACAGGTAGATATTTCCTAGCTCCCCTTTTACTGAGAATGTAACATTTTCAATGATCCTAGCTTTATACACTTAGTTACTGATCTGCTTCTCTTTATCCCCCCTTAATAGCTTCCACATATTTAAGCTCTGGAATTTCAATATACGTGCTACCATTACTTTCTGGTCATAGTCAAATGTCTTTCATCTTTCTCACACTCACCATATGTAAGTTTGACCACTTTCATGGGCTTTACTGGGTATCACCTGTAGCATCTTAGTTCTTCATTTGCCTTTTCATTTCATACTCATTAGATTTTCATAACAAATTATTGCTTTATAGTTTAAAAGAAAGAAAAAAATGTGTATTCTAAATTGCCTACTACATTATTCTATTAAAACAGAATTAGAAAGAGAAAAGTTTCAGAACAGTAGGAAAGATTAACTGAGATACTCAAAGACGAATTACCAATATAAAGAAGATTCTGTGTTTTCTAATACTAACGAGAGACACTCTTACTACCTGATTGAAAATAATACTAATATTATTTAAAAGGAATAATTTTATTATGAAATATCTTACAAGCAAACTTTACCAACACAAATTTTTGAAAATAGTACAAGCAAATTTCAAATATAAAAATTTTGGAAATGTCGTTTATCTTCAATGACAACTTTTTTCCTCTTTGTAAAATATTCTTCCATTTTGTTCTTTCATGAATATTCACTTCAGTACTTTTAAACATTTAGTGAATGAGTCCTCAGCCAGGGTACTTTTATTAAGAGATGTGACATACATTAATGTAATTTCATCTGAAAACTAATTTACTCTCTTATCATCTTAAAATTAGTCTTAAACCCAAAGTGTGTGTCCCCATCATAATTTAGTTGTGTACAATGATATAAACAATAGTGACATAACTTTATGACCAATTTCTTCTGTTCGTTATAGTTAATCCTCTCCAATTTTTCTGTGAAAGAAAATCAATGAAATTATATTCTTCGATTAATCTCTTAGAGAATGAATTATGATATGTATAGATTAACTTGCTTCTATAACAGTTTTTGCTTGATATTCTTAAAAGCAAGACTGTTTAATGTTAGATTTCTATTAAGCTCCTTGGGAAAACTTAATAGATTATTATTATTTCCTTAAAATTAATGTATGTAAACTTGGATTGAAATATGTAGTGAGTTTTCTTTTTTCTCTTCTCTTTTTACTCCAGTTCTTTCTTCCTCTATTTTTCCTCTTGATTTTTGAACTATTAAAAAAAAAAAAAAAAAAAAAAACTGAAATGTAATTTCTTCTGCAGCATTTTGTGTTGACACTGAAAATTTGGCCAGAAACAATTCTGCTTTAAACATTCAAGAGTGTGTGTCTGTTTTCAATATGAACTGAAACGTTAGGGAAAACATTTTAGACTTACACAGCCTTAAATGGTTGCCTGCCAGGAACTGCAAGCAGCTGCAAAACTCACTAATGAAAACTGGGACTCCTCTGAACCGAAATGGCTATCAAATATCTTTACAACTAGAAAATAGAGGTGAGCATCGTTAACAAACTTTATAGTGGAATAATGTATATTTCTGTGACTTTCTCTCATTCTTTCCACCCACCTTGACAAAGAGAGAAAGTGAGTTAATTTTGCAAACTTCACAACGATGGGTGGTAGAGGTTAGTCACCTCTCACTCATGTCACTCACACTCAAACCTATTCCAGTTTAGATCTGGCAAGAGACTGAAGATATTTTAAAGTCAGGATATCCAAAGCTGAGAAAGCAATTTTTTCTTGGGATTACACAGAACTGATCAAAGAGTGGGAAATTATACTACATTGCAGCGCTGTGCATTGAGGCTACAAAAGGGTTTAAGGTGAACATTTATTTGGTCTCCCACCCATATGTAACTCCACTTCTGTGACTAGAAATCTATGTTAACAAAGGACAATAATAATATTTCATCTTTTCGGGGAATTGTGTATGTGCCTCGGAGTGGAGGCTGCAGGGCTGGGGTCAGAATGAGCATAATAAAAATATAAAGGACATGATATCCCATATTTTCCCCAGTTAATGCCTTTCCAAAATGATCTACTTGTGTCAGTGTCTTATATAACTGCTGAAGGCCTACAAACAATGAGTTTGTGATCACTTATATCTAAAATTCTGAATGTTCATCACTATTTTAATCTCATAATACTTCAGCACAATATACAATAGAAATGCTTGAAAGATCATTTGTGTTTTTCCAACCCCAAATATGAAAAACTGAGAGCCAAATAATATAGGAAAACATTTTCCAGGATGGATAGTATGTAAAATTGAGAAAGCAGTTAAGTAATAAGACTTAAGCCAGAATTAAATGACTTATCTCCAAGAAATTACTTACCAGTATTTCCAGCCATTTTGTTTAAAATCCACTTATCTCATCAAAATTTTTCATTCTCCCAACCAGATTGCTTCTTGCTACGACTGCTATGGTCTGCACCATGGCTTCTCACACTCCATGTTCACTCACAGCAGAAGAGGATCTTGTTAAAATGCACATTCTAATTCACTCTTTCTGACTTGGCACCTGACATTCTGCATTGATAATAAGTTCCCAGATCTCCAAATCTTTGAATGACTTCATATGAGGTTGACAAGGAAAATATTAGATAATTACATAGCAGAATTTGTGTTTATTTGTACGATCAAATATGGACTTTTATAATTCAAAGAAATAAATTATCTTGAATTTCCTGAAAACAAATTAATTCATGTTTTTGTATCTTCTGCATTGGAAGAAAAATGCCTCCTCCAATGAAATCAAAGTATGCAGTTACATTTGTCATCTGATGTCTGTGTTGGAATGAGCTATAAATATTTGCATCTCTATTCCGAATGGATACTCTGTTAGAACATTTAGATGGCTCTGGATCTGAGGGTGTTTCTGAAGGAGGATTGGTTATAAGATATCTTCCAAAAACCAAGAACCCACAAAAGGCATTTCTTTGCTATTTAAAAAGTAGATAATCTTCAACAGTGACAGTCTGGGACTTTCCTGACATGAAATACTATGAAAATAGAAACATAGTATTTTGTCAATTCTGGGCTGCTTATTTAGCATCTCCTTCCATGGAGAAATTATTTGTATATATTTTATCTTACCATAGAACCGGCGCCTCAGCAACATTTTATAGATTATGTTGCCATCTTTTAAAATAAAAATAAGGCTGTAGTTGAAATATTTACCTAAAACTGCGGTGTTCCTTCCTGTCTCCAGGCTGACCATCCAATGCAATGTCAGCCTCTTTGGGAGTACTTTCACTTCCTTCCCATCCCCTGCACCACCACAGTAATCATGTGCCCTTCTTTGCACATGAAGTGCTATAAATGGGCAGTAGACAGGTTGCGAATTCCAAAGTTACCTGCACTAAAGGATCAAGACCTAATAAATATATATTAGAATTTTTCTTTTTCTTTTTAGACACTTAAACACTGGCAAGGCAAGACTTCTTTGTGTTGCCAGGAGGGAGATAATCGGTTGAATTTTAGACATTTTATGTGTGGTCATTTTCAAAATGCAAATGCCCGCTGATTAATTGAACACATAGGACAGCACACCAACGACGTGATGAAAGTGAGAGATGTTAAACTGCTGTATCAGGGTAGTGGGAATAGGTGTAGTTACTGAGATCCGTGGTTCTAAGGGCGGGGCCTGACATTGAGACCCTCTCCCCCTCCCCTTGAGAAGACTGGAGAGCCAAGATGAGGAAAATAAGAAACCTACGTGTACACTCATGTCTCTGTTTTCCAAGTCCCTGTTTTACTTAAGTTTGATGAAATTGCTAATCTTTGGATCAAGAGATATATTTCAAATGCAAGTATTAATAATAAAACTTTTTAAAAACATGCACCTATAATATAATTTAAATTTTGGCGAATACCACCTTAAAGGTGAAAACCTTATTTATTTGCGATAATTATTTAGAATGAGCTAATTACTGATAAAATTTTTCCTAATGTTCTAAGGGTTATAGTTAATTAATATTCATTTCTAATGATTTGTTTTAAAAATAGAGGTTTAAAATCTTGGCAGTGAAAAAACTAAAAATTCAAAATTGTTACTATTTATTGAACTTTTGTGGATGCCCTATATTTAATGCTAAGAAACACAATTTCTAAGTAATTAAATTGTTTTTTTCTGATGGCTGTAAAATATCCAAAAAAGAATTCTGTAAAATTGTCCACAAGACTAATCTGTCAATGTACACAGCAAATGTTGTTACTGAACTCAGGGGGTTCTTTTCGCCTGCACACATCAAAGCCAATGGAGACACGAACAGGAGTTTGCAGCAAAGAAAGCAGAGGTTTATTTAAGGAAATGGCACCAAGCCCAGAGACACAGGTGAGCTCTTCAGACCTGGCTTCCGATGGCATGTGGAGTATTGTTTCTATAGGGCAAAATCACAAGACACCATGTGTTAGGGTCTCAGAGTCATGCTGGGAGCTCATTGGCTGGAGGTGAGGTAAGGGTAATGAATCATTTCTTCAGATCTCGAGGACACTTCTAAGGTCTTTTCCAGAGTTCCTCTGTCCAGTCTCATGGGAATGTAGCACCTTAGGGCTCAGGAACCGAAACACGACTGAGGTCAGGATGTTCTCTTTACCTGACTGTGTAACCATTAGTCGGATCCAGGGCCACTGTCTTTCGCTACCTTGGGAGTTACTGATTTTCCGGGGAGGTGGGGGGAGGGGGCTAAGTCTCTGAGGGGTACATACGGAGAGAGGGATACGGTTTATAGAGCAAGCATTTAAAACTAAATTTAATCAAAGTCTTAAGGACCCTCAGGTTTAATGTCCTTCCATATTTTTGCATTTTAATTAGAAATATTAATGATTTTATTAGTTTACAATAGAGAAACCAATCAAATTTGTATTTTTATAGCTCAGGCAACTGTTAGTAAATGAGAATCGCAAGATAATCCTATTAAATGATAAAATATTGTGGAAGAAGTAAGAAATTTCTCATACTAGAAGTTTGGAATTCTGCATTGTTTTCTAAAATCATTTACTGTTTTATATTTTCCTTTTTCTTTCCTTTTGCATCCATTTCTAAAACTTTTTATAGAATTTCTACCTCTGTGCAGGCACAAACATGTCACTTTAGAAGAGAGAAAAACAATCACATACTTAGTACCGATGGAGTATGGAAATGCTGTCGTGTCACCAACCTCTGTTGTTTGATAGCAAGGAAAATTCTTTCCCAACATCATTCCCAGGATGAAGAATGTGAAATTAAACTTGATAAATATAAAGTTGTAAATAGGCTTTTCGCAAAATCCAATATGGATTCCTCCGTTCTATGCCATAACCTTACATTCAATTCCAATGATATCTATTGTCAACCAAGCTTAATTTATCAATAACCCAAATATTTCAACCCATCTTTTCTCATTCTACTTTCACGCTGGGTTTCAACATCAGCTTTAGTCAAAATAAATTATCTTTGGAAAAAGAACAGTATAATTAATACCAAAACATTAGCAAATAAGTAATATCTTACATGAATACATGTGGAGGAAATTCAGAAACTCAGCATTGTACCCTTATAAATTATGTTCCTATTATGCCTCAAAAATATGTCTGTAGTTTTCTTGCCTAATTTGAAGAAATGAATCTAACGTTAGGAATTTCAAGCTAAGTTAAGGGAAGTCAATTATATAATGGGATAATGGAGAAGGAATTTTGTGGGAATGGCTGGTCTTAATTACCTCAAAATACAATTTGATTGTCAATGCCTTTTTTAGATTAAATTTTATAATAATGACCAAGAACCTCAAAATTTCTACTTCAAATGATAGCTACGCCTTTCTCCTTTGCAAGTCTCAGAGAAAGACTAGCTGCCACTGAATTTAAACTTCAGTATACTCTGACTTTTCTTTGTAATCTCTAGTGGTCAGTTTGTCCTTATAACTTGAAATTCTTCTCATCTCTTCTTTCCCTTTTTTTCTAATGAGCAACAAGTGTTCAAGTTCTGACATAGTTTATTTCTCAGCATCCTTTCCAATAATCTCATTTTATTATTCGTTATTGTGGGGTTTTTTTCCCTTTTATGATAAAAATTTTTGTTTTCTCTCTTTTCTGCCTGTCATGTCACCCCAATCGGGAACATGATCATGTTATATTTCTGAATTCCACTTAAACTACCTTCATTGAAGTCAACAATGCCCCCCTTTTGTTCAAACCCAAAGGCTTCTCTTCCAACGCCTTTCAGTCACTTTTCTGTCTTGTAGGTTCTTCGTCGTACTCTTCTTAATGCACTTTTTGCCTGACATTTCTCTTAGGATTCTCTGGACATTGAGTAGATTTTTTTTTTTTAGTTAAAGTTTATTGGGGTGACATAAACTTTATCCCAATTAGTAATTACCCCAATTAGTAAAGTTACATAGGTTTCAAGTATACAATTCTGTAATACATCAGCTATACATCACATTGTGCAAAGTACATATTAACTTATTGATTTGTCTTCACCTTTGAAACTCATCTTCATTCTTCCCTTCATTAATTATGTGTTTCAAGATTTACCGCCCCCTACTTTGGGCAATTTAGTGAGGGTAAAGCCATTTCAAAGATGGTTCCTATTCTTAGGCCACTATGATTTAGTTAGGAAAGTGCAAAACCATGTATAAAAATATAAATACTAATACAAGGTGGCAAATAAAGCCCAAGTGAATAGGCCAGTTTTGTGGTACTAACATAATTTCTCCATTTAGTCTTTGTTGTTATATTAAGGAATTCTGTAGAGGCAATTTGCTGGCCTTATCCAATTTAGGAAAAAATGTTCACTCTATACATTTTTCCTATTATTAAATCTTTTCCTGGTGTCTTGTAAAAATAGGGCCTAACTGAAATATCCAGTAGCAATCACCCTGAAACTGGGAAAGGTTCCGCATGGTTCCGTCACTGGGGACCTTCGCCACCAAATATCATGATCAAAGCATCTGTGTGTGTGAGCTGAGGCCATAAAGTCCCCACAGTGTTATTCCACCTTCTTGAATGACATAGTACCAGCTTTCTTACTGCTATTTAAAAGAATAATTTCCCCAGGTGATCTAGGGCAAGGCACACCCACAATTACTTGAGCTATAAATCGAGTTGTAGTAGCATGTATTTTATTCTGTTAAGGGAAGAAGTCTTCAGATTCTCCCTTAGAAATATTATTCCCAGTGAGCATTCCCCCCTAGTAGTGTTTTTGTTCCTATAGAGAAACATTTTTTTCACAAAATCAAAAAAACAAAACAAAACAAACAGGTAAGATTTCAGAATTGGAATTCTCCAGAAAGATAATCCAATTGGAATATGTACTGATAGCAAACTAAAAAATAAGGAAATGAAATAGCGTATGTGGAAACATGACTGTTACAAATATCAGAGAAGACTGTTTTGTAAAGCAGAACATGGATGGTCGCAGGCAGAGTGGCCCATCACAGGAGGCGAAGGTCAGGCAGAATCCTGGCGGCAAACAAAAGACAGGTTTTGAACCAAAGCGCACATGGGCTGGCTTGGACATCTAAGGAAGCACTTCCATACTATCATCCAAGAACTGCTTGGAAGATGATCGTGAGTGTGAGTGTGCAGAGAGAGGTGCCCAAAGGATTCTGGAATTTCTAGGTTAAAAGAATTCCCATGTGTTTTGTATCCGTAATTCTCAGAGATTTTAATATACTTGCTTGGAAATGTAAAGATAAAAACATATTATGTTGGTGATCACCACCCTTCTTGTTTCCCTTAAGCAAATGTAAATGTCTATTGCAGGGCAAAACAAAGCCACAGAAAGGTTTTATTCATGACACAGGACAAAACTGTTTTACCAGCATTTTTCCTAGTGCCTGTCACATAGCCCAGCCGGCTGGTTGGCTCCAATGCCCCTCTTCCTACAGTTCTCTGCCTTGAACCCAGTGGCTGCTGCTGGCTTTTCCTAGCTTTATCCCACCTTTTTCAAGCATTTCTGGGGGTAAGCTCTGACTTTTACAATTAAATCAATCAAATAGCTTGTGGAAGCTTCCAGTACTTCCTCTCAGCCTCATTGTTTCAACCCTTACAAGATTCAAAAATTAAAAAAAAAAACAAAAAAACAAAACAAAACAAAAAACAACAACAACAAAAAAAACCAGCTGGCTTCTCTTTCGTTGATTACAGAGGGATTTTAATTCATTTATTTATTAAGTCATTTATCTATTTTTTATATATATGAAACATTTATTTCAGAGCCTGGTGAGTGCTAAGAGTCAATAAATAACAATGGTTACTACTATTAACGAAAGAGGCACAGCATGAAGAGTGGAGAGACTGCACCATTTTGGGGAAAAGTTCAAAAGTTAATATACTGTGTCTGGAAATCTGAACTAAACAGTCCCTTAAAATAAACTTTCGTTATTGAGAATGTATATAGACGTAAGTAGGGACAGTAATATGATTAATCCACAGTGCTCGTCATCCAGATTCAACAATTATGGAATATGACTGATTTTGTTTGAGTTATACCAACACCCACTGATTTATTTTAAATGGATCTCAGGCCTTATATTTTTTTCATCAGTAAGTACTTCAGTATGCATCTCTAAAAGATATGAATACTTTATATAAAATCACACTTATTACATCTAGATGATCATTTATTATTCATTAATACTATTAAATATCCTATATATTCAAATTACCCCCACCATTTCATAAATGTTTTTTGGCAGATTTCATTTTATTATTATTACTTTGCAATAGAACACAGGGCAACAGCCTTATGAATTTTAAAACAGAATCAAATGATTAGTGCTCTCAGAGATCATTTTGATAGCACTCCCTTCTGTGTAAACTGATCTGGCCCGATTAGAATGGAATTCAGCATTTGTTTCTGGGTATGTGAAGAAGTTTTGGTTCACATAAAAAGTGTGCCATTTTTTTCAATTACTTGATTTGGTTGAGTGGTTCTTTAAAAGCTATAATAAAAATAAAAAGAACATTTTCAACTTGACACTTTTCTGTTCAAAAAAACAAAACACTTCAATTGAGCAAAACAATTTGATCCACAGCATTATTCCTTACAGTTTCCTAAGGGAACAAAAATAATGAATAATCTGGTCTTTTGATGGTGACGTCTTTGGATCTCAACAGATTTTTTTTCCTTTAAAATGAAGAGTAAAAATTCTAAATCTAGTGAAAAATGGTCAACACAGAACCCCTGGTCACTCACCGAATGAGTCAATACATATTTTTCTCAGTACAATTATGTGGCATTGGAAAGAGAGACCAACACTTTGATTCTGAAATCTGCTGAAACCAAACAAAAAAGAGCCCTGAAGGATTATAATCTCTGTAAAACTTTCATCCAGAAAACTGTCCGTCCTTGGAAACCGAATCCCGTAATTATATTTATTTGAAAGAAAACATTCCAAAGTCATTTTCTCTGCTTGTTTTTTTGGTACTATTTACTTGTTTTTGTTTGCTGTTTTGTTTAACTTTATTTCCAAAAGTCATAACACAACTTTCCACATCCCTTCCAGTATTGAGAATCTGGTATTTAATTTTTGATTCTATGGTACAAAGAAATTGTATTACCTGAGAGGGAGAAATTAGGTTAAGTCTGTCACATCACCCTCTGGGAGGAGAATTTAGTAGTGTTTTCCAAACGAGACAGAATGAGATACATTTTCCCCTTTTCCTCTTGAAAGAGGGTGGACATGGTTTAGCTCCAGGAGGCCTGAGGATATTTTTATTGTGGCGAGAGCTCAAGGTTAGGAGCTCCAAGATTTAGGCTCTTGATAAAAAAAAAAAAAAAACTGGATTGTTGGGAGAAAACAGTGCTGGAGCTTCTTGCTAAGCCATTTCTGAGGGCAGCTTCCCAGAGAAAGCCTGCGACAGGTATTTGTAAGGTGGTGCCCTGAATGGGAAGGAGTGGGGTGGATGACCGTAGGTCAGCTGTAGGCCTATTGGCCAGACGCTACGGTTTCAATGGAGAAGACCCCAGCCGCAGCCCCCAACACACTGTGGAAGACCAGCCTTTACCGGTGGCAAATTAGGTGGCAAATTCACCACGGAGCCATGGGACCCTCACAGGGAGGTTCAAGACCAACCACCTCTCACATCCCCCGACCCTCCGAAAACTCCCAGGAATCTCATCTGCTAAGGAAATGGAAGGGGCCTCCTCTCAGGAGGGGTCGCTTCCTTACCAACCTAGGCAGGTCAGATTTAATTTGATCAAAGTATTTGAATCTAGTGGCCCTGTGGGGACAGAGCCCCAAAAAGCAGTTTCCAGGCTCTCGGCCTCACATAGAAAGGTGCTGGCTCAGGTAGTAAATGGCCGTCGACTGTGATCAAATGGCCATCAGCTGTGGCTAGTTGGCCGTCAGCTGTAACCAGTGAGCCATTAGCCATGAATATAACTGCCGTGGCTAGGCTAGGAGAAGAGGCTAGCAGAGAAGAAAAGAGAGAAAGGGGGGGAGCTAGCAAGAAGATGGTGGCTGAGTCTGCAAGTGGCACAGTGAGGGTTGAGAATTGTGTTGCTCCTGGTTCCTTTGTCTCCAACCCAGCCGCCAGCGAGAGTATAGTGGTATGACTCCCCTACCTATGGCTCCGTGGGTGTTCCTGTTTGGCCTCACCATGTCCTGCGTTCTTGTGTGGGGAGCGGGACCAGAGACCCCGCAGGCCGCCCCGCACTACACATGGCGCAGCGAGCAGGGTACGGTGCTGGCCAAAGCTCCCCGAAGGGCGGTGGAGCAGTTTGTGTGTATGAACACTCAGTCACAGGAAGACCAGGAGGAGCAGCTGCCTGAGAGCTGGACCCCGTGGAGGGGTGGGAAGATGTGGACGGTTCCCCAACCAGCAGAGGCCGGAGAAAGCGAAGGTCCTTGCGGCCCTGTGGGCTGGGAAGTGCTTGCTGAGGCAGCCCGGATGCAGGACTTGTAATCCCAGGAGGAAACACTTGCTGAGTCCTCCGTGGGAGCTGAGGGTGAGGTCAAGGTCATCCCTCACCCCCAGGACAGCCCTGGCGAATGACTATGGACTATGGGGAATTGCCTTCCATCCCTAATTTAATGGACCACTTGACTGTTTGGGAACATCCCACCATGTAGTGGAACTGGCGGATGTTTGCTTTTGTGTCTTGACCGGCCGCCATCGAGAATATGTAAGCACCTTGACTGTGAGCCGCTGTTGTTCCAGCACGGTACCCTGAGAGGCCCAGAGAGAGTGGCAGTGCCCTGAGAGCCCTGGCTGTGTCCAGGAAGTCTGGCTGAGCCCAGAGAGAGTGGCAGTGCCCTGAGAGCCCTGGCTGAGTCCAGGAAGTCTGGCTGTGCCCAGAGAGAATGGCAGTGCCCTGAGAGGCCCTCGTGTGCCCAGGGAGACTAGTAGTACCCTAAGAAGCCCAGGAAGTCTGGCTGTGCCCAGAAGTACTGGTGGTGCCCTGAGAAACCCTGGCTGTGTCTGGGGAGAATAGTGGTACCCTAAGAAGTCCAGGAAGTCTGGCTGTGCCCAGAAGTACTGGTGGTGCCCTGAGAAACCCTGGCTGTGACCAGAGAGCTTGGCTGTGTCCAGGAAATAGCTTTCACCTCCAGGCTCCTCGCACAGGGCCCCTCGCGGAAGACGCTTGTCGCGTAGATTGTGAGGCGAGACCCTGTAGGGGTGGAGTGTGGGGACAGAGCCCCAAAAAGCAGTTTCCAGGCTCTCGGCCTCACATAGAAAGGTGCTGGCTCAGGTAGTAAATGGCCATCGACTGTGATCAAATGGCCAGCAGCTGTGGCTAGTTGGCCGTCAGCTGTAACCAGTGAGCCATTGGCCATGAATATAACTGCCGTTGCTAGGCTAGCAGAAAAGGGGGAGCTAGCAAGAAGATGGTGGCTGAGCCTGCAAGCGGCACAGTGAGGGTTGAGAATTGTGTTGCTCCTGGTTCCTGTGTCTCCAACTCAGCTGCCAGTGAGAGTATAGTGGTGTGACTCCCCTACCTATGGCTCCGTGGGTGTTCCTTTTTGGCCTCACCATGTCCTGCGTTCTTATGTGAGGAGCAGGAGCTGAGACCCTGCAGGCCGCCCTGCGTGACACTTGGCATAGTCGGCAGGATCCCCTGCACTACAGGCCCAAACTCAGAAGATTTACTAAATTATCCTGTAGCGAGGACTGCCATTCTTTAAGAACTGCTGAAATGTTCAGGTCTCTTATCTGTTTTTCCCATCTGAAAAAATAAAGGAGACGTTTCAGCCTAGTATATAGTCCAAGTTCTCTTTCCTAGCTCAGAGGTCTAAGGACAATTTGGGGTTTTATTTGCATTGATAATTAAGACATTCTTTTTGGTTACTTCATTCCTTTGTGTTCTGCCTCCAGTTTCTTGTGTTACTTATGTTTTATTTTGGAAATAGCTGCCATTAATCAAACATTTCTGTAGCTGTCTTTCTCCTTCATGTATGCTTTGGATAATATTCTAATATGTTCTGAATTTATTCTACTTGTTTTTGTGTGAAATCTGTTCCAAAACATGCTGATATTAGTGATTATAAGCCTTGCTTGTGATTTATAGTTAGAAGAAGGTAAAGTTATATATTTGAGTAAGTTTTCATGCATCCACATTAAAACACACAGAACAAAATTAGCTGATAACTGATTAGCTGCTATGCTTGTCTGTCACTAGATTGTAATTTTCTTAAAGACAGGTTCGCTCTCCTGGCCATCATTGTATCCTTAAGTACTAGCCTTTGACCTAGCAGATAACGGTGTGTGTGATAACTCTCATTAAATTGAGTGAATGAGTGAATGAGTGTACTGAGGCAGGTTCCAAATTTTTACGAAACTTCTCCTTTGTTTGAGAAGTTTCACTGAAAAATAAATTATTTAGCCTTTGTTTCACATAATTTACTAGTCAGAAAATTAGTTTAAGGTGCGTACTCATACTAATTAACTAAGGGGCTACTTTTCGGAAAACAAAAAGCAGAAGAAAATAGCCTTTCTAAACATTGGGGAACACTCACTACAAATATTAAACAGATATAAGTATTTTCCAACAGCTTTAAATTTTCTTCGTGTCTAGGAAACTACCCATCCCTCTCTCTTCAAAGTCTACATCAAATATTCAATTTTTAGAGCACATACCTTGTGGACTAGTGGTACACTTTCTATTTTGGCCCATTTGTGGCCCTTTCAATTAACAGATACTTAAGCCAGAGGTTTTGCATCTTATTCCTCTGTAGGTTATATCCCATGATATATTAATAGTTTGTGCATCATTTATGGAAAGCTTTTCAATATTCATAAACCGTCTGGACACATGGTGCCAATCCTATTTTTAAAAACAGCTTAGAAGCATTCCTTGACTGTTTCTTGTGCTACTGTAGATCCAAGCTACAATGAGGTCCCTTATGTCAGGAATAAAATGGAGGTCAACGCAGGCTCATAAAGGAAACTTAACAATCTCACAGGAGTTTATATCTCTTCTCAGAAACCAGCAG
Source organism: Rhinolophus ferrumequinum (assembly GCF_004115265.2). Classification (NCBI taxonomy): domain Eukaryota; kingdom Metazoa; phylum Chordata; class Mammalia; order Chiroptera; family Rhinolophidae; genus Rhinolophus; species Rhinolophus ferrumequinum. The sequence continues at coordinate 7,126,040 of NC_046301.1, read as the reverse complement.
AGGCTACCAGCCAACTCCCAAACACAAGTCTGTTCATGCCATCTCTGGACTTCCTGAGGTCACTATGCCGATCCACTAGGGAAGGAGACCGCTAGGCAACCAGCCAGCTGAAAAAGCCAACCAACTTCTGCATTTCCCCATAAAATTAGCATTTTGAACAATGTTAAAGCATTATTTATTCTTAGTCATCAGTTAGATTCATTTGTTCCTTCTGATTTCTAACTATTTATATGAATCCAGTAGCCACCCCCACCCCCCCGCCCCCCATCTGTGGTTTTGCTTTCTGTGGTTTCAATTAGCCATGGTCAACCACGGTCAGAAAACATTACATGAAAATTCCAGAAATACACAATTCATAAATTTTAAATTGTGCCTTGTTTTACCTAGCGTGATAAAATCTCATGCTGACCCGCTTCGTCCAGCAGGGGACGTTTCTCATCCCTTTGTCCAGCTTCTCTGCGCTGTAAATGCTCCTTACCCATTAGTTATGGTCTCACAGTGCGTGTGTTCAAGTGACCCTGATTTTGCTTAATGATGCCACATTCACATATCTTTTATTCTGGTATATTGTTTTAATTGTTCTATTTTCTTAGTTGTTCTTGTTGATCTCTTACTTTGCCCTATGTATAAATTGAACTTTATCATAGGTATATATGTTTAATAAAAAAACATAATATTTATAGAGTTTGGTATCTGCAGTTTGAGGGGGAAATGGAATATATCCCCAGCAGATAAGGGGGAGATGACTGTATCCTAATGTATATGTCTAACAAGTGATAGTAGCGCGCGTGCGCGTACACAAACACACACACACGCACACACAGCAGTTTCTAACCAAACCCTGGATAATACCACAAATTGTCCTATTATTTACATTTCTCTCACATTCTAAATGTGATTTTGTTTGCTCCTCACTAAAAGACTCCATTTGATGGAAATTGATTCTACTTGTAATATACTCAGAGTTTATACATCTTGCATCTTGTGCCAGAGTTAAAGCTCACAAAACCTTTTTCATCCTCAAAATTCAAATCCATGGAGATAAGATGGCATAGCTAATCAAAAAAATTATCTTGAGACTAACTGTGCAGAAAACAGTTGGATTAATGAATGTGATCAATGTTTCCTGTTGCAGAGCCAAACCACACTCTTTGTCCCCATTTTGATAAAGGCACAATCATAGTCCCTTTGGTAGATAAATCAGGCAATAATCTAATAAGTATTTTGGCATATATGCACACTATAAATGCGTATTTATGGCCTATCTTTTTCCAAAGTAAATGGCTGGGAGACTATTATACTAAGTTGTGCACCCAATAGTTTAAAAGTTATGAAAAACAAGAAGAGATCTACCATTCAATATTCTTCTGTTTCCTTGTATTCGGAAAACAAGTAGATTCACACACACACTCACAAACACCTTTAAAATGAAGGACGGTTTCAGCGGAAAGGCTGTGAGATTATTCTAAAGGATAGTATATTAGAGAACACACAGGCAGATGTCATTATAAAGTATGGGACAAGTTAGAATTGGGAATGTCCAAAAAGTCTGAAAACCAAGCATGGTGATAGAACCCTCTTCTCTGCTGTTTGAAAACCACCGGCCTCCTTGATGCTGACAGTCGCCTGACAGTCGCTCTTATTCCTTCCTTCAATTTTTTTTTTTTTGTTATTGCCTATTTCCCTTCCTCCCTCCTTCTTTTTCTCCCTCCCTCTACCTTTCTTGCATCTCTCTCTCTCTCTCTCTCTCTCTCTCTCTCTCTCTCTCTCTCTCTCTCCATTGTTAAAATACATTAAAGTAAACATTTGTTCAACTAAACCTCTGCAGTAGAATTCTGGAGTCCACATTCTTAGCCCGTACTAAAAAATGTCTTGTGACATCCGTCTCTTTCCATCTGTGGCTTCAAAGAGATAGAGCATAGCTTTTTTTCTTTTTCTTTTTTTTACTATCACGTTATGTAGTGCTTTTAATTTAAACAAACATGTGCGCATGTGTGTATGTGTAATTTTTAGAACTTTAATTCTTTATTGTCAGCTTTTATTTATTGTTGATCTTTTTAAAAATCTAACTTAAAACCTCTTTATTATTACTATTGTTTTTAGAATAGTATTCCTCTGCAGTTTTCTGACTGTCCTTTTAGTGGGCAGTGTCACCAACAGCTACCGTACCATGCTGTCTAAAGCTTTCTGATGATAGTTTGCCATGCACTAGACCTTCTTTCCTAGGAGGTGAGGATAAAACAAATCCAGGAGATTGCAGGTAATAGAGGAGACAGAAAATATATAAACAAGCATAAAATCAGGATGTCAGTGGGCAAAACTGGCTATGAAAGTTAAATTGTGCAGGACAGGGAGGAAAGTGTCACCTAAAAGGAATATTATGGAATTTTCTAACCCGTCTCTCATATTTATGTTTACTGTTTGATTTAGAGATTGCCACTGCATACAGATAATGTTAATTCAGATTTCATGGTACATGGAGCACTGCAGCACCGGGGTTCTAGAATTTTCATGAAAGTATATAAAAATGTATATATGTATTTATATTCATTTATGTATATAATATACATGTACATATAATGCATATATAGAGATTATACATATATAGAGGTGCATTTGTATACGTACTTTTTTTTCCTCCCAGGAATTGACACACTTTTTTTTTTTCATTCTCCTGGGGGTGTGGCAGGTCCCAGCCTCCTGCAGTGATCTCAGTTCTGGCTTTCTTCCTTTCACTCAGACCATCTCCTGTTCCACAAGGGGTATCACCATCTCAGGCCATAGCCCTTAGGTCTCATCTCCTGTTCTGATTCCTTGATAGCCATCCCTGTATTGGCTTAAGAGCATACTGCAAGCTTGTTGCAAGTTTATTGCTCTAATTTTAAGTTTCCTCTTCGTCTTTGGCGTCTGGGGACTTCAGGGACTTTGTGTTTGTTAAAAGTACAGACTTTGTAGGTGCTTGTACTGGAGCCCAGCAGTTGATATGAGCTCAATCCATTACGTTGTCAGCTGCTGTGGTATTAAAGTCCTCTGAATTTCCTCAGTCACTTAAAATCTTCTTCCCTTGGGTTCCTTCACATTGTAGTTTTTGTTTATGATTTCAGTGTTTCTCAGAATCCAATATTGAAGGAAGAACTGCTTGGTGGGTAGGACATTAGCTCTTCTGAATTACTGCAGTAATAATGCCGTGTGGTAGGGTACTGCTGTTGTACTGAGGAAGGGTTGTTGTTTTTTCCCTCTGATATTTCCTTTCCCTGCTCTTCTCTCTTCTTACAAATTTAAATGCTAGATCATTTAGCATGCTTTTATATAAAGAGGAAAGGAACACTATCAAGGAGAAAAGGTGGCCATCTCCCCAACTCTGGAGTCCAAAAGATACAGCTCTTAAGAGAAGACAGAGCGCTCGGGACAGGGAGGAAGATTTGAAACAGCGTCAAGTTTAGAGCAAGGCGTCCCGCCCCCCCAGTCAGCCCAGGGCAGGGACAGGCGCCCCAAGATGGGTTGGCAGAGGATGGATGATAGCCTGAGAGTTCGGTCATGTGGATAAAGCTGGGACTCAGAACCCTGCACCTGAATGCTTGGATGGAGCCCACGGCTTAGAGTGAACTGCACACATAGGGCCACGGGCACTGACTGGGGCAACGGAGTCGCTCTCAGAGAGAGGCGGTTAGCCGGTCTGTCTACCCTGAGGCGGCTGCACTTGTCAGCACAACCGGAGATGACTGAGAAACAGAGCCGCTCTGTGTTTCCCCAAGGCCAAGGGAAGACCTGGTAGAACCGGCAGGCCTAGAAGCCATACATGTAGAAACGGAGACGTTGCTGCAGCGTGCCTCAAGGACTGGCATCCAGAATGTTCTCTGGTTATCTGCGCAGCTGCCAAAGAGCACAAATGACCCTGACGCCACAGTCTCACTACTGATGCCTTAGTTCATAGCCTCCCTAATATTATATGTCTCTTGAGAAAGAGAGTTGATCCTAAATTGATTGAGGTTCATTTCCAGCCCCACAAAAGGCTAGAAGACAGGAAAAGAAATTAAGTTGAGTTATAGAAACTGAAAACAGGTTGGATTACTTACATGGACTGAATTCAAACCTGCACCAGAAACAATGCTTTTCTCAATCCAAACTCCCCTTTCAAGTTTATTTATTTCATTTGAAACATTTCACCCTAAAACACCCAATGTTTTTCTTTTAGTAGCAAAAACATGTAAGACTTGGTATGCATGTGTTTCTAAAGCACTGATTGCAAACTCACATCTAAAGCCAGACTCCACTGCATTATTTCATTCATCTCACAGTGGGATGCTGAGGGCTGCTCAGACTCGCTCCTAAGAACCGATAGCACACGTTTCTCCCCAGCTCCATGTTCGGTGAGATCTTTTCTCCAGGTAGCTCAGAGTTGGCCACAGCGGGAGGGTTTGCCCAGTAGACATCAGGAAATGCTACACATCAGGACTTGCCCTCCTCTGACAGCCGCTGTTAAATGTTTACCAACACATCACTGACGCCATATCTTCAGTCCTGGGGAGCCATTTTTAACCTTCACATGTTTCTGCTACAACTGAATTTATTTTTAGTTTTTGAGCAGAGAATACCCAGTCACACAGGACGTTTTTTATGAATCCTAGGACTTCCAGATTTCTAATTTGGTAAAAGTTTTGTTTCATACTAAAAAAAAAAAAAAGAAAAAGAAACTTGAATTACTAGATTTATGGAATGACTTTGGTGGAACGGGATCTAGTTGCATGGTCCCCGCACCCCACAGGGCCAGCCTGGAACCTTATAAGATGACATGTATATACAGTGGCAGCCTCAGAAGCAGCAGCTGCTTCAGCCGATCAATGACCAAGAGGGTAAAGAGTATATTAGCCCTTTCATGGGAAACAGAGTAGTAAGAAATCTTGTCATTAGATGTTCATGGGTAGATATAATTATAAAGTTGTTTTTATTCTTCTTTGTGTACTGAGCAACGTCAGACTTTTAAAGAAATTAGTGACGAGAAAATTAAAGGAAGGAAATGAAATGTACTGAGACAGTATGTAGTTTATCGAGCTTCAGAGAATTCAGAGATTAAGGATGAAAGACTTGTTCCAGAAGCAAAGGGTGGGAGTTGCTTTTGTCAAGTGAAGTGAGTATTAGTGAATTAAAAGTTCACTCAGAAATAACTTTGTTTATTATCCAGATCTCCTGTGTTTTATCTTTTACATAAAGTAAGACTTTGTGAATGCTTTCTGCAGAAGACCCTATAGGACAAGGGGAGAGCCGTGGGGTGGGGAGTGAGGCCAAAGACAGGAAAACATAAAGTTAAGAAAAAAATAGCCTGAGCGTCGCCTGGCGGGGAGGAAAAGGGAGGCCAGTAAGCCTTTCAGACAAGTGGGCAGTTTCCAGACCCCACACACACTTTCTTCAACAATAGGGAACAAGCCTCAGGATTTCATAGTCCCAAAGATTTACACAACATGATATAGAAAAATGACTGCTGGCTCAGACACCAAGCCAATTGTCTGGACTCTCTATAGTTTATAACAGTTATTATATTAGCCCCTGATGCCAAAAAGTTATAAACCCAGGATATTTCCCTAAATCACAATCCATTTTCATTTGCAAAGTGTCCATCTTATAATACTTTCCACTCAGACTGATATGTTATATGAATAGACTCAAAGCTATTCTCCAATATTGTATCAGTCCAGACATACAAAATCATACTAAAACCTGTGAGTGTTCAAAATAAAAGAAAACTTATATATTTTATATTTTTAAAACTCATTAACTAAGTAATCTACATGATTCCAGAAATTGTCTTTGCTAGACTGACACACATATATACTAATTGATATGTATCAGATGGAAATCTTTTAGTTGGAAATACACTTAACTTTTTTAAAAGAAAAATACAGAATGCGATATTGTAGAAACATGCAGGTGAGGAAATTGTGGCACTGCTGGGAAGATGAGATTTGAGCCATTTCCCTACAACAACCTATAAAATAGATGAAACTTTATTAAGTAGAGGTTCACATCAATAGCAATTCAAATTAATAATGAAGAGGATGAGGGATTTGAAGGCGATAATATAATAAGAGGGGGGGAAAAGTCCCAGGTGGTCAAGTCTTTCCCTTACACTCATTTCAATGCAATAATTATTTCAAATCAAGGAATTTATTCACTCATTCAGCAAATGTTCCTTGGAAGTTAATATGTGTCAGGTATTCTTTTAAGCACTGGAAATACAGGAGGGAAAAACAGAAAAAAAAAAAAAAAACCCACGATAGTATTTAATCATTTCCTCAGCATCTGACCTACTAGGGAGAAAGCCTGAAAGAAAGTGGAGGTCCCTGACTGTATTTGTCACAGGAGCGTTACCATGTGGGGAAACGAAGAAACTGGTTTAGCCCTCTTCTTTGAACTTGCTGGTTTCCTGGTGCAAAATGTGGCTACAGCCAGTTAAGAAGGATCTGTTTTTGTTTTCTCCTTCAATGTGCAGGGCAAAACCTTTGAAAAGCCCAGTCTGGCTTCAGGGTGGGTGTCTCTCCTCTCTCCCTAAACCTGTGATATTAGCTCATAGCTTGATAGCTGTCTGAAAAGAACTTATCAAAACTCGAACATGAGGAAGTTGGGAAATGGTTTCCTCTCTTGTTAACTAAGTTCCATTTGAAGGATTCTACTTGTATCATCTTCCTTGAAAATTAGCTTCAACTTCACATGTTACCTAGGTACAGTTATATGGATCCATCATTTGTAATGTAGACCTAGAATATTGTCAATCCTCTGACTGCCTTAGAATTTATCTAATGTTTTATTTTAAGTTTTTCTTTTAAATTTTTATTTTATACAATTTAAATGAGACGAGGCCGAAGACATGGATTTTATGTTCCCCTCAGACTGGGGAGGCTGGCTTCAGCTCTGCTCTTGGCATCATGAAATGCCAACTGAAATTTATGCCTTGGCTATTTTAATGATCAAATCTGTTGCATTTGGAACTTTATAATAAAATCTATTTTCAGAGCTTTAGCCATCCTACTCTCCTTTTTTGTCCCTCAATTATGCTGGTCTCAGTCCTGCTGTTCCTGTATGAGAATGTCTCCTAAAGCCCAGCATGCTTTTTTCACCTAGTTCACTCCAATTCATCCTTCATATCAGCTTTCCTTAAGCATCACTGTCCCCTTCAGTTTAGATTTGATTCGTTTTGCCATATATTTGAAGAGATTCATGTAACCTTCCTGTCTAGCATTTAACAACATATAATTTTTAACTTTTTAATATAAAAACTTATAGAGAGAATGGTATGATGAATTCCCAGGTACCAAATACCTGCAGCTTCAGCAATAACAACCCATGGATGATTTCTTTTAATTAAAAATTTAATTAGTTATGAATATACCATATACTATTGAGCAATTTGAAATTTTAAAGTTGACTAATTTTGTTTAATGCATATGGTTTTGTAATTGTTATCACAATATAGGATGTATCTGTCACCCTGAAACATTCCTCTAGCTCATTTGACGGCAATATTATACCATCTTTTTATCAAGTTGTTTCATGTCTTTTTATTAAGTTGTAAAAATCCTTTGTACATTCTGGATTCAACTCCTCAGTCAGATATATTTTGCAGATATTGTTTTCCCAGACTCTGGCTTGTCTTCTCATTTATTTTTTTTTTAACAGTAACTTTGGAGGATCAAAAGGTTTTACTATTTATGAAGTCCACTTTTCATTATTATTTTTTAGGATTTATGCTTATTGCAAGCTATCCAAGAAATCTATTCAGAAAACCCCAAATCACAATATTTTATTTTCCAATATGTTCTTCTAGAAGTTTTCTAATTTTAGGTTTAACCTTTATGCCTAGGATCAGTTTTGAGTTAGTTTTTACATAAGATATGAAGTAAGGGTCAAGGTTTAATTTTTTATGAGGCTATTCAATTGTTCCAGCATCATTTGCTGAAAAGAATTACTTTCATAGTCAAATACCTTGATCTTTGTGGAAAATCAATTTACTATATATATGTGGGTATATTGCTGGATATGCTATTTTTTTCCTTTGATGTATAAGTCTATCTTTAACTTAATGCCACGTTACTCAGTGAATATAGCTCTAGTAAGTTATGTCCATTTCAGTTACTAGAGTAAGTATTGTCATTAGGTAGTGTATATCCTTCAATTTTAACCTTCCTTTACAAAACAGTTTCGGCTATTCCCCCTTCTTTTCATTTTCATTTGAATATTAAAATCAGCTTGTTGATTTCTACCAACAACAACAGTAAGAACAAAGCAAGACAAAAAAATACTGCAATTTTGATTCAGATTGCCTTAAATCCTTTTAATCCATTTTTGTAAAATTAACATTTGAACAATATTGTATCTTCTAATCCATGGACATATAGCTCTCTCTATTCACTTAGATCTTCTTTAATTTCTCTCAGAAATGTTTCACAATTTTTAGTGTGTGGGTCTTGCACATATTTTATTAAATTTATCTTTGGTGAATGTTGACCATATGTCAGAATCTGTGGTAAGAATAAGGCTTTTATAGAGTTCATTTCCTTTGTATTCTTGTCACCGTATGAGACAGTTACTGTTATCATTCTTTTACATATGAATTAATTATTTGAGGGCTTAGGAAATAGTTAAATAGTTTGATCAATTACACAGAGTTGATAAATAGATCAATAAAAATCAGATCTGGACCACAGAATGCTAGAAGCCAAGGTCTTAATCATAATGTCGTTTTGATATCCCCCTGGCCACCTACAGAGATGTGAAGTAAAGGCCCAATTGCATCTTCCTCCTGTATATCGCTCTGCCCTTGTTTCCCACCAGTGACCAGCACAGGTAGCAAACTGTTTACTAGACAATATGGTGTTCTCCCAGGTCCAGGCTCGACCCACTCTCAGGATCTCTGCACTTACTCTTCCCTTGGCCAGGGAAATACGTATTTCCCCTTGACCTTCCTGAAATGCAGCTGTATTGGAATTTGCTGTTGTGTTCATGGATATATCTCTGGTGTTTGGAAAAATGGCAGGCACAAAGTAGGTGCCACATAAATATTTGTGCAAGAAATCAATGAGTATTTAGCTAGCAAATGACAGCTGGGATGTAAAGATGGATTTTCTCACCCAGTGCCCTAGGTGGCACTGTGGTTGGTCCTGTTTATTATTGATAATATCACAAGTGAATTCATACTGAAAATTAATATACTTTCATATTTTATTTTATCTAAAAGAAAAATATAGAACGTACTCTGGAGTTAGAGCATCCCCAGTCTGAACAGACAGCTCAGTAACCTTAGGCAAGTTCTAAATAGCTTCAGTCAAATACCTCATACATAGAAACTGGAATGATTATGACCTGTCTTGTCTACCATGCACAAACTTTTTCTATCTTACCTTTTCTGTTATATAAATCTTAATTCTCTTTGATTCAATGGGGAAGACTGATGAGTTGTGAAAAGAAAAGCACAAACATGAATATTTTAAGACATAGTCTCACTCGTGTGTGTGTGTGTGTGTGTGTGTGACATATAAATATGCTCTATGTTTATAAATGGAGATTAGGGACCACTTGTGGTAAGTATGCATTTAAAATGTCTATTAACCTTGTTCACAGTCACTTTCCTGGAGGGCTTTGAAATTATTCCTACTCCAGATTTCCAGGGTCAAATCCCAGCAGGTCTTCCATTATGTACCCATGTTACACAAGTCTCCCAAGTCAGTCACTGTCATTTAAGGATGCCCAGTATTGAGGAAGATTTGAACAAAAAAAAAAATTTCTGAGTTCCTTTCTTACCGTATTGTTTCTTTCTAACAACATGTTCTCACACTCGCCTCAGTTTTTCCATTGAACTGATGTACACCTTCATCCAAACAGCAACAAAACAAAAAGAAAAACATGAAAAAAAAGAGGCAAATCTTGTTCTTGTTCTTACAAGTTGTTCTAACCCCACCCCATCCCCACTAACACCCCTTCTATCAAAAGGCACTAGGACTTTCGACATCTTCTCTTGGTTTATTATATTTTTATCATAAGACTCGTGGATAGAAGTATTGGTAGGACAGGTAAATGAAAAGGGAAGCTAATTACTTTTAATGAAGTTTAAGACACATAACCTGAAAATTTAAATAAGAAACAGTTTAAGTTTTTATTAAATGCTCAATAATGGATGACCCTCAGTTGTTAATGATTGAAACTACATCTCAGTACTTCCCTAAAAGTGAAACTCAACAATATAAAGTTTAGAATATAAACTGGTGTAGCCAATTATTTTTCATTTTATTTAGGTATATCTTTTGTCAATAAAACTATTCAATTATTCAAGCTCCCATCAATTATTTGTTAATGAGTAAAAACTAACAAGGTAGATCCTCCAACCTGAGGTTCTTAATGCACTTTACGAGGATGGCTGTCCTACCAGGAATTGCAGTTTATTCAGATCAAAATTCGATATGTTAACACATACAAATGAGATTTGGATCTCAGAAATTTTCTAATTTCTTTGGATAGCACTTGTGGCTTACTCACATTTTGCTACTAAAGTTATTCATATATACCATATGCCTGGATTGAAAAGGTGAGGGCAAAAATCTTGGATATGAGGCAATTTGTTTTCTGTAAAACTATGATTCTTATAAGCAAAACCCCGGGGAAAGGTAAGCTAAAAAAAGCCTTTTAAATATCTTTCTGCCTCTTGACAGAGGAGGATTTCTTAGGCACCATGAGTTTGTTTTACAATATATTTAAAGGACAAAGAAAGTGAAATTATTCAACTTTCAGCACTTGAGGTTATATGATTTCAAGGTTGCCTATTTTCTCATACTCTCAGGACTCAGTATCTCACCTGGGCCAAATAGTAGAGTTTAGAAGTCCAGTTGTTGGAGACTGGGATAAATAAGTTCTATTTATCAATATATTTCAATTCCCCATAGGAAATAATAAATGATTCCCAACAGAATATTTAGAATATCCAAAAGAGGAAAGGAATGAAAAAGAAAAAATAAATGCCCATAGATTTCTGCACAGACAAGTACTCTTGGTATCTGAGGCATTTCTTCCTGTGTTTTTTTAAAGTGTAGTTGTATTTATATAATGTAATCACAATTAATACTGATTTAAACTTCATATAAATGTAATTTACTGACACAGCCATATTACCAAGTGTTAATTTTACAAAAATAAATAGATTTCATATCATTTCATATTTAACTTTTGTAGATGTAATTTATATATATATATATATATATATATATATATATATCTGTATATCTATATATTTATCTTCATATAATTTTTCCTAATTCAAGAGGTAATACAAAATCTTAAATGGCCCTATTTCTTCTTGAAACTTAGCAAATTCTTTTGAATCTAATTTTTTAAAAAACACAAGTGATAGTTTTCTTAGCTTTGCATAACTTAGGTTATGTGTATTGCATTCATACATATATAAAATGCTTGGTATGAAATTTTCATCTCACGTATTTTTTCCCACCTTATCTATATGTTGGTATATTACATTCTGTTATTTAAAGTTGCACAGGAAACGTATGATACAAGCCTGTCCAGTTCCTAACGGTACAACTCCTTTCAGTTTATGTGCCTGAATAATATTCTTCCTATTCCTTGTCAGTAAACCTATTTTGCTAGCATTTATCTTGTTAAGGGTCTTTACGTCTGAGCTTTCCTTGAAATATGGCATACCTTTTTGGTTCAAACATTGTTTTATGTAAGAGAAGGAAAGATTTGCTTCTATTGTTTCAAGCTTTCTGGCTTCCATGTTTTCTGTTCATCAAGAATATACGGTATCTCCATTCTTTTTCCTCCAGATCTATCAAATGCTATCTTGTATTTGATCTATTTGACATTTGTTCTGTTTTAGGTTTCTCACTTAGTCTTGTGTTTATACCCATCAGTATATATTTTTATTCTATTTTCTTTGTTTTAGATTTTGCATTTTAGAAATACCTCTTTTGCTTATTCATTTTCATTTTTGATCTCATCCTTTTAACTTTCTGTCTCAGACATTCTCCCCTGGCAACTTTTTGTAACGCCGTAATTGTTAGCTTTTTGAAGGTATTTTATATAAAACTCTTATTCTTCTGAAGACTCAAAGACCAATTTTAGTCAATGGATTATATTTCATAGAGCTCTTGAAATCCATTGAAAATATTAACGCTTTCCCTGAAATTCGTTTTGGTTCTATAATTGTTGCCACACAGTAGCCTACTCCTCTGTCTCCTCGTACCTGCCTCTAAAGAAAGGAGAGTCTGTGAGACAGATCCTTTCAGGGACTTTGCTTTACCTTTGTGCTTGCACCTTATGTCTCCCTGTTTGGCTCCAAAGATAACCGGACAGTCAAAGATGGGTACGACTTTTCACGTGGAAAGCAACCTACGACAAACAGGCGCAGTTGAGTAGGGACCCACTGGAGAACTTGCGGGGCCAATAGAGGTGGGCACAGCCCCCCACCTTCTCCCGGCTAAGGAGAATCTGTCTCTGTGGCTGCATTCCTTCCCACAACCTGCAGGGGACGTGACTCAGTGTTGTGCTCTCCATCTATTCATATGCAGATAGGTTTTGTCCCTTGGGGAAGTACATACATCCTGAGACTTCAGGTTCCAGCTGCCTGCAAGCAAGAGTGATTGGCTTGAATCAGTTTCCTATTATAGTGTGTGGAATTCACAGATCTTGAGATTGACAAGCTTTATCTCCTTTATTGCCCCACCTTACTAATAAAAGCTATGCGTAGGCCGAATAGGGGCTCAGTCCTTGAGGCTGGAGTCCCTTGGACCCCTTGCACTCTATTTATGGCTACAGTCTTTCTTAACCCTGTGCCACCCTCCTCGCTCCCCACAACCCTCGTGGTGCAGGACGTGACAATAATACATGATATTCAGTGGCAGTATAGTGAAGTGGTTTGAGATGCAGGATAGGGGTGAGAGTGCTGGAGTCAGATTTTGCTTCCATTACTTCATAGCACTGTGACTTTGGTCAAGTTACTTATGCCCAGTTTCCTGATTGATAAAATGGAGATGACACGAATGCATACAGAACACATGTCACTATACGGATTAATTGTTAATTAAATGTTAGCCATTAATATAATTAATTACTCTGTCTTTCTAAAAATGTCGGGATTCAGTAAAAAAAAAAATATATCAAAACGGATGCAAAATTTTCTGGTTAAGACTGACTTCCTTTAAAAATGGGGCAAATTATAAAGAGAATTTCTACCTTCCTTTAGGCTGAAACCTAAGACACTTTTTCTCAGTCTAACTCCATCCACTTTATAGTTAATGGAGAACTCTCCCAGATTCTGGCATTACTTGAACAGACTCAATTTCTGAGATTCATGTTGTTTTTGAATTTTCCATTTAATTCTTTGGTATTTTGAGGGAAAGCTGGTAGAAACTGTTGTTTCAAATAATGAAACAAACCAAGCCTGTGAATTATTTATTACGATTTCTTTATTCAAGTATGTAGTACTGCAACAGTTATCCTGGGCTGCCTGGATGTTGGCTCTGTTATTCTCCTGTGAGGAAACTGTAGCTTTTATTTTTGCCAGGTGACCAGAAGCGGTGATTTTAGGTCTCCCTGGAGGACTGGAAAGGGACTAGCTGGGTCAGAGGACAACTTGAGTGTACAAACGGGCCTCTGAACTTCACAAAGCGCAGTTTCATCAAACCTTTTGACCATGCCCTAAAGAAAGAAATACACTGTACCCAGTACACACACACATACATAAACTGAAACAAAAATTTCTCAAAACTTTACTTTTACAACACGATGATGTACTTTTTTTTTTCACTATTTGATTCTGTTTCATAAAATATCATTCACAAGTGACTAAATTGAATTTATTACCTGTAAAGATTTGTGACATTCAATTAAAAAAAAATCACAAAATCATTACATAGAGCTTGAGGTTCTTAGAACTTGCCTGCCCCCACTACATTGATTCTTTTTAATCCCTATTAAAATTATCAAAGGTGAGAAGATATAAAAATTATATAAAAAGAGATTAAATTATATGTCATGATACATAAACAGAAAAACATCTCTTTCCTCTACCATTACTTTCCACACCCAATTAAACCTCCCAGAAAAAAAAAAGTCAATAAAGAATAAAAATTTGTTCGATATGTTTCTTACCAAGAGAAACAAGCAAAGAAAAAATATTAAATATAAAAGGTAAATAAGCCTTAATAAAATATTTGAAAATTTTATTAATATTTATTGTATGACGATTTATTTTCTGCAGCTGGACAATTATTGTCCCATAGGCTAGAATCTGAAAATAAGAAAGATAGGCTAAAACAAGTAGTTTTATTTTATTCACAGAGTGGAGATGTTAGCTGACAAAACCTTCTAGAGGTCTCTTAATTTGTACACTCATGGCAATGAAGACTTTGCAAGCATTCATTCTTTAAACTTAATTTTAGAATAAAGAATCCTCTGCCATTAAATTATTGATAACAGACAAAAGTAAAGGGAAACGATAATCAGACACCAAACACATCTGTTATTCCTGCTTTTGTTTTCTTTTATAGGCAAGCAAATTATTATAGCAGAAAACTGGCATTTTATTCTGAGCCATGACATATCAGACTGATTTGAGTTTTATATAAAGTTCTAAATTCAACTTTTGCTGTGTTAAAAACAATGTGAGCTTACATTCTTTTCTTAATTTTATGAGCCACAAAATAGACATGTGTATTATTATAGCTGCCTGTTATTATACACCAGGATTCACTGTACCTGCCTAATGAGACAGCTAAAAGTACCTTAAAGGAATCTTAGAGTGTCTCTAAATAGTTTATTTAGCAAGGCCTTTTCTCATTATTTAGCTTTGGGAAGGCTGCTGATATAAGAGTAGAGTATCATTTTTCAGGTTTAACATTGGCTCATGGTCAAAAAATAAAAAAAAAGAGAGAGAGATTATTTCTTTGTCAAATTAAGTCATTTTTCAAGGATCCCAGGGGGGGAATACACTTACCAGCTTCATATAACAGAATTTGGTAGGGAGGTTAGGTCAAAAATATTGTTCTGAAACTGAAGTGAGAAGCAACAGCTGAGAAATGTATATTTAAAATGGAGGTTCACATGAAGTATCAAAAGTTCAAAGTCTGCCTTTGTTTCCATTTCCATGTTTTCATATGTATTGAACTGAAAGGCAGAAGTAGTTGAATATTTCAAGTAATTTGTACACTCCATGTCAGAACAGGGGGTGGTAATTAAGAAAGAGCCTCTTACTAGACAGTGCCATAAAGTTGGCAGTTATTTGCAATTCAATAGACCTCTTTTCCTCCTTTTGGTCTATCTGCTTGGAGCCAGAAGCATAGTCAATCAAATGAGTTTTACAGTCTAGTCTCAAATGCTGTATACTACAGGCAAATACTGTAAGACTGTTAACAAATTTTAAAGTTTACGTACATTTATGTTTATTTTGGTCAAGGTCATTTTCTTTTGTACTATAAAATTTGACAAGACCATTTGAGCAATTTTCTTTAGCGTCTTTTTTCACAGTAACTCATGACACTGAATTTGACTATTTCTAGAATAAGAAAAATATGTGGTTTGTTATCCTTCCATCCTATCAAAATATTTTTAAAATAAATTGAATAATTAACATGCATGAATATTTGTCATGGAATAGAATTAAATTATTTTGATTTTAAAAGAAATAAAAATGAGCATTATAGAAAAAAACGTATTTGTCTCCAGTTATTTTTCTCCCTTTTTTGGATCAGCTGAACAATACTCTATTTGTGAAATAAAAACACTCCACGATTAAATTTAAAAAGAACAGGAAAAAAAAAAAGGAAGAACTTTTATAAATTAGCACCACATATATCAGGTGCTCTACTTTCTTTCATTTCTTCAGCCTCACTATTATTTTTTTCTCTTTTTTTTATGTAACTTTTTTAGTCCATGTAACAAAAACTTAGTGTTTCCTCAATATTTATTCTCCCCTTTTCCACAGTAATCAAGTTTTAGCAGGGTTCATGATTGCCAAGCCAAAGGCTATATTTCCCAGCTTTCTTTGAGACTAGTTACGACCACTCAGATGCTGTTCTCATGTTCTCTTCTGTCAAATCTTGTAAAGGCTTAAAATAATGCTTATACCTGGTATATGATAGGCACTATTTACATTTTAGGAAGAAGGAGAACATGCATTTAAACAACAGCAACAAAAACACTACTTCCAGGTCTTGCCCTCAAACAAATAGGCATCACTCTCCAAGTTTCTTACCCTCTTTTCACTAACTTGGAGACACCAGAACTGCAGCAACCATTACCTGAACTTGTTAGCTATGGAAAGAGATGGGCAGAGCCACTTTCCAGTCCCCAGATGTCTACCTACCATTGAACTGTTGTACGAGAAAGAAATAAACTTCCGCCTTGCATAACTCACTGAAATTTGGAATATCTTTGTTGCTGGGGCTTATCCTATAATCAACTAATGTGGATTACTAATAATTCTTCTTTAAGAGATTTTTCTTAACAGAGAAAAATGAAACTATTAGTTTTAAAACAGAACATAGAAATTTATTTGGCAAAATTAAGTATAATTTTGCAAAATATGAAGATATATGTACGTATATATATCTATATATATAGATACATATATGTATCTATATCTATATATATATAGATATATGTTCTTTCTTTTACCAGACTATAAAATGTACCAAAGACACACATTATTTAAATCAGAGTAGTTGTGATTACACTAACACATAAGTAGAAAGATTTTCAATTTCAAATTCATTACTTCACAGGGAAGTTTCAACAGGTTGGCGTTTATCTTATCCTTACAATTTCTGTTAAACATGCATTATGCAGCTGTTATTATGTAGAGCACCATACCAAGGACAAAAAAGAGAAAGATCTTGTAATGCATATACATTGTGTGTGTGCGTGCGTGTATGCCTGCATGTGTGCTTGTGCATTCAGAATAGCCTTCCAACCAAGCCTCCTGTCTTCAAATCTTTCCCTTTCCTATTCGCCCCCACAAAATTAGAGGAATATTTTTACTTTAGCATTATTTTTCAAGGTAATTTGCTATAATACAGAACTCTAAGACTTCCCTGCATGATTGACTTCAAATTTTTTGTCACATTTGGAAATTTTCAAAATTGAGTGTCAACCCCAACCCATGTTTTTGTCCTCTTTGACTGTTTTTCCTCCACGTATCTCATACTGTACTGTACCCAAGTAGGCAGAATTAGTCCTGAGTTCCCTTTTGTTTCCACATAGCACAATTGATCTGCATGTTTTAGAACATTAATCACACCGTCTTGGTACTTGTTTTCTGCCTCCTTCATTGCATTTGCATTTGTCAGAGAGACAGATCTCACAGTATAATTTACATTTTCTATTTTGGCATTTAGGTCTACCAGTTGATTCCAGCACTTCAGTTTAGCATTTTAATTTCTGTTACTTTTTTCTAAATATTACCTGAACCCTTTAGAAGTAGGAATAGAGTCCTTTTGAACCCAAAATCAAAAAAGTTTCTTATATGATCACTTATGCATAGTTTTGTGTGTGTGTGTGTGTGTGTGTGTGTGTGTATTTACATCAGCGATTTAGTCAATAACCTATGTAAAAAAATCATATACATCTGTGTATATGTGTATATAAAACTTTAAAAACATTACGTAAAACATATACATATACAAAAATATACAGAATAATACAATGACATCCCATATAACCATCAATCGGCTTTAACAATTGTCAGTTCACTTCCAGTCTTGTTTAATTTCTACCCACATAATTCTCCATTCATGGATTATTTTGAAGCCAATCCCAGAAGTTACATCTTTTCAGCTGTAAATATTTTATTATGATCTCTAAAAGATAAGACTTTTTTAAAAAAAAAATGTAACTACCATGTCATTATCACAAAAGAAAACAACACTTTCTTTTTTTTTATTAGTTTCCGGTGTATAAAGCAACATAATAGTTAGACATTTACATCCCTTACGAAGTGATAACCCCACAAAAAATACAATAATTTCTTGATGTCATCCAACATTTAATAGTGTTCAAATTTCTAATTTCAAAACAAATGAAGTAAATGTTTGCAACTTTTACTGTATAGATCACCTACTCTTGCAGTATGTTTGTCCTTTGGAGTTTCTCACTATCTGGCTATTGTGGCAATACTACAGCACTTCTTCTCCCTATATTACCCTTATGTTGGCATTTAGGTCTACCAATTGATCAGAATTAGGTGTTTGTTTTTATCTCCTCATAAGACTACTTCCAAGTGATGCCATGTTCTAGCTAGAGGTCCAGCATAGCATTAAATGTGTCAGTACATTTTGGGAATATTGTACTTAAAAGAAATTCTCAGCTATTTGGATACTGTTCTTACCAATATGAACCTTCTGGCACAATTTGGGAGCACAACACTCTAGGTTCAAAAGTCAGGGACCCAGTTCAGCTTTCAGGTTGTTTTTTAAATCTGTTTGTTTGTTTTTTAAGCCAAGCAAGTCAGTTGTGTCAGGAAAAATACACAAAGTCAAGTTTGGACAAATAAAAACTGTAACTAAGAAACATATATTTATTTGTAAGGTGGTATTAAAAAAGGAGATTGAGCCACAAGGTTAATGGTTAAAACCACCGAGAATGTCATAAAGAGAAATAGTAAGATTTACAATATTTTGTTCAGTCAAGTCCCTAAAGAGATGTTATGAATGGTTGGAGAAAACGTTTATATCAAGGAAAGAATGGAGGACAGAAGCAAAGGATTGCAGGACTGTAAGCTCTATATGAGTGGGTAGTAGAACATGGTCACTGAAAGAAGAAACAGCCCCCCTATGATATTGTGTTCCATTCTGGGTAACATATGAAAATATGTCTAGTTAAACACTCAAGACTTTGAGAATATTGAAAGGCAATCAAACAAGATGATGAACAGTTCAGATATTCTGCCATGCTTAGTTTGAAGAAGAATGCACCTGTGTGTCTGTGTGTGTGTGGCAAGGAGATATGGGGGTGAGACTAGAAGTTATAATGTCCTAGTGCAGATGTGATAAGAAGAAAGTTTAAAATATCTGAAGGGATATAATTTGCTCTTATTCTATCTAACTACAGAACAGAGATCAAGAACTGGTAGACAAGGACAGTAAATAGATGGATTCGTTCTCAATAAAATCATTTCATCTGTACTAAATTGAAATGAGTTAAATTTTGGCAGACTCTTGATACCCTCTTTAGGATTGTTGTATGTGTCATCTCTGCTTTATATCATAAACCACATGATCTTTTTAGGGTACTACGGAGTGAAGTCTAACGCAATAAATTCTAACTGAAATAGAAGCCACATCCTGATGGAAATCTTCAGAAAGCAAACTTATTCCCATAGTATATTACTTAGCTAACACATCCCCTAAACCTTGTTCTGCCAAATCCTGTCACTAGGATGTGATACGTGGAATGAGAAGTTGTACAGGCAATTTTAGCTTCAAATAGTCTTCCAATGCTAAGATTTTGTCTTGTTTGTTCTTTTTGTGTTTATCAACATCATCACCTACAATGTTTTGCTATTACCCTACACATTGAAAATCAGAATTTAGCTAACGCAGAGAGTATCAGGTTTCATGTTTTCCCAACATTTCTTGGAGTATAGGTACCAGTATTTAGGACAGTCAGGAAAAATGGAAACTGCCAGGTCTGTCTGACTTCCCAGTCTATTTGGGATTCTAGAGTATTCCTAGAGCTGGTTAGGAAGAGTAGGTAAAAAACGTGTAAGAAGGAGAAAAAGTATCTGGGACACACTATAAAAAATCCCCTTAGTATTTGTTACTGGTAGCCTGGGCTTGCTGTTCTGCCTAGCCCGTTTGGGACTTGTATTTTCCATAGAAATGTCCAACCCCTTATGCATCTGGTTCTTTAATCTCCTTCTCCTTGGCTGTTTCTGGGTCCTTATAGTACTTGCCTGGTTGCAGGATTCCATCCTCACTGCCCATCTTGATCTCAGTGTATGTGGTCTTTGCAGCACTGCCTCCTCCCTTCCAAGTGCCAAGATGTACAGAACGTTTTGCCCCCTCTCCGCTCCCACTCCCATCCTTTTTGGCTTTTTCTGTTTGTCCTGCATTTCCAGAATCCACCAAGTTCTACTTGTTTCAAACCTACTGGATATAGAGACAGGATTGTTTATTCAAAAGTTGTAGCCAATACACCTCTTCCAGGATATATATACATATACATGTATATGTATGTACATATATATATACACACACACATATATACATATGTATGTATATATGTATGTGTGTGTGTGTGGTTATATGTATATATGTACATATATATGTATATATATTTATATATGGCCTTACATGGTGGAAAGTTTGCAAACTTAGTTGTCCGACTATATATAGTATATATACACACAGGCATGGGGAAAGCAGAAGGAGCATCTGTCACACCAAGTGAATGAAGGATCCTAACATTCTCCCAGTCCTCAGTGACCCTGGGATATGGCCCCAACCTTTGTCTCCTTGGCCATTCCATTGCTATTCCTGAATCTCTTCTCAGGTCACCACTCTATCCACTCCAGTCAGAAGCAACTAAAATCCCTTATACACCTTGTTACCATGCTACGTCTTTTCCTACATATTAAATTCCTACATTTAATAATTTTAAAATTATTAAAACTAAATATAAGCAAAGGATGCTTTAAAGAAAAAAATAAAACTGCAGTGTCAATTACCTTCCATTTCTAGGCTTTTCAAACTGCACAAACAAAAAACACACGTGTATGTGAGTGAACTGATTATTTTGCTCAAAATGTTTTTTTCACAAAAATGTTCACACTATGGCAGTTATTTATCTCACTATTAATTTATTATTTGAATAAAAATGATAAAACAATGTAGGTCTGTTTTAAGTTCATGATAATATTTGAAACAATGGAAAAGGGATTTTATGTCTGCTCAATTTCTATTATTTTTACTCTAAGAATATATTTTTTAAATTGCACATCTTCCCTTGGAAATCAGTAATATTGTATATGCATTGACTGGAGCAACAATTAATTGTATTTTCATTAGTTATACAGCTGCAGAAAGTAAACAATTGAAAATGGAGGTAGAAAAATTATATAGGTATATATACACACACAAACACATATACCTGTATGTCTATAAGTACACACACACACAAACATGTACACATATATCCATAAATATAACAGAGAGGGACAGAGAGAAACACAGAGACAGACAGAGACAGAGACAAACACAGAGAGAGGGATAAGGAGAGGGAGAAAGAAGAATATTAAAACTTATTAAGGCAGAATATAATCATTAGGGCACAATATGAAAAGCAATTTTTTCGCTGGAAAATTGTTGGGTGATTCCTCTTGAGAGTGTATTTCTTCCATGCTAAGTTTTATATAATTTACTAATTTTGAGCTATTCATTAAGTCTAAAAGCACCCTGTGCATAAGATTGAGGGTTTTTTTTCTGTGTTTTATTTGCATAAAAATCCATCTAAGACTCATCATTAGTCTTTTTTTTTTTTCAAAAGAGCTTGTAAAATACTCCAAAATCTTGGTTTCTTTCTCATGTCTTTTATTCCTTTCATTTAATCTGTCTAAATAACATAAATTTTAGTGATTGCAAATGGCTTAGCAAATGCAAGTGCTGCTCCACAGGTGGCAGATGAACAAATAGAAACAGATGCAATTCCATGGCGTGGCTCATGAGCTTGAAACTACTCATCGTTCTTTCTTTGCACATTTTTATCTGCTGATATTTAATGCATGTACATACACTATAAATGGAAGGAGGAAGAAAAGCTTCTGGTTTTCTTTCTCTAAGTAGTTTAGGTTAAAATTTGAGAGAATATTGACTCCTCGTGCATAACTATGCAACATATTCTAATTCGATAATAGGAAGGTTTTTAAAAACAAACAAACAGGTAGTGATTACAGGAAGAAAACAAGTGGAGGGGCAATGGTACCAATCTTTGGTTTGT
The DNA here is from genome assembly GCF_004115265.2 of Rhinolophus ferrumequinum. NCBI lineage: Eukaryota > Metazoa > Chordata > Mammalia > Chiroptera > Rhinolophidae > Rhinolophus > Rhinolophus ferrumequinum. Next base: position 7,104,053 of record NC_046301.1, on the reverse strand, counting down.
TTCCTTAGTGGCCTTTCAAAGGCCAACCAGATCAACACCCTCCTTGCACTGCTGTAAATCACCATCCAGGCGATTGGGTAGTTCCCGCTCACAAGTCTGGTCTCTATCTGTCTGACCTTTTCAAATAAGCTTTGACTCACCCACTAATTCACTCAGTGCTGTCACCAAACTATGGGCCCATCACAACCTAACATGTGGGGTAGAATGGCACGTAGGTCGTTCATCAACCCTCCACTTCAGCATTGGGTCCTTTTTGCTGCTGGTGCTGCTTGACTTTGGGACACAAATCATCCACTAAGTTTTGCTTTTGGAGGCTCAGGCTGATGCTATTGTGATTTAGTGAGGGAGTTCCTGCCCTCTAAGCCATGGGTTATGATCATGACAACACCAAGCAGAAACCGATAACCTCTTCCGGCTCTGCCACTGTCCCAAATTCTGTATTAAGCCAAATTCAGACAGATGCCTCATAAGACTAATACAAGACATTTTGCCAAGGTTTACATAGATAGAAACAAAACCGTTTCGCCGGAGTTCAAAGAATATGGGGCTACTGGAAATAATAAAAAGCAAGGAAAGTAATGAGTATGAAACTTAATAGTGATAGTGAATTCTAAGTGAACAAGAAAAAGAAGTCATAATGGAAGAAAATCTAAATGAAGTCCAAGGACTTATGAAAATGATAAATACTTATTATACTCATATGTTGCTTGCATATATGTAACAAATACTCAGGTGAACTGCCTAAAAAGCAGTCATACGCTACTTGAGCATAAATTTTAGAGAACAGAGTGGCCCACCCATGCAGAGTAGGGTTTCTCTCAGCAGCTAGCAGCTCCCTCCCCTTTCAGCGCCAGCTTTGTCAGCTCACCATACGTGCCCTGGAAATACTATTATCATTTTCTAGGTAGGCGACAAAGAGAAAAAGATGGGGAGCACGTATGTTGTTGCATTGCAAACGTCTCTAGTTCACGTCCTTATAAATGTTACAACAACATGGTTTCGTCAAATATTCTCCTTCTTAGTCACTGAATTTTCCAAATAAAATATTATTTAGAAATGATAAACTAAAACAAGACTTTGTAAGAAGTTATATGAAGTATCTTTGTGCCCTCCAAAGCCCAGCGGCATGTATTATATTGCCATCAATAAATCTCAGATTTTCATTATTATGAAATGAAAGAGCACAACTATCTAATTTATGAGGCTCGAAATGTTTGTTTCCCTGTTCCATCGCTCGCTATTAAGATTTCTTCTGATTAAAGATCACAGTGCTAATGTTTCTAAGAGTAAGGACATTTTTCAAGACCTTCACAGTTACATGTTAAGCAGGATTTAATTAATCTAAATTAGACAGTCTCCAAAGCAATTAAACCAGTTATGTCATACCATATATATATACATATATATATATATATATATATATATATATATATATCTCATTTTCCATAAAGATGGCAAATTAGTTTCACAAAGATATGTAGTAAGTTAAGTAAATGCAGAAGTTACATATTAAAAGAATCTTGTTCTGTTAGATAAAATTGAAAATTTGTTAAAGATGCGAGCCCTTTGATAAATCACATGAAATTACTTTTACTGTCAGTTTTAAAAAAGAATATGCACTGTACTTGTCTCATTAAGGGAAAAAAAATAAACAAATGCCATGAACCGATCCACCAATACTAGAGATATGTTTGGCACCCCTACTGAGTGTAATCCAAGAGAATGCAGTAAAACCAGAAATTGAGCTTGTAACAAAGAAATGCTATATTGATTTATAGGGAAAAGTCTGTTCTTCTGTAATGAAATAAAAGCACCTGTTACCAGAAGAGAATATAAATGCCAAAGGGAATAGGTCTGTTCATAAACTTTTCTACTTAGAACTGCAAAATTCAACTCAGTAAATCAAAATTGTATACAATAAAAGCAAAGCCAAGAACTAGTTTTATTGTGAAAATGGTGTTTTAAAGGCTCACTGGACCATCAATTCTGTCACAAAGTTGAAAAAAAATAAACTGGAGTTTACCATGCAATTGGCCCTTTCTTCCAGAACAAATTTTAAATTGGATTCAAACATCATTTATATATAATATCCTACTGATGTTGACATTTGGCATATAAACTTTCTGGTTGCTACTCAAATGTTCACTGCATGCCTCTTCTCTTTATGTCTCCTTTTCTTCCTTCTTCCCTAACCCCTATCTTTCTATTAAACACATATTGAACACCCGCTATGTGTGTGACACTCTGACGCGTTTGGGCAAAAAGAAATGAAATGTAGGCCAGGGTAACGGCCATGGAATCCCCAGTATTCTCAGTGCACTGGGCTCCATTTTGTTAGTGGGATCTGGACCAAAGAAGGGGCCATCTTTCCTCACCCACTTGCCCAGGGATTAGCTGCAGCAGCAAGTAGCTGGAGAAAAAGGAGAAACACTGAAGTCCTCCCAGGAGAAAAGCTGTCCAGCTGGGAGCCGTGGGGGCAGAAGCCGGGGTTCTGGCTTTAGACACCTAAGGAAGAATCTGCCTGGCTGAGATGGGAGTGGGGAGATAGAGTGGTCTTGGTCCAAATAGCCCCGTTTCTTACTTTTCTTACCAAATTTTCATAGATTTTTCTTGAATAGGTTCTTTATTTGTTGCTTGCTCTTAGGACCATTGTCACAAGCTCTACATGGTTAGGTTGTTTACAATGAGTTTCACCAGTTTCACTGTGGGCAGGTCAGTGGAGGTCCCCAGGTTGTCCTTCTGAAAGTCGATATCCTATGTCATTTGAAGCTGACAAGTTTTAATCAGTGGATGAAATAGACCAACTTTCTGCACACCTGTTAATACCCTTTGTCTGTTTTTCAAATGGATTCTGAACCTTTCTCTAATGATTTGTTAAAACCTTTCAACAAAGGAAATCACTCCTTTTGTATTGTACTTCTTTCCATCTGTCTTTTATCTTTGACTTCATTATAATTGTAGTTGTCTCACTTAATTTTACGTGCTGCCTAATTGATAGTCCTTTTTGTTTATTGATTCTGCGTGTCAAACATAATTTACTCGTCTGTTAGTTCATAGTTTATTTAACTCTGCGTTTTTGTCAAAAACCCTGATATTTCTGTTATAAATCTGGCTGAAGTCTTTATCACGACACACCCTACAAACCATTGCTTTGCTTAGCTATTGAAGTTGTTAAAGCCAGCAGGGTTATTTTTAAGCCAGGATTTCCAGTTACCCTTGGATGCCTGGCCTCTGAGTGATTATACCTTGGTGGCCCTCCAGAGTTCTTTTACTCTACAGCACCCTCTGTTAGGGTGGCAGCGACGTGTGCCTAGCCGTTCTTTCCTACTCAGAGCCGGCCTCTGAGAGCAGTGCATCTCTTTCAACCCTCTCTCACCTCCAGGTAAACCTTCTCAGGACAGAGTGACAGTCATCAGCTCGCCTCCTTGGTTTAAACACCTGGTTGTGGGATCAGATGACTAGACCACTAATTCCAACTTTACCGTCAGAATTCTTCCCAGGTGATCGGAGCTGGCATGCATGCGAGGCCCTGCTTGCCAGTCTTGCTATTATTCTATGTTTCCCAATGTACTGACCTCAAGAAATTTTCAGTTCATTTTGCAGTCACTCAGTGTCCTTCTGAAAAGTAAATAGAGAGAGAGAGAGAGAGGAGAGAAAAGAAAAAGAAACAATACTTACTGAACAACAAATTACACTTGTATAGTTACGCTTGCACACTAAGGCATAGCTTGGGTAAATTAATATGTAATATGCATATTTATTTCGTTTTGCCGTGTTCAAAATAACTTATGCATATGAATGCTTTATTTTATTTAAATATTCTGAATTCTGTGCCTCCTGACATTTGCTGTGACCCAAGATTCTAATCTCCTGCAAAATATTTAAGTTAACTTCATCCCCAGTAGTTACCGGGTTCCCAGTACATGATTAATGCACATTTTTGAAGATATTTTAACAGAGAATGAATAACTCCATGTGGCTGCCACATACTCTGAGGAAACTTGGTTGGCTTGGTACCACTTACACTAAAGAAAAAGTCCAGGAGTAAAATCAAGGAAGTGAACTTTTTAGGAAAACCTTTTCTAATCTCAGCAGCATTTACCTAATGCTAATTGACAGCTATCAATTGAATGTAACTCTTTTCTACAAGATTGCTATTATTGGTCACCATCTGGCCTAATTAATAAAAGCTCTCTTCCACTAGTTCTGATCATCAGCCAAATTTCATTTTCCCCAATCTGGCTTGATTAAACAATATTGTTACTCCATCTGTAATAGCCTTACTTTTCTAATAAGCCGGAAACATGACTTTATACCGATTAATGCCATGTTCTAGCATATCTATTGAGTCTCCATCGTGCCATTCAGAAAGAGGCTGAAATTCCTTGAGATGTCTCTTTCAGAAAAAAGATCTCTACATAATATAAACATAATTTTAGAGGTTGAGAACCAGAAGTGTGCTTTTTGTAAGTCAGTGATTAATTAAGCATAGAAATTAAGTGAATACAGGCATCCACTGGGGCTCTTGTGATATATCCCCCATGGATAAGGTGGGACTACTGTATTTCTTTTTTTAGGTTTTTTCAGTCGTTACCCTAGAGTTTGCAATATTTATTTGCAGCTAATCCAACTTCACTTTCAAATAACACTTCACTAATAGTGTGAAGTGACAAAATAATCTTTATTCCTCCCTGCCAGCGCTTGCATCATTGTTGTTTATTTTATTAAAAGATGAACAAATCACTCCTTCATAGCTACCCAATATTTATTTTAGAACTACGTGGTGACTTCCAAGCTCTTTACATGCAGAACCAAACCAGTCATGATTTTGAGGTTACATACATTATATGACTTATTACTTTGAAAGACAATAAAAGTTATGGCTAATAAATTTATTCACTTTTTTGCATCTATCTCTATCATCTATCTCTCTGTAATAGAAATAAAGTCACGGAAATACAGCTTTTCTCTTTTGCTATTTGGTATCGCTTCACAAATGCCATCATATCAGAAAAGCCTTTCCTAACCACCTTACCTAGAACAATTCCCTGGCTTACAGTTTCTCTCTGTCTCCTTACTAAATTCTATTCTCATAGCAATTATCACTGACATGATGATTCTTTATTTATCTTTTAAATTAATTACTTATTATCTGTCTCACTGACAAAATATTCAGTGCTATGAAAGTAGGAATTTGCTCTATCTTATTCACCACCATATTCTAGCATCTGAGCCATAGTGATAAATGGTCCATTCTCAATCATTATTAACCAATACATATTGTTATATAAATGAAAGATGACAATAATTTATTCCATGGAAACGACCATCTTATTTTATTTTTCCTACTCCTTTTTTCCTCTACTAAGCCCTCACCGGGTCATTATCATCAGTGTAAGTTTATGCACTAGCAGCAGGAAAGTATTACGTATTATGTTGAGTAGCAAGTTTTATTGACATTTTGTATTTTTTAGTTAATCAAAATAAAAATACTGGCTTCTACCATGTAGCTCAATACATAAAAGAAAGCAATTACAATAACATAAGAACATTTGATGAGTAGGGAGGAATTTAATTTTCACCCACTACCCATTTGATGGAGATACAGAAACATGAGATCTGTTACAGGAAATACAGAAGCTAAATATTCTTTTGTACAACAGAATATAATGTTTTAATTCAAGTTCCTACAGAGACACTGAAGGTTACCTCAGACTACTCCAATAACTTATTTAGACCCTGATAGATTCTTTCTTTTGATAAATATTTAGTCTTTAAAATTTCCTCTCCTACTTTGTGCTCCTCTGGCCTGGGGACATACGTCTGCTTCACCTTGTCTGGGGAGAATTAGTCTCTCAGATCTATGTATATATATATATATATATATATATATATATATATATATATATATATATATATGTAGCCCCAGGATCTTTTGGATTTCATGGAACGATCTCTTGTACACCTATCAGCCTTGTTTCTTCGTGGCATCAACGGATATGCAGTAACTGATAGCAAAGGTTCAACACACACTGGGACTCTTACTTTCCCACCCTCACCCACATGCTGTCACAAACACATTCCTATTAACAGTCTTCCCCAGTGGCTTGTGCCAAAAAACCTTGGAGTCATATTGACTTCTGTCTCTTTCTCACACGTCACATCCAATCTGTCAGCAAATTCAGTTGGATTTACTCTTACAATTTATCAGGACTCTGACAGCTGCTCAGCACCTCTTCCCCTACCAGTGTGGCCCAAGCCACCGTCCTTGTCCTGCTGATTGCCACATGACCAGTCTCTCTGTGTTTGTTTATAATGATAGTTTATTCTCACAGAACAGCCTCAGCAATTCTTTTACTATCTATCAGATTATGGCACTGTGCTGATCGATTTATACAATGGCTTTCCACCTCCTTCACAGTATAACCAAACACTCTTCCAGAAGCCTACACTGTCTGGCCCCTGCTATATCTTTGACTTCAGTCTTACTGCGCCCTTTCACTTTCCCCTTCTCTCCTCCTTGGACACACTAGTTTGCCTCTTATTCCTCAAACAGAACAAGGACTGTTTTTCTTAAAAGACTTAGCTTTTTCCTCTACTTGGAATAATTTTCCTCAAGTTATCCTTGTGGCTTTTCTTACCTCTGCAAGTTTACATTCAAACGGACCATTATTGCAGAGGCCTTTCCTTAACAAAATTGAAAGCTCCAGTCCCATAATCACGTAAAAAATTAAGTGATTTTTTTTTAAAAAATTAAAAAAATTTTACACACACACACACACACCCACACACACACGTTTATAAATTATCTGTTTCCTACCATCAGAATGGAAGCTCCATGGTTAGGGGAAGACTGATTTCTTTACTGCTATATCCCTAGTTTTTAGAACAATGAGTGCCATATGGTACGTAGCCAGTAAATATTTGCTGAATGAATTTATCTCCTCTCTCAGATTGGTAAGAATTCAGTAGTTACCCCTATTGCTTTAGCCCTATCTTAATTCTGGGTGGAGTTGCAATCTATTCCTGAGGTTGTGATGCGATTCTCCCCACTCAGCTTCTGCTTTGCTGCTTGGACCTTTGCTACAGGATCGTTTCACTACAGATGCTCTGCTTTCCCCAGTAAACTCACCAGCCCAGCACTGTCAGCCATTCCTCCGGGACATGTGTGGACCTCTGACTTTTCCATGTCCCCTATAGAAGTGTGTGTATAGATGGGAGGAAGTTAGGAAATAAGCATATGCTCTCCATCTGCTCAACCAAGTCAACTACTAATTTTACTCAAACGTTTCTATACCAGTTAATAAACAGAGAATCCTACAAAATGACTCCTCACAGTGTCCCAAATGGGAAACTCTGCTTTGGGCTCTTCCCTGAACCTTCTGCAGTCCCAAATTTAGGATTCCAGACTGGGAACCAGGAGGCACCTGGGAGTCCAATGCCATCGTTCACATACTCATCCTCTCTCTGCCCCTGCTTTCATTTTCTGTCCCATTTTCCTTCTCATAATTCCCTTTGACTGGATATTTGGGTTTTTATAGTCCTTCATATTAAAGTCTGAGTTCTCCCTCCTGTAGTAGAATTCTATCTCAGCTTTTCATATGTTACATAGAATGCAAGTAATACTAAAACACCATTATCTTCTCAATGAAACCTGGAAACTATTTTCATTTTATGGACTTCAGAAAGTCATTTTTAGGACTCCAAGCTGATCGTTGACCCCTTTATTTCCCCAGGTGAGTCCTTTCTCTATTTTTTGGAGCAAATAAAATGCTAAGATCAGCCTTAATGATCAAGGTCATAAAAGGGTATGATTCAAGGAAGAAAAGGAAATATATTTTTATTCCTAAACTATTATCGCCATTATATCTATTTAAATGTAGTGTAAAAATGTTTAACCAATACTCCCTATTTTTTCTTATTTTCTGAAGTTTCTGCAACTGACATCCATAAAAATTAATAATCGGTAGAATAATTTCCTATGATGGCTGCAAAAACACCATTAGGATGAGAAGTCCAAATTTCAGTGTTTTGCAAACTGGGAAATAATATTTATTTACTACATCATTTATTTCAGTAAATTTCATACATGATGTAAAATGCCTAATGAAACGTTCTTACTACAATGATAGAGTGGGATCCTTCAAACTTTGATATTGTTTTAATTTTTCTTGCTTTATCACTAAGCAACTTTTTATAAATCCAACCACCTTTGTTTCTACTGTCTCTTAACCACTGACATACTCTCTTCACCTTCATCAGATGAAGAAGCATTTACACAATGCCTTTAATCTTCTCCACCCTCCACTCTGCCCTACCTTCTCAAACTTGCTGTCTTTACACATCTTCTCCTTTTTCAGTCAAGGGAAGAAATGGCCTTCTTTCCCAAGTTAATCTTTTCAGTGGATCTCTGGAGCCATCCCTCATCTTTTCTATTAGGTTGGTGCAAAAGTAATTGCAGTTTTTGCAATTATTTTTAACCTTTTAAACTGCAATTACTTTTGCATCAACCTAATAGGATGGTATTTTTCTCTCTTCTCTTTCTCCTTCTCTGTCTCTACTGTCTCTTTCCTGACATTGTACACCCATCTTTGGACTATTTTGCCATGGCATCATTCTCATCATTCTCCACTTGACTGGACTATATTTTCATGACATTATTCCCTCTTTTTCTGAATTTTCACTGACCTTCACAGGAGAAGACCTCAAAGATCTCAGCTGACACCTCGACCATCCACTCTCTTCTTAGACTTTGTGTTGGTGTTTCTGCTCCATTTCTTTACTGGGCTCAGTCACTCTCATGCACTGGTCCTTCAACATTGTGTAACAAAATCACGTGGAGGGCAAATCAAGAACATAGGGGCCCAGGATCTGTCAACAGGATGGGGATGTGAGTCGTCCAGATGGCTCTAAGACAACTCGAAAATATCCGAACCATTGCTTGAGTGATTTTTAAGATCACAACTTCTTAGTTTCCAGAAGTATGTGACTTTTTTGCCCATACCATCCTCTCAGAACTGTCTCTCCCCTCTTCACTTAAATAACAGAGGGTAGTGCTGATCTGACACAACTTGGGTAGTCTTATCCCCAGTAGACTCTCAGGAAATGTTTGTTGAAAGGAACTGTGTAAACAGAGCCTTTATGAAAAATCTGGTCTTTAGTCTGCTTTGCTCTAACTCAAATTTAATTTCCTTGAGAAATTAGCCTAAGGTTATTACTTTTTTTTTTTCAGAATAACAACACAGATTTTGCTTTTCAGTTCTATAAGCAAATCACTGAAAATAAAATTACAAATGCCAATGTAATTCTTTTCCCTACCAGGCTGTGTTCATATTAGCACTCAGAAACAGCAACTTAAATGATAACAAATTTGCCTAAGGAAAAATTGATGTAATATAATTTTGTAATGCTTTATTGCTACTTTGCTGGTGAATGGATGGAGAAGGCAGCATGTGGCTCTGATTCACAAATTATGTTTCTAATTCAAGGGCATATTCAACCAATGAAATAGAGTTTTTAGTGTAAGTTTCAGAACATATTGAAATATTTGATAGAAAATTGAGTTTTGGGGGCCTATGGCTCTGTTCCCCCCAGAGGATCCTAATTGAAGCCAAATTTTAATGAAGCTAATAAAAATTTAGTAGATTGACATTTGATTGCAAGGATACATTTGTTGCCAACTTACTAAAATTAATCTATCCCATATGTAAAAACAGCACATGAGGCTATTCTTCTTCTCTTTGACTCGTGTTATGTTAGCTTTAATACCTACCTTAGGATCCAAGCACTTATAAGACTATCTTCCCTGCATTAGCTGGTGATAATCCACACAGGGATTTTCAGGGCAGTGTAGGGCAGCGTGTGTATTTTAGGCTACCTGTCTATGTGAGTACACACCTATGTATTCATGCACACATGCTGCCATTAACAGATCACATGCATGTAAATCTAAATATAACAAAGTTTTATCAGTGTTAAGCCTACGTAAATCAAGAAGCTGGGTTCTCACAGCAACTTGAAACTAGTACTGGTGTTATGTACTATGACAGGGTTTTTCCATTACACAATCAGATAACCCTGTGATGTGACATAAATATTTGGCAGATCTTCACTTTGCAAACATACATTTACTGTGTCATGTTGTATAAAAAGCTTCTATAATGTGGAAGATACTGAAAAAGTCAGTTCTTGGTTTTATACATTATGTGTAAATATTTTGCTTATGAGACATGCATTAATTTTGAAAGCATAACAATATAAAAGATTGCTTTTTAAAAGACAGTATTTTGTTTAACTCTGTATTTCTAACATCAACCAAAAGAACAAATGTTGAAAGATTAATTAATAAAAATGGTAAATGAAGCATACATTTGGTAAACATAAGATAAACAATATCTCTTTGCTCATCAAAAAGTTTGATTTTAGCTGATAATCTTATAAAAAGTTAGATACTTGGGAATACAGTAAGCCTAAGGAAAAGATTTTAAATATGAGGAATGAAAATGAATGGGAAGCCTTACCTATAAACTTAATAAAATTCTCATTCTTTATATATCATAATGCATATTTGAAATAAATGAAATAAATTGTATTTTATTGTTTCATATATATTTTATATTGAAAATATATTTACTAAAAGTATGAAATTGTCATTGAATATAACTTTTTAAATGTTTTCTAGTTGGTCATCAAATTGTATAAGAACAAAACGGCACTGAAATGCAGTTACTTGCATTTTGGGTTATATACAGTCTTAACAAGACTATATCAAAGCATAGAAAACTACTCTTAAATCACTAACCCCCAATTTAACTTAATTTAGTTAAATGTAATACCAGTTACGTGTCAACAACATAATACTGGCTATGGAATCATAGCAGGTACGGGGCAGCTGCTTAATCATCCTGGAGTCTTCTCATATCTCCCCAGCTTGGTCTTTGAGCCCTTCGCTGACTCAGTGAGTGGCCATTAGCAGTTCTCTGTGTTGGGCATCGTGCTTGGCCAGGGGGCCTGGGTGACCTAAGCAGACACGAGCACCTCTCTCTCAGAATCTTCTGTCCAGCAGGGAGGGCAGGTATTCAGAACATCTCTACATGTTTGAAGACCCTTTTTTACTGTCATTCATATTAGAATATGTAATAACAGCTAATAGTATGTGTTGAAAGTTCGTGTCCCAAGAACCGTAACAAGGTTTTCTCATGTATTAATTTGTTTATTCCTCAAAATGATGCAATGGAGTAGGTACTATCAGTCACAAATTATAGAAAAGGAAACTGAGGAACAGAAATCTACTATAGAATGTCTGAGGTCCCAGAAAATAACCTGCTGTTGATTTACATGCAATACGTAGAAATGCAAATTAACTGTGGATATAGAAACCATAAAATAATAAAGAAATCATAACACTCTAATGTTCAAAATATACATATTATAAACTAGGGGAGCTTTTTAACTTAAAGATTGACATTTTTTTAAACAAAGAGTTAACCTGCTCCCACTTAGAATAGCCACTAAGATATATAGAATATAATTTTTAAATGAAAAAAAAAACTTATTTTTCTAAATTTGAATGTTTAAATTTGTGTCCTGTAAGAACTGAAAACTAGTTTTTACCTCTTTTTATTTTATTATACTATAATAGTATATGATCAGCCACCTTCAGACTGATTCTGGTAGATTTAAGTTCAAAAATAATAAATTATGAAGAAATCTTTATTTTTAGGTATTAACTACTACAAAATATTATGCAAGAAAATCATTTAAAAAATATGACTCAGTTTTCCCCACAACAAATTTCATTCATATAATTCAGACATCCATTTAATTACTCTTTCTTATTCAACTCTATGTTTCATTTCAAAAAATATGACAGAATTGTAATTTTTTTTCTGCTAGCTGCATACCATGTAAACAAAAGTGCAAACTATAAGTCAACATTTCTATGCTTAAATGGCTTTGGCAAAAAATAAAGACAAGACTTAAAAGTTTTTACACACCTGTTACATAACCAAGTTACTGTGAAACTGAGTACAAAGATCTTTTTCCTGGATGGAAAATTATCTACAATATATGAAACAAAGAATGAAAATAAATAAGAACTTGTTCTAATATATACTCCTCAAATTCTTCCATACTTGAATACTAGATCTGGTTTTAGTTAAGATTTTTATAAGCAATTTAAAAAAGAGACCTCTAGAAAATCTTCACATCTGTAGAAGGTACATTTCCAGATAGTTAAATGCATTCCAATGGAAAGAAATGTTGGTCAAATGATTGATTTCTGCAGTTATACTTTGCCCTTTCTTGTGTTATTGCATGTTTCTAACTAGCAGAGCTTCTATAAAATGTGAAGGAAATATGACGAATTATATATATTTTAATACTTTAAAAACATTATTAATAAAATTATTAAATAATATTTATCAAGTCTTTATTATATACACCACACTCTTCTACATTATGTTAAGATGAGGGAAAAAAAACAAACTAAGGTGAAATCTTCAACTTGAAGGAGTATATGGCCTACGTAGGGAATATCATTCTAGAAGAGGACAAGCCGTAATATTATAATGAGTAGTTTTAAAATTGTGATCAGGACTTTCAGAACTTCAGAGAAGATGCCTCAGGGGTTGTTGGGAGAAACAGGAAGGTGTGAAGGAAAGGGGAGGACACTATCAGGAAAGCACCCATCCTCCAATCCACATAATCAGGGAGTTACATGAAAACTGATGAAATACCTTGAAGGTTCAAGAATGGAAAGCAGATTTAGAATACTATAGTCGGGTTATTCAAGTCCTAAAATATAATAAAGGGGCACTTTCTTAGTGTACTACTAGTACTACCACTACTACTAGTAGTAGTAGTAGTGCTATAGTTGGCCTTCAGTATTCCCGGTTTTTGCACTTATCTAACCGTGTTTTTGATCCACTGTTGGGAATCCATGGATGCGGAGGCCCAACTGTGTGCATTGATCTATGCATTTTCTATGCATAAGGGACTTCAGCATCTATGGATTTTGGTATCTGCGGGGGTTCCTAGAACCAATGTCCCATGGATACCAAGGGATGACTGTACCATTGTACAATACTACTACTACTAGTAGTACTGCTACTACTACTACTGAAAATGAGAGTGGAACCAAATGCTTAAACAGTCCTTATGGTTTTATAACAGGAAAATAATTAGGAACTTTTTGAATGTCGGGGTTGATGGGTTTATGCTTAAATCACTTAAATCGGCCAGTTGTTACGGCATTTTGAACAAAGAGCTGACATTGACTGAAGAAAAGATTGAGCTAAAGATTTGAGTAACATAAATTAAAATCAGGGTAAAGCAGGAGAGGGACTAGTTAGACTTTTCTTGCAATAAATAATCATATATATATATATATATATATATATATCTCAAAGAGATTGTTGACAGTTACAATAAAGCAGATGTAATGTATGTGAGAAACACAAGTTAGCATCTGTAATACCTGACAGTAGATTAAACGTGGTACTCAGAAAGCAAAGGCAGGATTCCTTGGTTACTCTGAGTCTTCTTGCCTGAGTAGTGGGAAGTATGGAGTCCAGGTAGAGAAGATTCTGGCGGGAACATAAGTCTTTAGACGCACTTTTGGAAGCTAAAATCTCAGTAATGCCTAATGCCATAACAGTGGAGGGTTCTATGAGAGGGATGATTTAGATGGGGGAATGAGGGAGAATAAAAGTTTGAGCAATGCCTAATCTTTGCTCAAAAAGAGAGACACAGAAGTCAAGTGCTATGAAGAGCAGATGAGTGTTTAGAATTGAGCCAAGAGTGGTTTTGACTTTTGAAAGCAAGTTCATTTGCCATAGGAAAAGTCATTATAAGAGGAATATATTTCCCCCCAAACATTCAGGAATGTCTGTACACTGTGAAGCCCAACCTTCTGGAATATTTTAGGATTTCATTATCTGGATTTAAAACATACATCTATGCTTATCTCCAACTAGTCTCAAGAATTACACATGAATGACTACTTCAAATCCTAGAACCCTGTTTCAATTACCTACCAGTGAAATACCTTTCCTCAACATCTGTCATCATCTGTCTTTATAAAGCTCATTAAAAAAAAACCGTCTCCATTTCATATTTCTTCCCTTTGACCTTAATTTCTAATTCATGAATAGCTATGTTATCATATAAATACAATCATCAATGCATGTTTAATGGATATGATATTTTAAAGGTTACCTCACCCACTGAAATTAAAAATAGTCCCTCAATATCATTGTACAGCTAGCCTGTTTTTATTTTTCCACAATTATCTCAAAAATACCATTGTACAGTGATATTTTTTAATCACGATCTTAACAAGTTCTATTTTGCAATTAATTGCTATATCTCCAAAATCTATTTTAAGGTTTCTGTGAGTATCTTTTGTCATCTGTATCATTTGTTCTGGAAATTTTGAACATTCTACATTTTTATTTGACTGAATGTGTCTCCCTGGTGTCATTAATATATTTTTCCATCACCTGCATTTCCTGCACATTGGTAGTTTGCTCTCGAGTCTTGACCATATTTAAGTCTTTTTTCATTTTTCTTCTCTTCCTTTCTTTTTCTTCTTTTTTTTAAAATTTTTTTGGCAAGGCTACTCCAAAGGCAGTGCGGTGTACTTCTCGTATTTCCATTTAAGGAGGAACATCATGTCTGTTTGAGTCACTTCAACTCACTTTTTGAGGCCCAGTCCTCATATTTCTCGTCCAGGGCACATTCCTAAGTCCTCCCACACTCCTCGGACCCTGCATGGCCCTTATCAGTTCTTTCTACCAAAAATTAAAACTTTTTTATGTGTGAATATTCTAATAACCTTGATTGTAAACTTTTTCCACCCTAGTGACCATGCACTCACCACCTTTGTACCGCCCATGTCTCATATTGAGTATTACATACCACAGGGCCAGATTCGTTTGGGATGAAAAAATTGGGCTACATCCATATAATGCTTAACACGTGCTGTCCAACCAGTGCTCAACAATCGCATACCAGTTACAGTACATATGCTTATGTGACTTGTTTACTATTCACCACCTATCCTTCCAGTATTATTTCAGATTACACCTCCTTGCGCAGAAAGCTCCACTCTCAGTAATCTTCCCAGTCTCTAGAGCTTTGTAACAGGTTTTGGGGTTTTTTGTTTGTTTGTTTGTTTGGTGTTTTTTTCCTCTGTGTTGCTGTAACAAATTACTTTAAACTTAGTGACTTAAAACAATATGCATTTATTATTGCAATGTTTCCATCGATCAGAAGACCAGAATGGTTTGGCTGGAGGCCCTGGTCAGGTCTCACAGATTAAAACCAAGGTGGCTGACAGGTCTGCGATCCTCACCTGTGGCTAGCGGTCCTTTCCCAAGCTCACTGTTGGTGGCAAAATTTATTCTCTAGTATTGTAGGACGAGGCTCCCTGTTTTCTTGTTTGCTATAGACGACAGGTACTTCTCAGTACAGCTTTTACCTTTGTGCTTTCCTCCTGGAGGCCAGCAAGAGCTCGTCCGTCTGCCTTCTGCCACTAGCCAGAGAAAACTGCCTTTAAGCAGGTCACCTGATTGCTTCAGGCCCACCCAGGTGATGTCTGCATTGTAAGACTCAGTACTTGGAACTTCCATTGCAGCTAAAAATCCCTTCCCGGTAGCACCTAGATTAGTGTCCCACTGGATAAAAGGCACAGGAATGCTGGCAAAAGGCCATCTGAGAATTCTGCCTCCACAGCTGCCCAAGCAGGCCTATCTCCTCGGGCTCCTTTGCGGCTTGTCGAATCTCCTCGAGCTCTCACCCAAGCTCTTCTCAGGTTTGGCTCTTTCTCCTCCTTTCCTCCCCCGTAGAAATATCACTTCCTCAGAGTGGAGTTCCCTGATTATTATCTAAGGACCTCCCCCACCTCATCCTTCATTCTCACACAGCAGTCTCTGTTTCCTTAATAACATGCATCTCAATCTCTGTTTATTCAATTGACGTATTAATTTACTTGCTTATTTTCTCTCCCCACCTCCCCCCCCACCACTTAAATGCAGGCTCTATGGAGACTGGGAAACTTCCATGCCTTCTTATAACCCCCAAGAGTAACAGAGTGCATGGCACGTAGTAGGTGCTTACAAGTTATCTTTCACTGAATGAGTAATGAACACCAGCCTCTGGATGTAAATGAAATTTATGCTCTGAAAAGTAACCCATTGCCTCTCACAATGTAAAACCGTCACACGAATGAAATTGTTAAATCCTCAAAATTGAACTTCAGCTTCTTTTACCTCAAAAATATCAAACTCAGCATTATTTTTTAAGTATAAAAGTAAACTTACCATTTCATAAAGAAAAACAATAAGGTAAACAAAGACAAAAGTTCTACGCGATCTATGTCCTGTTGATAAGCCACCTCACATATCCGTCTCTTTTCGTCACACAAAGACATACTTCTAACACTTTGCTTGGAAGAGAAAGCACATTAACACAGCTCTGGTTATACAGTAGGGCATTAGGAAAGGAAGTCATATTTTTCAAAGCTGCTGACCTGAACTTATTTCCATTTTCAGTTGGAAGCTGGGATTTTCACCCTCCCGTAATCTCCTTTAAAAATACATTTAGCATTTCGCATTTTGCTGAGCAGGGTGTTGGAAGCAAGCATTTTGATGTTTGAAACAGAGAAGTGGATGCAGTAAGTGTTTGACTTTTGGTTGTGTACTATGCACTGTTTTTTTTTTTACTTTTTGATTCAGAGAATTAAGCCTGAGTGATTTGCTACCCTCCACCATGGACACTAAATTTTACTTTTATTTGTGCGATTTCACATTTACTTAACAAATCGCATCTTCAGTATAACTTGAAGGCCGAGGAATAAGAGACACACACTCTGGCCCTTTTACTCCTGGCTCTTCATCATCAGCTCCCTGAAGCTCAGAGTATTTTAGTTGGTCCTTCCTTTTAGGAGGACATTTGAAAAGGCACCACTGTTAGAGTCCTCTGTTGTACTGTAGCCCTCCGCCCGCCTGTAGGGGGCCAGCTCCCGGGTGGCTCAGGCAGCCTGAGGCTCCCTCCCAGACACCTTCTCCATCTCTGGCAGTGGGAGGCTCCACGGCCAGAAGATGGGACCGTGCGTTGCCTCAGGCACTGCTAATGACATGCCCTGTTTATAATGACTCGCTATTTACCGGGCAGGTATTTTGCCTTCTTTGTCTTATTTATTTTTATCTATATTACGACTAAAATTTCAAGTCTAATTCTTCTTTCTCCCTTATTTTTAGTATTCCTTCCCCCCACCCGTTTTCCATCCTTTGCCTGAAATGAGAGGTTTACATTTACTGATCGATGTAGATCGTTTTCTCTGAGTTTCTTACTAGCTACCATTCCCTTCCTCCAGCGGAACGGGGTCACCAGGTGCTCCCTAAGAGTAAGAGTGAGCAGCGTGAGCAGGGAAATAGGAAACTGTAGGTTGAAATTTTGCAGATGTGGTGCTTTTGACTAATTCATAGCTCTCTTTCAACATCTGAGGTTTTGTTGTTTTCATTAAAAAGAAACATACACATATCAGATGTAACATGCGCAGGTTTAATTATGTGGTAATAGTTGTGATAAAATTAGCACAATATATCCATTTGGTTGATTTCAAATGAAGTATCCTTATGGGTTGGGTATTTAAAGGGAAATTACAAGAAAAGCCACATGCTATTTAAAGATTTCCTGATCACTCAATTATAATCAGTGTGACTGGAGATAAAATGAGAGCAATTAACCTCAATGCTGAGAGTAATTTTATATTTAATACTACAGGTTTCAGAAGAATTAACCACAAATACCTAACCTTCACATAGGTTTCTTACCTCTCAGTTCATGGGAGCCATAAGGTAATTTAAATTTTGATGAAGACCATTTTTCAGAGTACAGAATGATAAAATAATGAATTAATACTCCACATTATCTTGACCAGTTGCTTACTCGGCTCATATAAATAGTAAGACACCTTATATTCCCAGGTTTGGGCTATATCTATACACTGGTCTATGAACCAGAACGAATAGAATTAACATAGATGATGATGGATCATTCAAATTAAAATGGAAAATTCCGAATGGAGAAAGAGAGTCCTTGTAAAAATTAAGCACCATTTATATCTTCCTTAGGCTGCAATAAAATATCAGTGTACATGTTAGGTCCTTACAAACCTCCAGGCACTTTACAAATGGATTACAATTATATAATTTCTTTATCAACAAAACAGTACCACGAAATAGATTTTATAATTACCATTTTTTAAAGAATAAAACTGAAGCATAGTGAAGTTAAATAACTTGTCTAAGGTTACAAACCCAGAAAGCAGTAATCCCAGAAATTGAACATAGAGAACTTGACCCCAAAACCCCAAATCAACTGTGATGATCTGTGTACTATTTCTAGGCTATGTGTGTCCTTCCCTCCACCACACACACACACATACACACGCACACACATACACGTACACTCACATACACTCACACACACAAACACACACACACATTCAGTTATTTTTAAAAATTATTTATGTATCTTGTTTAGTTACAGTTGACATTCAATATTATTTTATATTAGTTTAGTTTCAGGTGTATAGCACAGAGGTTAGACGTACGAGGTATGACAATTAAGTTCACAAACTTATCCTAGAAAAAGTGCTCCATACCTCATTGCTGAATATCACTACAGTCACCTTCCAAGTACTCCCCTTGGGAAGTTATGCCCAGACACCAGTGCCTAGTCCACCCTTCAAAGTAATTTTGGAACTCTTTTTCTGGAATGGCTATCAGAGCTGTCGTCGTACTACCCTTGATGTCCTGAATGTTATCAATGTGTCTTCCTTTCAACATTTCCTTTATCTTCAGGCAAAGAAAGAAGTCATTGGGGACGAGATCAGGTGAGTAGGGAGGGTGTTCCAATACAGTTATTTGTATCCTGGCTACAAACTCCCTCACAGACAGTGCTGTGTGAGCTGGTGCATTGTGCTGATGCAAGAGCCATGAATTCTTGGTGAAAAGTTTGGGTCTTCTAACTTTTTCATGCAGCCTTTTCAGCACTTCCGAATAGTAAAGTTGGTTAACTGTTTGTCCAGTTGGTACAAATTCATTATGAATAATCCCTGTGATATCAAAAAAAAAAAATAGATTAGCAACATCTTTGCGAACTTCACTGTCAGACCCCAATATCATTTATGCAGCGATCTCCCTTCCCACCCCCACCATTAGTCTGGTACCCACCCGGCACCATACATAGTTGTTGCAACATTATTGACTATATTCTCTATGTTGTACTTGACACCCCATGACTATTTTGTTATACTGCCAATTTGTACTTCTTAATCCCTTCATCTTTCTCACCCGGCCCCACCTCCCCCTCCCATCTGGTGACCATGAATTTGTTCTCTGTATGAGTCACACTCAGTTATTTTTAATAACAACATTTTGCACTGTGCTTGCTGCTATATATACATTGTATATTTTATCTTCCTAATAACATTGTAAATAGGTATTATTTTCATTTCCATCTTACAATTGAGAAAACTGAGATGTAGAGGGGTTAATTAATTTGTCTAGACTCACTATGTAAAGAAAGGGCCGAGTCAGGATCTGAGCCCAGCACTTTCTCCTGGACACCAAGGCCTCCATCTTGACCAGACTCGGAGGCTGTCAAGTCTGGACTCCATTTATGAGATTTCAAAAACTGGAATGACGAAGTATAATTGTATAATTCTAATCCATGCTATACCCTTTTTCTGTGGCTGATGTAAAAAAATTGCCATAAAAGTTGAGTCTTAAAACAACAGAAATTGATCCTCTCAGAGTTCTGGAGACCAGGAGGCGCAAGTCCAGGTGTTGGCACAGCTGCAGTGCCCGCGGAGGGGCAGGAAGAGGGCCCCTTCCTTGCACCTCCAGCACCCGAGTGTCAGCACGCCTTGGTTGATGGCTTTATCAGTCGTCTTCCAGGACCCTCTTCACACTCTCTGCTCTGTCTTCACCCTGCCTGCTCCTCTGTGTAATCTCCCTTCACCTCCTGCTTATAAGGATACAGGTGAGTGTCTATAGGACACACCTGTATAATCCAGGGTAATCTCATCACTTCAGAATCTTTAGTCACAGCTGCCAAGACATTGTTTTGTTTTTCCTTTGTCATATAAAGTAGCATTCACAGGATCCAGGGATAAGAAAATGGATAAAATTTTCAGTCTATCCCATACATCAATTCAAATTTATTAATAGTTTAGTCATAATTACCACATTCTTTTGGACTCCAGGAAAAGAGCAAACTTATTTCTTTGCAAGACTAATCCTGCCACCTTGTACCAGTGATCCCATTTCCTCTGGTTTCAGCCCAGGACCTTCTCCTGTCAGTTATCCCCTTACTCTTATCTATTAATCCCCCCTCCCATATAGGCTCCTTCCCAAAAGCCTTAAATCATGTGGAAATCTGCCCCGCCATTAAAAGTAAAGAAAAAACAAAAGCGTATCAATCTTTATTCAGATTTACCTTTTCATCAAGACTGTGCCCTGTTTCTCTTTCCTTTCACCATCAAATTTCTTATTTAATGTCAACATTTATAATTCTCTGACAGAAAGATATCTGGTATTTCCCCATTGGATTCAGGGTTAAAGTTCAAGCTCTTTTTCACGACCTTCGAGATTGCTGTAATTCCAATTTTCACCTGTTGCCTTAGTCTCACCTCCTGCTCCTCCCTTATACACTCCTAGGACCTCATTTTCCAAATACGCATGTGATGGATTAAATAGAGATGCTAATTACTTTACAAATATCCCCCCATCTAGATAGGCTTTGTAACTGCTTTTTTTCAATGCAAAATGATAAGGTGACACGGTGCCAGTGTCCAGGCCTAACAGACTGGCAGCTTCCATATCTGCCCCGGGGGACTTTCCTCTTCAGCAGCCCTCATCCACCACAAGCAGTCTGACTGTCCGCCATGCCTTGTTGCTATGGGTAACAGTCGAAGCTGAGTCTGCGTTGGACCCAGGGGTGAAGCTCCTTAGGTTCCCCCAGACTAGCTCGCCCCAGTCCCCGGCTGGGTACTGTGCGTGGCCTCAGTCAATACCACAGGGAGCAGAGATATGGCCAGATGATCCCTGCTTGGATTTCTGACTCACAAAATCGTGAGATAAAATAAAATTCTTAGGACTTTAAACCTCTGAATTTGGAGGTAATTTGTGGTGCAACAGAAAATGGAATTTGGAATCTGGAAATATCACTGACTTTTGGACCATGTGAGATTCTTAATAAAAATCTGGAAAGGTCTCTACACAATTACTGGTGAGGGCTGGGAGGACAGAGAGGAGTTTATCGTTGGTGGTTAGAGAAAAATGATGTCCTCGTAATGTGTGACAAAAAATTTGGCAATGAGGTGGAAAATAGAAAGGATGCCCAGTTAACCTATGCATCTGGCTCTGAAGATTTCTACGCAGAAGGTAGGAGGTGCCAGCTCATTTCTCTTCAATGCCTCTAAGAAAATATGAATGGCAGATATGAACTAAAGCAGGAATTGCTCAGCTTTTGAGACTAATATACAGGAAACATGACTGAGCAAGGACATCCTGGGTTGGCAAAAATCAATCTGTATCTGTTTCTCATTCATGTTCTCTACCAGCTAAAGATTCTCAGAGTAGGAAATGGCTTTAGGATAAATATCAAATCCAGCACAGAACTGCAAGCTCCTTTGTTAAGACCTTAGGGGGACTGGCGGTGCTACCATACATCCCGTTTCAGCTAGCCGAAAGCCAGCGGGATTGCTTTACTCGTCTCCTCTTCCACACAGACTGCTTCTACGAACTTAGGGATATTGTCTCAGGAAGCCTCACACAATGTCTTTCACAAGACACATGGGTCTATCTAATTGAATGATGTAGTAATATTCATTGAAAACCCGTAACACTTTTAAGGGAATTACATCATCAGAAGCAGTGGTAGCTTGAACTAAAAGGGACAGAGATAGTACAAATGAAGACAGCTTACAGCCCCGTTGTCTTCTAACCGGGCCAGGAGGCCACTTGGTTGCAAACATGGGCCCGAAAGGATAAAACAAAGGACAGAAGGGGCCCATGGGACAGAGCTGAGAGCCCGAGAATATTCCCAGGAAGCAGGACTCAGCCTGAATCAGGGAACGGGTGACATCCCTCAGGCTGAAACATTTCTATGAAACAGTGACGTCCGTGTGCCTAAGAATTTCCCTTTTTTTTTTTTTTTTTGACTCTCAATCAAAGAGAGTCAATGGTGGCTCTCTTGTCTCAGTCTTTATTATTACATAGTGGTTTTCAGTGAGAAGGGGGACAGCAAACAACTTACCAAATTATTTCACAGATTTTTAGAACACACATTATCGTAACACCTGGCTCTAACTTACGTGATAAGATCCAGATTTCTGAGCTGATGCTGTATTTGGATGAAACTTTAAAGGTCTTGGAATGGAGTGAGTGTACTTTTGACGGGAAAGAGGACAGAATATTAATAATATGTGACCAGAGGGAGAGTTCTGGTGTATTAAAGATGACCAAACATTCTCTGAAACTTCTCCTACCAAGAAGTGGGACCTGCTTTCTCCTCCCTTAACTGCGGGAAGACACAGAATCAGACAGAAGTGAGCCTGCTCTAGATGTTTCTCTTGGTCCTTAAGACCCTAATGGTGTATGCTTCCTATCCTTTGCCTGTCTTCCATGTGCAGGCACCCCAGTGGACTGCCCTAAGTCCCCAAACCCCAGCCACATTCAACTGCCTACCCCGTGAGTGAGGCCATCTTTGATATTCAGCCCAGTTGAGTCTTGTGATGATTTCGTCTTCAGTCACTGATTAACTGTAACTATGAAAGGTTCCAAGTAACAAAGACCCATCTGCTCCTAGACCAACCTCAGTGCCATGAGAAATAATGATAAATTCTAGTCTTAAGCCACTATGTTTTGTGGAGGTATATTACATAACACCAGGCAAAGGGAAACATGAACTGTCTGGTTTTATTGGTGTCAAATGATTTCTCCAGAATTGTGTGTCATTTTTTTGCAACCACAGGCTATATTTTGCAGACCTTCTTGTATTCAGCGGTATCCATGACATGATTTTAACTAATTGAATGTCAGCAGAAATGAATTACCTTACCTAAACCACCATATCTCTGCTCCAAATTTAATTTCTATTTGGAATAGCTCATTATCATTTTTTTGCCCAGAAAAACACTTTTTTTTTTTTTTTTTTTTTTTTTTAAGAATCAATTGAAATCTAACCTTCTTCTAGAAGACCCATTCTCCCACAAAAGCAGGCTCCTATCACCTTTCTGTCACATTGGAATCAGTACCTCTTTCTATGTTGTGTTGGGATGAAATGTAATATCATTTTTTTATTTACCTCATTATAAGTAGTTGAATTAATTTCCCCATTATTATTTTAGTCTGTTGGTGCTGCTGTAACAAAATACCACAGACTGGATGGCTTATAAATAACAGAAATTCATTTCTCACTGTTCTGGAGGCTGCAAGTCCGAGATCAGGGTGCCAGCGTGGTTGGGTGAAGGCTCCGACTTGTATCCTCACATCTCCTAACAGGCTGGGGTGCTCTGTGGGGCCTCCTTTAAGAGAGCTCTCATCCATTCATGAAGGAGGAGCGTCTCAGAGGCCCCACTTACTAATCTCGCTGCCTTTCAGGGCTAGGATTTCAACATGAATTTTAGGGGAACACAAACGTTCAGCCTATGACAAATATGTTAACATGTTGACATCAAGGAACTAAATTTCTAGTACTATTTACTCCAAGGTCGGACACATAGTAAGTATATGAAACATGTTGACTAGAAGATGGATACGTTAACTAGCTAAAGTCTTTATTTAAATTCCTTGGAACCTATTAAGTTAAATTTACAAAGCTGTATTTGAGATACGACATTTTATATATGTTTTAGGCCAAGTAAGTAAAACTTTTCAAGGACTGCCTTGGGGTTTTCTTCTACAAAATGAGGTCTGAAACAAATTCACACATTATTGCTTTGGGTAAATGCAAGTGAAAGGGATGAGGAAACACATTGAGAAATTTACTTGAAAATGAATTCACTTCAATTATCTCCCTCCAAAAAAAAGTTACCAAAATTGCAAAACATTTAAAATTGTACCAACAAGTTGATAAATTATATTTGAACTCATGTTGTTATATCAGCCAGACTGCTATTAGTTTTAGGATTTAAAAGCTATTAAGATTTTTAACACGAACTGTTAGCAAAGAGTATCTCCACCTTTTTATCCAACTTCTGGCTGAACAAACTTTACTTCTTCAGAGCCAGTGAGATCTTCTTTTTTATATACTTTCATAATGTCAGTACCATTTTAGATAGAAAAACAGAGAAAGAAAATTCCATGCTCGAAGTAAATCATTTATTTTATATTTATCCTAGAGAAACATTCATCAGCTCAGTCAGTATCCTTAAGTTTTCATAAAAGAAAACATACACTATTTTGAAATGTTTCTTCCTTAAAGCCATATATGAATAGCATATGTATGAAGAAAACTCAGCGTCGTTTGGTTAATAACTTCAAATGAGAGACAAAATGTGTTTAGTCTCTTTAGTACCTTATGATGCTTTACTATTTCACTACACCATGGAATGTGGGCACATTTTATCATTATTTTGCAGGAAAGCAGGCTGCTGTAGTCTCAGACCTTCCCATTTCAATGGTAACCCTGCATCATTTCAAGTCAACACTTGGGACCAAGGCAAGGAAGGAAGATCTTGTCAGCACGCGAACTTGCAGTTAGATGAGGGAAAACAGTCTCACAAAACTCTTTTCATAGTTCTTCTTTCCAAAGTTTCTTTACATTTCAACATTTTTATTTTTGAGCATAATAATGTTGCACTCTGACCTCTAAAGGATAAAATATTACTCTTTTGACTACCAACAAAGCGATGTTTTTAAAAACAGAATATTAAAGGGAGCGTGTGTCTTCTCATAGATGAAGTATATGTGAACATATACCTAATTATTTTTCCACTAGGATATGTAAGATGCTTAGGCAAGTGAAGTGACTGAATGAAAAGGTGCTTAGAGGTAGAGTTCATTCTTTTATATTTCTAATTAGATATAGCTGATTCTACTGTGAAAGTGTATTTGTCTTATGAAAGTCTAATTTGGTACTTTATTTGTGTACAGAGCTACAGAATCTAAACTCACTTCCCTATACTTTATCCATTGGAGTATTTGTTCCTTTCTTTTCTTTTTTCTCATCAAGTTTTAATATATTCTTAATGTGTTCTTAATATATTCTTAATTCTACTCTCAGTGTTTTTATACATATACAGTCATTTCTTTGAGAGTAAAGGAAGCGTGTATCTCCTGTGGGTTATAAGGTCTGTGTAAGTCCAAATGCAAGAGATGCAGGTAAATAATGCCCCAGGTGGTTCTGTCTATCTATATACATTCCCGCTGGCAGTGACGACGCTTTCAGTTTTAGCTATTCTTCTAGGCATGTAAGAGTGTTTTATTTTAGTTCTAAGTGGCATTTCCCTAATTATTAATGAAGTCAAACACCTTTTTCCTATGTTAACTGTTTAAGTAGACGACTCTAGTGAACGCCTAGTTAAGTCCCATGGTCATTATTTACTGGATTTTTCTCTCTTCTTTTCTCATTGATTTGTAGATAATATGAGGTTTTTATTGTTGTTGTTATCTGTGCTACAGTTTTTATTTTGTTTATGTTATATTTGATGTACTGAATCCCTTATCTTTAATATAGTCCATTTTTATCAATCTTTATCGTCAATGAGTACATTTGAATTCGGTTTAAGAAATCCAGCTCTACTCAGAGTTCATGAAGATATTCTCCCTTGCTATTTTTTAGGAGTTGTTATACCATCTGTGTTTATCTCTATAATCCAACAGAAATTATTTCCAGTGCAGTGTGACAGATGTGACCAAATCTTATTTATTTTTCATATCTACACCCTTCATTCTGGGAGTATTAATGAAAATGTAAGCCTTTCCACTACTTTTCAATACCACTGTTGTCAAAAATCAAGTATCCAAAAACGAATGCGTCAGTTTCTGGATTCTATTCTGATCTATTTCCCTATCTTCATGACGGTGCTGCAATGTCATCCTTTGTGTTGCTTTATGAAAAGGTGTGATACGCAGTAGATACGTTCTCCCACTTTGCAGTTCTTAAAAAGTCTTCTATAATTTTGACCCTTTCAATTTCTATGTGCAATTTAGAATTAATTAATTTTACAAGTGGAAGCTCACTTTCCAGACTGAGCCAGACTCCAAAAAGGAAGAATTGCTCTTTCAGTAACACTCTTAAATTCTCTTTCTACTGATAAAGATGAGGGAGCCGAGGAAGAATGACTTGAATGGCAGCTTAAGAGGCAGGAGAGTTATATATGCAGTGAATACAAGGCTGTAATTATATATACCATGTGGTGGATACCAGTTGATACCAAAGAAAAGAATATTTCCGTGACATTTGATAATTGTGTTTAAGAAATGTGGTTTGAGTGGAAAGATGATACATTCATGTGTCCATCATTTCTACATCTTCTCTGGTTTCAAAGAAAAAGGTTAATATGCATACAGTTGTTGTTTTGGAAACATCTCAACTTTTGCATCCTACTAGAACTGTGTAGAACTGTGGAACAGGGCCCAGAATCTCAAGTAAAAATAAAATAAAATAAGCAACAACAAAAAACGAATTTAATTATGAAGATAGTTGTTAAATATTGATATTGATATTCAGAGTTTACGAGTAGTTGGATAAATTACCTAGCATGCTTTTTCCTGGGGAAAAAAAATTAAGTTGCATAAAATTTTTCAATATAAAATGAATAAAGAATGTTTATTTGTCTCCCAAGCAAATTGTTAGGATTTAATATTTTTACACATAAGTGGAAAATCGGTAGCTAGTCGGAAGCTTCAGCCGAAAAATTGTCAGGTTCCATCCAACTTAAAATTCAAGTGTTTTTTATTATATACTGGGAGATAATGTAGTTTGAAACAGTTATTCCCCACAGTATAAGGTTGAATCAGCAGGCCATGATTACTTAGTCAGGAGGATGCCTTTGATTGGTAAAATCAAATAACTGTCATGTTGGACAATTCATGGAGGACTAATGAAGTGGATAGAAACTGGAAAAAAGCCAACAGACTTTTGAAAAGGAAAAATGATGACCATGAAAATGATGTATCATTCAGTTTAAGTGTAAACATCCATCTGTCCCTATTGTGTTATAGTAGTTTATTATTCAAATGCATACTTTAAAGAAAGAATCTCAACTGATAAGCAATTGGTTGCGATTCTGATGAACACCAAAGAAGAAAGATAAACATTTTAGTCTCACACTAACCATCTGTGTTTGATTAAACTGAAAAATTGGAGTGAAGAAATTTATAAGAAAAAATAAGCTTCTGGTAAAATTTTCCATTCATAATAAAGAATCACTAGTCTCCAAAACAAAAGTTCATTTTACATTTAATTACTTGCTACTGGCAATAAACATTAATTAAAAGTAAAATTTTGAAATATTTTGAACATTATAACATTTTTGCACACATAATATTAAGAGGGCACAAATTTATAGGAAATGTTTATACTATTGAAAAAGGAGAATAATTTCTTTATGACAGGGGAAGTTGTTTCTGGATTAAATTAGTGAACTCAATAATTCAATTTAGCCTCTCAAAATCAAATTAATGGATTTGATTCAACTGACTATTCCATATAACATTATTTTATTTTTTACTTTTTAAATTTACGTTGAAGTTTAATGAAATTTTCGGAATGACCTATGAGGTTTTTGTTGTTGCTGCTGTTAGGCTTTTTTATTATAGGACCTTAAATAAAAATACATCGATCTTTTTAATCCCTTTTAGTTAAAAATTATTCAAAATTTCAGTAGAGGAAAAAGTTGCAGATGCTTAATGCTTTAAGCTCAGAGTTACTGAAATTTAAAAGTAAAAAAAAAAATTAATCTTGAACTTTTACCAATTTTTTTATAACATTTTTCAATTTTTTCACTTTTAAACATTTTCATTATCAGTAGCTCAATCGCATTTCACTAAACACTTGGGCAGTTTCTATAAATTCTTAATAGACTATGTTCTTTCACTGTTCCTCTATTTCAATACAAATTACATAATCTCATGAGAATAAACCTTTAAAAAATTTAATAACATTGTATTATCTAGCAAATCAAGTCCATGGCTTTCAGTCTCATATTAAAACTATTTCTCAAATTAGTCTCAGTTTATGTTACTAAATTTATTTTGAATTTTTCTCATCAAACTCTTCAATTTAGACTTTATTTGACCCTTATATGTATGTTCCACAATGTTAAGCCTCTTGATACCTGTGGCCAAATTTTTCCTGAAGTATAGTAGCAAATAATGGTCCTGCCAGCAGCAGAGGTGTTGCCATACACCATTGCCAAAAATGCATAAATTTTTGTATTTTCAATAATATCACCTTCTAATTATGTTTTCATATTACAGGTGTCCTCAGAAACTGCTTAGTTTGCAAGATTGTAAATAATAAAATTAAACAATAGACGATAGGTGTAAAATGAGTATTGATATAATTAAAAGATAGTTTGCTATTTCACAACCACGGTGCTAAGCAAGTTCCATGTATTAACACACTGACTATGCTCAATAACTCTGTTTTATTATTCAAGTGAAATAAATTGGATCTAAGAATGTAAGTAAAAGACCCAAATTCACACAACTGCAGGACAGTGTACATGCAACTGAAGCCTGTGCTTTCCATGGCACATGACGCCGTTGAGAATATGAAGTGAGATTATTATAGAAGCCACTGAAATAGCTTCTTTCTTGCAATGAATGAAATGTTCAGAAAATAGTAACATAAAAAAAATACAAATTCTGAACCACTGTGTGAAGAAGAATAGCTTATTAATTCTCTTATCGGTCACCTACAAGCAAAAGACTTAGGACATGAAGTGTTCAATAAATATTGGCTTAAGTGAATTATTTTCCTGTTTTATATACAGATACCTACTTCTATTTTTTCTTTTATAATTTCTCAGTTCTCTCCCCCAAACTGAAAAACAGAACATTTATTTTAATAATTAGAGATGTTGTGTCAACAATCATCTGGATTTATTCTAAGAAGTTGGATCCATTATCCTTAACTTGTTCATTATTTAATGATATTTATTGAACATCTATTACATGACAGATACTGTTCTAGATGTTGTGGAGACAGCAGCTAATAAAAACAAATCCTTGACTTGATGGATTCTAGATTCTAACATAGTACACAGACAATAAACAACCTAAGCAAAATGCATATGGTATTAAGTAATGTTAGTGATAATGTTAAGGAAAAATACAGAGAGGGGAGAAAGCAGAGTGCATGTGTGGAGGTGTAGGGGTGTGGAACTTTAGATTTGGTTGCCAGCCAGGGGAGACTTCATGGAGATAATGCTGAGTAAGGACCTGAAGGATGTGAGAGATTCAGTCATGTGGATTTCTTCAGACAGAATATTTCAAGCAGAGGAGGAAGAAATACCAAAGACTAAAATGGTATGTCCCTAGACTATTCAAGAAATAGTAAAAGGCCAGAGCAGTGAAAGTAAGAGGAAGGGGGAACCAGGCACAGGAGGTGATGGCAGATCATGTGGAGTCTTGTGATCCATTCCTAGGGAGGTGGAAAACTGATGTGGGGTTTTGAGAAAAAGACGGATACAATTTGATGTGTCTAAACAGTCTCTCTCTCTCTCTGTCTCGCTCTCTCTCTGTGTGTGTCTTTCTCTCTCAATATTTTTCTATTGAAAAAATATTTAAGGGGGAAGCATGGAAGAAGGGAGACCCATTCAGATGTTATTTTGATAATGTAGGCAGAAACATGATGACAGCTTAGAGTCAGAAGGTGGTAGGAGAATGGGTAGCAGGGAATGATTTAAGGGTAAACTGATGTGATTCACCCATGAGTGTGATATAAGGTATTGGAGAAAGAGAGGGGTCAAGGATGATTTCCAGATATTTGAACTAAACAATTAGAAGAAATGAGTCCTCATTTCCTGAGATATAAAAGATCATTAAAGGAGTTGTTAGGGAGGGGAGTGGAAGATATGTGAAAAGTTTGGTTTTGGGCCTTTAAGTATAAACAGAAAAGTCTACTAAATCCAATCAATCCCCCCACCCTCCTCTACTAATATGCTACTTCAGGCCAGCATCATCTTTCATGGATTATTGCAAAAATTCCTTTCTTGCAAACTTGAACTAATTGATGTATAAAGAACCCAAATTCACCAAATTGCAATATGCACATTATTTTCAAGCCTCTATAAAACAGAAGCAAAACCACGACCATAAGCCAGGTTTAAAGCCTGTTTCAGTAAATTTCCAAATTGCAATCATACAGAAGATTTAACCTGACAACTACATAATAAAGCAAATCAATAGAAAAAAGGTAACTATAAAATACCATATCTTCTTGAATAAGACAACACATCCCTAAATAACTCAAAAGTCAGATAAGAAATGATAGTTAATATTGTAAATTATTTGTAAAAAAATAATAATAGTACATAAAAGTTATGATATAAATAAGTATTGATATACATTTGTCATGTTTATAGAAAATTATTGCCTTAAATACATGTACTAGGAAAAAAGAAACCAAAAAAATCAATTTGAAATAATTGAAATAAACTAATGGTAATTTAAATTAAAAAAAAAAAGTAAAAGAAAGAATATGATGAAAATAATAATAGGAGTTAGTAAAATAGAAGACAACCATATACTAAAATAATTGATGAAGGCCAAGTTGTTCTGTGAAAAGACTTTAAAAATGTTAAACCCCTAATAATTTGTTAAAAGAACAGAAGAGAAAGGCACAAATAACAAATGTTAGTAACAAATGGGAGAGAGTACTACAAATCATCCAAACAATAAAATAATAATATATTCTCATAATAATTATTATATTATCATATCATTGACATATACATTATATAATATTATTATAATAACATTACGGATAATCTTATGCAAATTAATTCGCAGATTTAGGTGAAATTGAACAATTCTAAAAACTAACTGATATCGATAGAATAACAAATGAAAATATGAACATTACCATTAAAAAGAAAGTGTTTGAATGGATTATTGATAACTATTTAAAATGGAAACCCTGTGCTTAGATAACTTTGCCTAAATTTGCTACTAAAATCTTAAAAAAAAAATAATGCCATTTTTCCCACAAATTCCCAGACAGTAGAAAAAGAGAGAACAATCCCCAAGTCGTGTTTATGAAGCTAACCTTTGATACCAAAACCTGAAAAGTAGTATAAAAAATATTTACACAGCATTTCATTCATTAATTCGATTCAAGCAATTTAGATGTATAAAATCAAAGCAAATAAATATTTTTAAAGGATGCTATTGTTTTATTTTTGGGGAATTATTGCTTAAAAACAAGTTTACTTTAATATTTAAAAAAATGATGAAATTAAATACATTAACATGACAGAAGAGAAAGTCATGCAATCAACCAAAAAAAGCATCTGATAAATTCAATGACTGTTCATGAAAAAATTACATAACAAATTACACACAGGAACTTCATTATTATGATAAAGTTGTCCACAGCATTTTATATAAGCATCATTTAATGGTAAAAGTTTTTCCTTCGAGAACAGGAAAAACAGACAAGCATGTCCACTATTACCCGTTTCCCCATTTACAGATGTCATGAGTGTTCATACCAGTGCAGCATGGCAAGGAAAAGAAATAAAATGTATATAATTGACAGGGAAAGAATTATCATTATTTTAAGATTTTATAATTGTGTTCCTTTGAAATTTGAAAGTCTACAAATAAATTATGAACGTTAACATGATGTTTGCAAAATGCAATCGACCCTACATATAAAGGGTCCATTGTATTTCTAAATACAATTCATGAATATTTAGAAAATGAAATATCAATCTGTTTATATATGCCTTTACAATAGTTTTGAAATATCTCACATAAGAGGAATTAATGTAATAGAAGATGTGGAAGACCTCTAACAGCTCTATGTAAAGGAATAAGATGTTATTAATAGAAATGGTAAAAGACCTAAACAAATGGAGAGACACAGTACATTTATTTATCATTTAAAAGACTCAAAAGTGTAAAGGTGCCACTCTCCCCATGGTTATACAATCCATATAATCCTAATCAAAACTTGATAAGCTGATCTAAAGATATATATACCGAAGCACTCAAAACAGCCAAGAGAATATATATATATATATATATATGTACATATGTGTACGTATACATATGTGTACATATACATATATATATTTTTTTTTCAATTGGAAGGACTTACTCTGATCGATTTTATGACTTATTATTTAGGTTCCAGTTAGAAAAGAATTGTTGAGGAGGGACTTCAAAAAATACGGAGGGTACCAGCAACTGAGAGCAAATTTCGAATTTTGCCCAAGACAATGATTGAGAGCCTGAAGAAAGAGAGTGGAAGTAGAAACAGAAAGGAAGGAAACCATTGTAGAGATATTTAGGAGATAGTTATACACAGGCTTGACAACTCATTGAACATGAGGAGAGGCAAAGGGAAGGATGTACAGTGGTTCCTCGGTTTTCGAATGCAATCCGTTCCGGAAGACCGAGTTCTGAAACGTTCAAAAACTGAGGCACGTTTTCCCCATGGAAAGTAATGCAAAATGGATTAATCCATCCCAGACCTTTAAAATCAACCCCTAAAACTGCAAATTTAGCATGAATTTTACTATTTAATGATACCATAGATCCGTAAAATTTACGGCATTCGTAAACCGAAATGTTCATCAATGGAGACATTCGAAAACCGAGGTACCACCGTATTTAGAATGATACATAGCTCTTGGTTTGAATACAGAGAGAGAACTGGAGATACAGATAGAAATTCAGAAATCCTACATGGTCTTTGCAAACTTTTGAAACTGACCTTAAGGCTGAAGTCATGAGAATATAATTCCTCAGTTGGAAATACCATACAGACCAGACTGGAGCAAACAGAAGGAATGGTCCCATTATGGTAGAAAGATATTCCGATTCAGCTGGCAACGTGGGTCTTGTCAATAATCAAGTTTCTTTACAGTACAAATGAAAGGAGAACACAGAAGGAGTAAAAATGATTCTTCTTGGAGGCAATTGTGTTCAGTTAGCTCTTTATAAGTGGTGTAATAATTGGGGGCTTTCAAATTGTTGACAGCTTTGCTGTCTCCTGTTTTCCCTCCCTTCTTTTAAAGGAAGATCGAAGCCTTCAGAGCTGATTGAATGTCAATGGTGCACACATTTATTTGAAAAGCTTTAGGCCATTAAAAACCTGCACATAACATTTTTTATTCCCAAATGTCTGCCGGTAAGTGTATTTGATACTATTGGATGAAGTATCTCTACTGGTGTTTTGTTTTTTTTTTCCCCCCGCTGTCCTTTTCAAAAGAAAACAAGTGTACTTTCACATTTTGGAAAAGCTGGTTAAAATGAGAGTTACATAACCTCTTTTGACCCTCCCCAGCGTAGATACTTTGAACCACAGACTTGCCATGGAATTAATGAGTCTCTTCCTCACGCGTATGTACTTCCCCTCACATTGTGCGTGGGGGAGGGGAGCTGCGCCCGTCACACAAGCTGGGGAAACTGATGAAAGCTCTCGTTGGTGTATATATAACTCTGACAGGTGGGAGGTGTTGCTGCTACAGTTTATAAAGAAAGGATGGACTATTTCAGTTGAACAAAAACAGTTGCTGGATTCTGAAAAGAACAAAATGCCTGTCCAGCTCTTCTCAAAATAAGAATTACCCATGACAACCTTGCAATGCTGGCCCAGAGTTCTTTCGGAAAATGAGAGCTGATGAACACTAGAGCTTATAGGATGATTGCAGAGGAATCTGAAGCATTGGCTAAAGTGTATAATCTTTGATTGTGGGGTTTTAGTGTCTGGATATACATAATAATGGAATATGTAGTGTTGTTAGGTGTCATGTTTAGCCTAATTTCAGGGTACTGTGTGTACCTGGGTTGACACTTTGTCTGAGACACAGAAAGTTTTACTTTACTAGTTGTTCTTGTTACTTTTGTTAAAAATGGAGAAAGAGGAGGTGCGGGAGGAAGTAGAAGATTTAACATAGCAACAGCACTCAGAGTTGGGGACCCTGTCACTGTAATTTTCCTGGTGACATCTCACATTTTCGAATAACATCATCACAAA
Source organism: Rhinolophus ferrumequinum (assembly GCF_004115265.2). Classification (NCBI taxonomy): domain Eukaryota; kingdom Metazoa; phylum Chordata; class Mammalia; order Chiroptera; family Rhinolophidae; genus Rhinolophus; species Rhinolophus ferrumequinum. Next base: position 7,069,820 of record NC_046301.1, on the reverse strand, counting down.
GAGCTGCATTGTATTACGTGACACTTTACTAATTAGAAGACACAAACAAAAGTTAGGATGGCTTGCCTGAACAATTGAGGATTTCAGAAACTGGAAAAAAAAAAAAACTGCCTTAAAATGGCTGGCCTTTTCCTATCTAAGAAACTGTACCTGACAACACTTTCAAAATAGAGTATTAGAAAGAAAAGGATTTCAGCTAAGGCCCCAAAATACCAACGTCCCCCCCAATTCCAAAATGAGGAAGGGAGCAAGTCCTTTGTGGCCTGGGACCCAATGCCTGCTCCTTCTTAGGGTTTAACAGAGGACAGAACAGAGCGGGCAAGAGTGGCAGGAATTTAGAGACTTTCTTTAGAGTAAGATTACCATTCAAGTTAGGCACCCACTGACCAAACAAACCCGAAACTAGCTGAGGTCAGGAGAGTTTCCTTTGAAAGGAGTGAGGATTTTGACAATTTTATAGTACTAAACACACTGATATAATAAAAGTATATTATAAATTAAGATTGGTTAGAGGATTACAACCACCAGAAGGTATTTTATTATCTAAGAGCATCGAGAAAAAATCTCTTTAGAAAGGTAGGCAAGAATTGTCCCATAGAAAATGGCTACGTAGGTGCAATCCTTAGAGAAGAAAATATAATGTCTAATCACACCCGATGAGTTCCACTTATTCAATGTATTGATGATACTGTATTATATGGTATTTCAAGAACCAAAATTTGCCTTCAAATTAAACTTGCAGCATTCTCCATACGTTCAAATCTTTTTCATGCCCATTTTCTGGCAAAAGCTATTGAAACAGGAGTGTCTCATCCTCAGTTCTATTATTGTTGAGTAATGTTTGTTATTTAATACATGAATATCTCCACAGGTCTCTATAGAAACAAAGAAGTGTTTTGGCGGTGACTGGAGTGGTTCAGATGATTAAAAGGGTGATAAGAATTATTATTTTTTTAAAATTCCAGGCCCTCTGCCAACATTTTAGAAACCTGTCCTCTCCAAGCTTATGATATTATTTAACTGACATTTTTTTTATAAAGGAAGGGCTTCCTCAGTGGAAGCCTACTTTGTCATGAGGACACTTCTGAAGCATTTTGTAACATATTGGCAAAGAATTAATGACAAGGTGTTTATTCTTTTGTGAAGTTTAGATTGAGCACTGATTGATAAAAAGGGGAATAACAACTTCTTCTTAAGCACTGACAATGCGCCAAGCGCTGAGCTCAGCTTTTTACATGGATTATTTCATTTCACTGTCACAACAACCATCCACAATGGGTCCCCTTGTCATTCTCATCCTCTTTACTTAATGGAGGAAGTGAGAGCGTTAAGATGTCAGGTAAATTCCTCTAAGCCACCCAGAATTAAAATTATATTTGACCTGACTAGATTCCATGTTAGTCATGTTGCTGCCCCATCTCTCTTCCGTATCCAAGTTCCAAACACAGCTTGGTTAGCGCATTCAGGAATTCTGATAAAATAAACGTGTGCTCGTTTTGTGAGTTTGTGTGTGCGTGGTATGCGTTTGTGTTTTTTCGTAAACACTGACCTATGTATCTAGCCTAATCCTTCCTGTAAGGATCCTGGAGGATCACTTTTCTTCTTCGTGAGTTTATCCAAAACTAAAGTAGCCGTGTCAGACATGAAATTTATGGCATATCTTGAACAGGATAATTATTAGAGTATCGCCATATAGGAAGAGCAAGTCCTGGAATGTGCTGTCACAGAAGACGGGGAGATTTTTTTGAGCTCGTGTCTTTTCTTGCCATCGCTGCACAGCTCCTGCCATCCTGCTCTGGCCTCTGGAGTTCGGTCACGGATGGCTGCTGAGTGGGTGCAGGTGTGCAGGATAGGAAAGGGTCATCCTTTCTCTAGGAGGAAAAGCCTGCAGAGAGGAGCACAGGGTACATTTTATCACCAGGTGTGTGTCAGTTATACCTCATCGTTAGAAGAGCCTTGACTGGAAAATGTGAAACCAGGCTGATTGATGGGAATATTTAGGGGGAAAAAAAATAGAATTTGCTCCCTTCTATTTTTCCTGCCCATGCTTAGTAAGGGCATTCTACTTTTAGATTTTTTTTATTCTTCCTCTACCTTAATGGGTCTCAACTTTGGCTGGATATTAGAATCACCTGGAGAACTCAGAAAACAAGTCATCCTCAGGCGCAGGTCCAAACCAGTTAGATCAGAAATGCTAAGGGTAGGACCGATGCATACACGTTTTGAAGTGTTTCCGGTAATTCCAATGGGCACAGTTGAGAATCACTGAAGATAGCAATAAGTAATTGAGCTATGATGTAGTACAAGGATAACTCTGCAGTCTGCTCCTCCCTTCAGACCATACCTCATTGTAATGAGTTTGAATGACATACATTATTTATAACATAAAGGGTCCATTTTATGATTTCAAAATTCTTAACTATGGAATTCAACTGAAGCCAATTAATTATTTTTCTTCAACAAGATTATCAAAGTGGCTAAATCCACGGTGTTGCCAATCAATTAAACGATATAGGCATTACAATTTTCTTTCTAGAAAGTTCTAGCACAGTGGCAGCAAATGAACATTACCTGGGTGTGAAATAGCAGCTGTCCATGACATGAATATTCCCGAAGAAATTATTCATCCTAGAATACTCTTTTTCTGAACTTTTAACTGTAATAATTACCAAAAAGTGAAAGTTTATCACCAAATCAATAGTTCCCTTTAAGAAGTAACTGTTTAAATGATTCATACGTGATCTAGCCACAAAAGATATAAACGAGTGCCATCGCTAGGACTCGGTACTATCATAGTGTATCAGCAAACCACAGTTAACAGAACAAATATTTTTGGCTGTAGAAGGGTAGCTCTCCAAACATGAATTAATCTCCTTAATGGCTTTTCCTTACCTTCATGAAAAATGCATTATGGCCTCTTAAGTCACACTCAACACATTGTTAGGGTTTTATATGATGTGGGGTTGGCACCGAGATGATTTTTCTTTCACACTGTGGGTAAAAAAAACAATGAGCTGGGTGGTTTGGAGCCAGACTATTTAATCACTAGGTAAAGACTGGTTACCAAGGGAAGCTGCATTATTCTTAAACCCCCTCTTTCTGCAAGAGCCCCTTAAAGTTTGTTGAGAGGTAAAAAGAAATCACATTCATGGGCTTAATATGTGTCGAATTTTAAAAGTACCAAAAAGCTTGTCTCAGTTGACCTTTTTACTAATTGCTCTGATTTTCTTAAAAGCGAATTAAAGGAAAATTGTCCTGACCGAACTATAATTGCTTCTGTCATGTCCAGACTTTTTTTTTTATAATTATAATTATTTCTAAGTGTCGCTTCCCATGCGTGTGTATAGTGACATGGATGTACACATACGTAGATGGCCACTCTCTCAGGACTGACGCATTCAGTGACTAACGTTATACGGCTTCGAATACACCAAGACGGGCAAAGGAACTTCGTGGCCGCGTTCCACAGAGTGTTTAATCAGACACCCAGCCAGTTGGGAAAGCATTTTTATAGGACAGATGCACAGCACTCGTGAAGCTTAAGGACACACTTGAGTTTTATGGTGGAACTTGCCTTACTTTTTCTTCAGTTTTCTCAGTTTTGATTGTGTGAAACTAACTGGTTTGATACCACTGAGTGTTTTATTTTCTTGTAAGAAGAGGTCCACACACAGACTCCACGTGGTTCAAATCAGTCAACATTGACCGGAGGTGACCCGTGCCCCAGAAGTGCACATAACTTGTCCTGGGAGAAATCACCTGGGGGCAGAGCTACGAGGTGAGAGAATTGTGACAGCTGCGGGAAGCAATCCTCTTTGAAATGACAGGAGGCACATGCATGGTGACACAGAATCTTCCAGTAACTACTGCCGGGGCCTCGCAGTGCTGCTTGAAGGACCTGGATTTGAACATTGTTAAGAACAACGTCGAGGATTCATAGGAACCCTGAATATTAGGCAAAGTGCTTGCCAAGTGTACCCTGCCATTGAATTGCATGACGTCGATATTTGGGGTGGTCAACCTGTAGTACGACTATATTTCATCACAAAGCCAGGTGGAGAATTGTTAGGAGGGCATTTAAATATTTTATGAGTAAGGAAGCTGGCACAATCATATTCAAATGAAATTATGGGGGAGTACCACTGCTGCGACTATTGTCGCTTAGATTAATTGGTTTTAGTTACATAATGCTGGAACTATTTTTTTTTCAATTAACTGTGTGCAGCAACCCATGCATTTTCTGAGTGTTTATCGTTGAACTCTAAACTCATGTAAAATCTAATAGGCACTGTGACTTTAATTTCCCAGATTTCACAGTTAATGACTTTACTAGTGTAGACGCTAAAAATCAATGCTCCCTTTTATAGTGAACTAAGTTAGTAAAGTATTTTGATTCACAAACACCAGCCTAATTGTGACTTGTTTCATTTTCCAAACGAATATATGAAAACACAGGAAACAAATACGTCTTTATTTGTAAGATTGGTCCACTGCAACCATTGTTCACAGAACAGGTGAGATAAGATTAGGTCATATAAATTTTTTCCTTGTGGGGGAAAAACAAAAGAAAGAAAAACTTCAAGAGTTCTTCGTGGTGTTAATAATAAACTCAAGCTCTATATATGTAGGAGCCCAAACAAGTTAGAAGAACCGATCGCTGCCTGGCGCATTAGCCTCCGCTTGGAGCACTGTTCACTGCTCAGTCTCAGATCACTGAGGAATGGTCCCCAAATGTCCACATCCTAATTCCCAGAAACCTGTGAGTTTAGCATCATGCATGCAGAAGGGACTTTGCAAGAGTGATCCTGAGATAGAAGATTGTCCTGGATGGTCCAGTTTGCCCAGTACAATCGTGTATATCCTTAGGAGAGGAAGGAGGAATGGTCAGAGTCAGAGAAGTAAGTGTAAGGACGGAAGCAGAAACCAAAGAAGAAAGAAGGTACGGTGTTGCTGGCTTTGGATGTGGAGGAAGGAGCCACAAGCCAAGGAATGCAAGAAGCCTCCAGAAGCTGGAAAGGAAAGGAAATCAATTCTCCCTTAGGTCTTCTGGAAGGAAAGCAGGCCTGCTGACCTTGACTTTAGCCCAGTTTAACTGATTTTGGATTTCATACATGTCCAGAAATGTATGAAAATAAAAACATATGGTGTTTTAAGCCCCTCAATGTGTGGAAATGGGTTACAGCAGCCGTAGGGATGGGATGCGGCCACACTGCCTTCTGTCACTTTCTAACATGCACAAATCTTATCCCCAGCACAGATGTGCAGTGCTTCTGGGCTCCATGCTGTATGAAGGACAGTGTTTACTCTTCTTCATCCTGGTCTCCTTCGGGAAGGAAGTACTGGATAGAAATGTGTTCAATAAATGAGTGACTGGATTAGAATGCTGGAGGGTAAATGTATTTACTTGAGAACTGGTTCAGGGCTGCGATTTTTCATGTCCCATTAGAAAGATAGGAAGTCCCTGAGTATGGGATTCCCTGGAATCTTTCTCATCTCCTATTCTCCCGGCTGTTTCCATACAGAATGACCTTTACCGAAGGCGCATAGAAAGGAACTGGTGAAAGCAATGGGCTATGAGTCCCTCATCTTCCTTCCAAAGAGCTAATCAAGTCCCCAGTTGCTGTTATACAAACAAGCCACACACCCATACAGCAAACCTTGGTACCGTCAACTGCTGAGCTCTCAGATCATGGCAGTGGTTGTTTGTCTATGAGACATACCTCTGATGAAGGAAATTGTGACAGAGAGCAGTTACTTCATGTTTGCCGATACACTGCAAATTGATCGCAGTTGGTTTTATGACCCACTGTCCAACTTGTACCAGGGTCTTCTCTTGTACCGTCTACGTTCTTATTACATCTGATAAAATCATGTTCCATTGTTCGATTAGTTCCAGCAGACACAATATTGGCCCTCTTTATTAATTTTTATACAAAATGTTTCTGTAGAAACATTCTAGCATATACTATCACTATCAGAAAGTGATGAATTTGAGCTTTTCTTCTTTTACAAACCATATTTTAATATATCCAAGTATGACTACCTACACAAAAATGCATATGCTGGTTTTTTCTATGCAATATATTATGAAGAGCCAAGTTTTTGGATCTTAAGTATTTCTTATTAATTATATTGGCATATAATTTATATTTGCTGTTGTTTTTAAACTATGATTTTAAAGATTCATATAGTTATTTTAAAAACATGAAAAAGATATATATAAATATATATATATATGTATATAAATTTGAGCAATGCATGAATATAGTAAAGCCACATTATTTTATTTGATGAGTAATACTTATGCCAGGTTTAAAAGTGTAGGATTTTTTTCTCTCACAATGATATATAAAAAATGTGTCCTGTTTTTAAAGTAATGCTTATATTAACTTAAATTTTTACCAAAAAAAAAAAAAATACTGTCTTTGTGTGGCTTTAAAATCTTTGTATTTATTAGGGTCATACTAGTATTTCTTATTAATGAGCTAAAAATTAAGAATCACTTTCTTCAGGATTATTTATGGAAACTTTTGAAATCATTATAAAACCCCAGAACTTCTTTTTGCTTAATCTAGGTTTATAAAAATAATAGTTTTACAGAAACTCCCTACCTATAAAATAAGGTAGTATAATCTTTTAGATATATTCTATTAAGAGCTCTTGGGAATTTATATTGACTTCTTGATAAGGGAAAATGACTATAAAACAATAAAAAATAATAAACACCAATAAAAAAACAACAAAAAACTCAAATCCAGACTTTTCTACCTAATGATAAAGGACAGTGCACAAGTGTTTTCTTTGAGTAGCTTAATGAAAATCACAGGAACACAGAAAACTATTTTACTATTAAAGACAAAATACTCATCCCCCAAAAATTGTAATGGAAAAACTTCTGCTGAGCATTTAAGACAAGCAATGTTTGTGCCCTGGGACACAGAACATTCCATGATTTTCAGTTCTGTTCTAAACATTTTTCCTATGCTCCTTCAGTGTTGTGTAAAATGTCAGGTTTTCTTCAGCTTTCTTTTCTTTTTCCTTAGAAACTCCTGGCCTTTGTAAATTGTTTAGAGGAAGAAAAGATTACATCTCTCTATGAGAAGTCCAGTGAAGTTTAAGATATTAGCATCCCAAACCTGCAAAGATTATATCAAATGTATGACTATGAATTTAAAAATTATGTAGTTTGCTACCAAGCTACACAACCTCAGCTGACTCAAATTATATCTGTGCCTTGGAAATAAAATAGTCAGGAGATTAATTTGCCATGACATGATGGGAGAAAGATCAGCTGGCACCAGGATTAAAATTGTCTTTTGCTCCAAGTATTCCGTTTTTTCAAAGATAGGCAGAGACCAGTTAATCAAAATATTTTGAAGTCACTCTTTTGGGAAGTTTTCTTTTGAGCCTTTTAGTTTTGATGCCTTGACATTCCTGACTTTTTAAACAGGAAAATTAATTAGCAATTTAAAATTCTATTTTATTGGACCTATAAGATCTGTTAGATTTCTAGAGCATTGCTGATGGTTCTGCCCTTTAGTGAAAGCCACTGGGGAAATTTATATCTCAGCAAAGGAAAATTCTGTAATGTCGGTTCTCTTATTGATTAGAAGCCTGAGCAATATGCGAGTTAGGAGAAAACAGAAATGTCTGCAGGGACCCTTAAATCACTTGCTTTGTGTAAATTAACGGTTAACTCCAGACAACCAGTGTGTTTTGCTCCAGCCTGAGTTTTCTTACTACACTTAAAAGTAGTTTCAAGCATTATTACTATATATACAACATAGACAGCTAATTGCCCTCTGGTGAATATTTTAATGTGTTCCTCTATAATACAATTTTTAATGATAGAGGATAAATTAAACTTATATTACAGGAAGAAGGAGAATCTACAAACCGGTGCTTCTTAATTGTTACCACAGGAAAAGAACAAGAACACATGGATTCAGCGAGGGTATTAATAATTCAATCAACACATGGCTAAGTGTACCTCTGAAAACGCAGCCCAATTAATTCTCATTTGCTCTAATCTATTGGGAGATAAAAGTAGAATTATGACTTTCTATCTTAATATACTTACATTACTTATGTGCCAAGATATTTCAGTGGAATAATCTGATTTAAGTAATAAAAGAGTCTAAAGGGTTATTCTGTGATTTCTACACCACGTATTATCTTCATTGCAATTTAGTCCTAAGAACATCATACATTATTAAACTTGAAGTTCAGAACCATTCAGGTCTTTGTTTCGTGAGCTTATCTAATTAGCCAGCTTTCAATAATAGGCTGTGCTACAGTCACGAATCACCGCACAGGGCAGTGGATGACAACAAGGAAGGTTTCGCTCTCACTCTCAGGGATGATCATGGCGGTTAATGGGTCCAGGGCCCAGGTGAGGGGGCAGCCTGGGTGTCGCCCCAGCTGTTCTCATGGCTAAGGAAACGGAGTGGTGGTGGATACACAGGCTGCTTTCACAGCATTGGCTCGGAAGTGTCATGCATTACTTCCATCCAGATTTAATTGGCAAGAGGAATTTGCAGGGCCAAGCCTGATATCAATAAGACGAGAAATACCTTTTTCCTACAGGTGTAGTCCCTGTGAGAAGATGCAGCAAAGAATTTGATGATAATGAAATCAATCCCATAATTATTTCCCTAAAATCACATTATAAAACTTCTCCCCAGTCCTGGAACTAAGTTCTTAAGATTTTCAGAAAGACTTAGAATAGACATGACAGGAAAGTGAGTAAATATTACAACTGATTATACAATATGCTGCCGTGTATTTACATGTTTCCTAGACTGGCTAGAAGTCAGAAGAACCTGATATTATCCCTCAAATATCTTCCAAAAAAAATAGATACTTTTATTAAACTATTCATATGCTTGTAGGTCTGGTCTAAGCCTTGTACGGCCAAGTCAAAAGAGTGTACTGAGAATCAGTCCACTTCCTATTCTGAAGTTTTAATCAGTAACATGGATAAATGGGTGGATCAATACCTAACTCCATGTGTGTATCATGTGTTAATGGGGTGAAAAGTTTTGGAAATAAGGCCAGAGATAGGGCTGCCCTGTTATTGTAAATGTAGAGATAGCGATAAGAAATGTCTATATTGGACCCATATTTTAATCCTAGGAGTAGGCTCCTTTATAATCATTGGCAATATTTTAAGAACAGCTCACAGTTTACTAAATACCAGAGCAATGTCAGAGCAGAAAGATTGCTCCAACTATGAAGTCATCCGCAGAACCCACAGATTCATCACCCAAAGCAGTGAGACGAGGTCCAGGCCAAAGAAATGGGCTTGGCCACTGCCTGTTGCTGAAGCCAGAACCCGGCCCCAGGGGTTCACTCCCAGTGCCTGGGAGACATGTTCTCTGTCCGTAAACGCATAAGAAGAGTAAAATGTATTAGCATTTTAATTGATATCACATCATGAACAAAACATTTATTTTAACACCCCAGTAAATCTTGGCCTCCATACTGTATCTCCCTCTGCTTTGTTTCTTGTCTGAGGACCCTAATCATCTATATTCCTTGGCCTAAAAACAGAAAGAAAAAAATACAGTAACTCTACCTCAAAATATAATACCTTCTTTCTCTTATATTTGGGAACCTCATAGAATGTAATTGGAAAGGTGAAATTCAGTAAGAATTATATTCTACATTTTCTATGTTCACTTTCATTCTTCACACACACAGAAAATCCACAATAGGAAACGATAACTTACCATCCGATCTTAGAAAGAGTTAGGAGAGGGAATCCACACGTGCAGGAACGGGGGGCTGGGAGGCCATTCTAAACATGTGTGCGTTTGTGTTTTCATGTGTGTCTCTCAGTCACTGAGAGGACTGAGCACACTGTCCCTGAGGACACTTGAGTGACGAGATACAGTGGCCATGCAAGTTTTAAAGGAAGGTGTGGGTTTGCTCATAGCCCAGCCCCTGGGAGGCTGTGCTGGGTGCAGAGGGGTTCAGCAGGCAGTGAGCTGTACGCACACTTCAGCCCCCCACAGCCCCTTACACACACACACACACACACACACACACACACACCGGAGCTTTAGCAGTAGATGATCTGGCATGTTTTGTTAATGTGTTTTGTATATTTTGTTTCTAGTATCATTTGAATCAAGTGTTTTCCTCTTTCTGTTCCAATAGTGGGCTTTACAGGTGTAGTTATAATCATCGTAAAAGACCATTTCACTAAACTATACTCAGGAGGAAATAAGAACAAAACAAATCAACACAGTGAGTACACAATGAGTGATCGAATAAGGGAGAGGGAGAGCGAATCCTGGTCCAACATTTTCATACCGTAGCATCATAAGAATTCACAGATCAATGCTGTCTTGTATTCAAAAGCCTCAGCTCCCACTGATGTTAGCTTATGATGACACTTTTAATTCACAGATACTGGGCAGGAAAAAAGTCAGGATGTTATAACAATCCAGTTTCCTAAATAAGTGTGCTCTATAATAAATAAAACTTCTTTCTGTTTGATTCTAGGGGACAGTCATTTTCACTGTAACACCCTCTGACTCTTAAGAGAAAGATTACACAAAGTAACTCATAGAACTCAGAGAAACCAGAAACAAGTGAATATATAAACAGCAGCCATGAGCTAGTGCTAATTTAGTATTTAGGCTCAGTTATCCTGGATAATGGGGCGAGTGAAGAGGAGCCACCCATGTGGCGCCAGTTTGAAAATATAAGACTTTCACTCCACAGAAGAGGTAAACAGATCTGAGAGATTGCTACAGATCTGAGATAATGCTGAGTTGCTACAGTTCAGCATTATCTGTGTGAGAACTGAATCAAAATACACACTTTTGCACGAAGTGTGAAAAGTGTTTCGTCCTTCTTAAGTTTTCTTTTTGTGACTTGCCTGTAAATGTACATTCTCTTTATTAAGCACAGTTCTATTCTTTAGAACTTATTTGTAAGATACGAAAGGTTGTAAGAAGAAAACCATTTTGGAAAATTGAAATGACCTTTTCCAAGGCGTTGCTATTTCCCTAATTTTTGTGAAGAGCTTCAGGGAGACTTTTCTATCTTGAGGGTGTCACTACCTTGTTGCCATAATGTCCTCTTACAGCAGCATGTTTTAAAAATCCACACTTTCATGTTTTAATGGTTAAATTAACACATTTTTGAGTGATGACTGTGTCCACATAAAATACATTAAAAGGTGAAATAGTTATACACTTATGAGTAGTTGATTTTTAATATATATATATATATATATATATATATATATTTTATCTAAGAAAGGGTTATAAACTGTTGAGGCTTTATATTTCAACAAAGACCACGTTTACCTGAAAATAAGACCTAGTCGGACAATCAGCTCTAATGCATCTTTTGGAGCAAAAATTGATATAAGACCCCATCTTATTTTACTATAATACAAGACTGTGTCATATAATATAACATAATATAATATAATGTAATATAATATAATATAATATAAAATACCGGGTCTTATATTAATTTTTGCTCCAAAAGACACATTAGAGCTCATTGTCCACAGCTAGGTCTTATTTTCGGGTAAACACGGGATTCATTCACAGGTTTTCATTTGTTTTACCTAGACACTGTATTATTTCTTCTTTTTCCAGTTCTATTGAGATATAATTAACATAGAACATTGCTTTTGTTTAAGGTGTACAACATAATGATTTGATGTATGTATATATTGTGAAGTGACCACCACAATGTTTAGTTAACATCCATCATCTCAGTCACACATATTTTTTTCTTGTGATGAGAACTTCTAAGATTCATTCTCAAATATACATGACAGTGTTTTACCTGGAGTCATCCTACTGCACCTTCTAGCTCCAAGATTTACTTATTTTATGACTGAAAGTTTTTACTTTTGGACCACCTTTATTTATCCCCACCACCTCCCCCCACCCCGGCATCTGACAACCGCCAATCTGTTCTCTGTTTCTATGAGTTTTGTTTTTTGTGTTTTTTTTAATATCCCACATATGAGTGAGATCATACAGTATTTGTCTTCGTCTATCTGACTTATTTCACTTGAAGCGTTTTTTTAAGTGTATTGTTATTTCACAATAAAAATTGATGAGCAATCATATTAAACAAAGCTGTTCCTCTCCCCGAGACCATAGGGTGATTTATAACTCTGGTGCTTGAGAAAGAGACTCAAGTGGCTGCTCTCGAAATACTATTTTGCTGAACTGGCTCCATTTGTGACTGGTGAGCAATTTCTGTGCTGCAAACTGCAGGAGGGATGGGTTCCTCTCAATGGAAGGGAAACCTTAGCTTGAGAAATGTCAGATGTGCATCCAGTGGCTTTCTGAAAAGAAGACACTCGGACAGGAAATATTTGGAAATTTGAACTCATTGCCTCAAGTCTAATGAAGAGTACTGACTTAGCGACACATCACAGTCACGCATAGTTCAGTCTGGATACAAACAACTCAGCTTTCCCACTTAGAACCTTATCTATCAACTGCCTGGGAGGCTTATTGTGACGTCAGAAGGATCTCTCAGATCTGTTTACCTCTTCTGTGGAGTGAAAGTCTTATATTTTCAAACCAGGAATATTACAGGATTCGTTCAGTATCTTTCTCGTCATTCCACTAGAGGTCAGATCAGGCTCTACCAGTCTGATGACAGAAACTCCAGCCTCAGAACTGACCTCATTGTAAGTGCTCCCTGAGAGTTTGCACAGAGATGGTCAGCTTATCCCTCCGGGTCCAAATGGAGTCCTGGGTGTGAGGCCCTTATGCCTTGAGCCCTTCACAAAAATTAGTCCACTTAAGCTGCACACACCTCACGAGTGGGATTGTCATCATCCTCATTACACTCACAGAGGAATAGCGAAGAGGAAGGAATGGCAGAAGCACCTTGGTTCAGGGTCAGCCTCTTAAGTAAAAAGAAACGGGGAAAAAAAAGCCAGATTCATAAGCCACGTTGGGGGAAAACATAGTAAGGACACACGATGTGAAGAACTCTAGGCACAAGTTAGGGCAGAGTGACCAGGAGAAAACGTTGACTAACCAAAAAGTTACTGGTGTACTTAACAGTTCCTTAGTCGTAAAGCCGACTGTGAACTCAGAGAAACCTGGGTTTAAATTCCTGTTCTATTCTTCATCACATATATGACTTTGAACAAGGCCCTAACCCTCAATTTCCTCCTGTGCAAATCAGAGAATAAAATTACTACCTTGTGGTCGTTGTGCTACTTCAAATCAACTCATTAAAGCAGAACGATCAAACATACAGTGCTTAGCGTGCCTTGATGATCTTCTTCATGCATCTCTGCATTGCTCTTTATTTTTAGCTATTTGATGTCCGATTTTCTTTATAGCTTCTTTAACATGGGTTTCTAATGTTCCAAAACATTCACTCTTTCCAGATTAATATTCCAACTTCCTTATTTTTCAGCATGTCAGTTCCTGGCCCAGTGTTCCTCAAATGCCTGCAGTTTAACGTCACAGATGTCATACTGGCATGTCACTCTTTCCACATTTATATTATTATATCACAATTTATTATAATAATATGTTTTTATATCAGAATATTCTGGGGGGGACATTCCAAATGGGGTTAATAAGTCTATGTAAGAGCAGCATTAATACACTGCTGTAGCTTACAGAAAGTATGTGCTTAGTGACTGTTGGGTGAGGGCGGGGGGTGTTGCAATGCTTGCAATGAGGGTTCCTCGGGCTCACTCTTTAAAATAAGACAGACAAAAATATCTCTGATTCATGCATTGCCTGCTTGTCACTCCTTTTGCAAGTCCAAGGCAATAAGTCATTGTCATCAAAACCTTATATGTATCTTCTAAGATTTAAAAAATATATGTTATTTTGAGCGACTAAACATATAGTTGAGATTAAAAGGTTTGTTTTGTCAGGAATCTTTAAGGTCATTTGGAGTTGGATCCAAATCCATCACCGCAGGCAGGTCCTGTGGGACGCTTTCCCTCACCTTGGTACAGACACCCTCTCCCTGTCCTGAGGGCTCTGCTTATGGGCCCCTCTGTGCCAGGAGCTCTCCTATCTGCGCACCACGGGCTCCTTCTCTTCTAAATCTCGCTTCTGTAGTGGTTCTGTGGAGGGGCCTTCTCTAACCATGCCTACTACTTACTTCCTAAGCATATCCCATCCTTTTCGAAATAAGGGAACACTCAGTAAACTAGCTCTTTAAATCCTTGTTTTGAGAAGATTACAATATTTCCTCCAGTCTCAATAGTAACAAATTGTCAAAAATTCTCAAGAAGCTTCAATTTTTAAAAAAGGTCATGATCCCCGTGTGTGACGATGCGTCTGCTTCAGAGTTGTCATCACAGGATATCATGTCTAAACTATTATATTTACTGCTGCATTTCGCTATCTTTAGTAACTAATCTTGTGTGTATACTAACATTTAAAAAATCATAGTAGAGGAAATATTCAAGGGGTCACCTTAGCTGAATGAACCCTGAAATTAATACTTTTGTTCTGGTCTTTGAAGTTGCTCCACAATTCTCACTTATCTCAAAAATTAAAAGACTTTACTAGGAAATGTTGTGAGACCCAATATTTCAAGTACTTCAACAATTTTTTTCAATGTTTGATATTATATGGGAAATGTTTTTGTTCAGGTTACCCTGGGGCACACCATTTGTTATTCTGTGCCTCGTCTTTGTTACAGTGTTATTTGTAAAACTGTGACAGTATTTTACTTTGTTATTGGCCTTTGCAACTTTTAAGCAAACGATAACCAAGGCTGGTAGAGCCATAAAACTCTAACACTATGAAAAATGTCACAGTGACTTCCTATGCTAAAATGCATTCATAGTAGAATTCAGTATACAAAGATGAATTTGTTTTGTGCTATTAATGATACCAATAGTACCTGTACTCTGAGAACATTAGCTTCTGTTTATCAATTGACTTATGTGATGATTATTGAGGATATAAAAAATACGTTGTCAGTTATTTAATGTAGCATCTTTTTCAAGATATGTAATTTGCTTAAATAAAAGTCTTAGTATGTAATGCAAAATTATATTGACTAATCCGGAGGAAATTTACAGAAAAAGCAGGGTACATAGAGGTATTTTATTCAGTTTCACCAGAACAATTAGGAAAATATATGGTTGGAAAAACAAAAATGTCAGGAAAAAAAAAAAGAAGGAATCATTGGGTTACTCTTTATTTTCTTCAGTTTTTAATGCTTTCTTTCCACAGTATATAGCCTCCAATATAGCCTATTACAATTTGAATGGGGCCTAGAAAAATAAAAGTGGAAAATGAAAAGCATTAGAATTAGAAAGCCAATGAAACTTGGAGATAGCTAGACAGTTTGCCAGAGATAATTATTCAGTAATTTTACCCAAATTATATTTCAGCTCTATTTGCCACAAACTCAGCAACACGTGACGAATCTGGATAAGCTCACGTACTTTTTACTGGGGATGACACCAAATTCTGTGAAAATGTAATCCTGAAACCAGATGAACCAGCTTCAAAATGAGTATTATATGGTAGGACAAAGCTGGTAATAGTTAGTTCAGGGCAGTAGCTTTCAAATACCAGGGATGTTAACTGAATCTTCCATAATTAGACAACCCAGCTAGTAAATTGCCTAAAGTGTCCTTTAAAACTCACTAAACCTATTATTTGTTCCTTTGAAAATGCAATAGATTACCAAAGCTTAGGAAGTCACTGATTATATGATTATCCAGGTTTCTGCATGTGGATGGAGCACACAGGACGACAAATAGAATGTTCTTTGGAAATATGGAAGCAATTCGCTGAAAACAGAGATGTGCAAACGTTGAGGTAGTTCAGAAGAGTGCAGTCACCAAAAATTGCAAGCTCCTTGAAGGCAAGAGTCTCCCTGTGGTTCTCCCCATGGCTGGGCTCCCAGTGCTGAGCAAATGATTAAAAAGTTGTTAATTTATAGGGAACAGTTGTGCTTTTAATTTGGTGTCCAACAGGCATCTATTTAAAAGTGTCCATTACATGCAGAGTAGCCAGGAACTGTGCTTTAATTTGGGTAGACAGCTGTCTATACAGGATAGATAATTCACTTTGCCACTTGAAAGTCCATTGAACACTGCTTGGACTCGTTCTGTCCTTAATCTGAAGCTGCGTAAATTAAGACAACGTCAAAGTCACCTTTTTTCTATCTTATCATACAGACAGTTCAAACCTTCCTCTTTCAGGGATCACTATGCTATGCTCACTGTAAAGCTTAACAACAAGAAAATGCTTGTTTTCATTTGCCCTCCAGACCCACGTATGGGCGTATGCAGTACGTGCTATCATAAGCTTTTTGCATGGGTTAGAAGTCATATTTTTAAGACGTGAATGGTCTCCTGTTAAATAGTAGATGATTGCCAACTCGAGTTTCTTGATCACAATTCTGCCAAAGTGGAAGAGGGCAACCCTTGTTGCATTTTCTGTTTATCCGAAGCCGTTTCCCAAATGTGCGTTTTCCGGAAAGCCCATCTCCTCATTGGACTGACTGCCTGACTAGCATTACCCCAGGTTCCCCACAGAACAGCTTTCTCTTCCCTCAGACCAAGCTGTTTTGGAGTAGGTTGTGTATGCTCAATTGTCTGAACTGTGCTGTTTTTCTAAAAAAAACAGTTCTCTAGAATGTTTCACTTTTTGACTTCAAAGTCAAGTACCAGTAACTGTTTTCGGCAGTATTCTGGCCCCAGAGAGTGCACACAGAGGAGGAAAAAAAGATTCCTTGAGAGAGCTGACTGCTCTGGCCAAAACGGAATCTTATTTTGATCAGCATCTGTACCACAGACAACATGGTTTTAATTTGCAATGGGGAACTCAGTGACAGTGCCAAAGCCCCTTGTACACTCTGGGTTATTTTATTTGGGCTAGAATGGTACACAGATTAAGACCCCAACTTTCTTCCAGAAAACCATGATGACTGCACTTTGTACTTTGCAACCTGGTTTGGGAGTTTGGCAAATTGATTCACAAACTAATGAAATTGGAAGTATCCAAATGAGTCACCCGGAAATTATCTGCCTTTATGCTATGTGTTTTAAACACTCTGTAGGTCTTGCCATTTTAATTGTATATCTTCAGATATGGAGACTCTCTCAGAAAGGTTTATAGTATTTCTACTTTGAATGTACCCCAGGTTATATGAGGATTTGATGAGTCTGTCATTCATTCAGCATATTTCTTTAACAAGTTCAAAGAGTCCTTGGGTTACCTGTATGATGTCAATTACACATTTGTCAGCATTGCCTATGTGAATCTTCACATGATTATGGGTCTGACATATGCACATCGTGCAATACATAAAAAATACTTCCTCTGAGATTTTTCATGGTAAATGCCAAACGTATGTCTTAATATCTTAATCTTAGTTCACCACACTCGACTTGGCTCTCTTCTGAAATTCGAACATACTTTGACAAAGGTTTATTAGTGATGCAAAAATGGAGGTTAACTACGCTCATGACAAACCAACCAACAATAAGTCGTTAAAATATTTCTGGACAAGACTTAGTCGCCTTGAATTCATGCATAGATTTACCATTGTGTCTTAGATATCTGGTTTGCCATTACTCCCTCCTACAAATTTAAACCTCTCATTCCACTTGAAAATTTTTCTTTTCAAATGACCCACTTCATTAAAAAAAAAAAGTCAATTTTTTAAATACAAATTCCCTCAACCCTCTAATCAGTAGATATCTTGTACTGTGGATATAGAAACACCTCAGCACTAAGAAAATATATTGCCTCACGATCATGTGTCTTAACATGCTTTCTGGTAATATGCCCCCAGGTGTGGCATGCTCATGGAGGATGGCATGACCCAATGTTAGCCAGACATTCATCTCGATTATACGCATGTGTCCTTTTGTCTTCTGGATCTTAGACATTAGTTCAGAGTGAGTGCAGGTTCACATTCTCAGGGTTTACTTTGCATATGGAGATGCTCTTGTTTTGTAAGATGGTGCACAGAAAGATACACTTCAACAATGATACTCTTGCTGGGCCTGTTCTGAATTACCCTTCTTGCTCTTTCTCCTCACACTCGTTCATCCCCAAGGTTTTTGTGGCACAGTATTTACTGATGTTTTGACAGTGACCTGCCTTATTGACTGTCTTGCTGTTCCTCTAACATGAGTGTTCTCCCTCTCCATGTGTCCCCATACTACTGCCTCTGCCTGCAAGTGTCACCTGTGTGTGTCCATGGCTCGCTCTCCTGCCTCATTCAGCGATCTGCTCAAAAGTCACCTACCCAGAAAGGTCTTCCCTGATTAACCCATCTAAAACAGCATACACACGTGCAAATCATCATATAACCCTCACCCTGCTTCAGTTGTCTTGCTAGCACGTGTCTCCATTAGATAGGAGTATTAAGGAACATACATACTGTGTTTCCCTGAAAATAAGACCTAACCGGAAAATAAGCCCTAGCATGATTTTTCAGGATGATATCCCCTGAACATAAGCCATAATGTATGTTTTGGAGCAAAAATTAATGTAAGACCTGGTCTTATTTTGGGGGAAAACACGGTAATTACTACTGTCTTTATGTATTGTCTCCTCTACTAGAATGTAAGTTTCATGGAGGAAGGTACTTTGTTTTCTTCACTGTTTTATCTCATGATCTAGGAAATGCCGGGCACATAAAGGGCACTAATTATTGTTTGTGATTAAATGGATTTTCTCTGGACACTGAACTTCTTTACACCTCTGTTGTAAAGAACAACAACTTTCTCTGTTGAAGGATATCGTACTACTTAGTATTTAGTTAAGAATAGATTTGTTTGCAACGATATGATAGATGTATAGGTTACGTTAGGATTGACTCACTGGTATTTACTTGTATGCACTAAAAATTAGTAGAATCACATGCCTTTTCCCTCATTAACAATAAATGAAAATACTGGATTACTTTATAACACTAGCCTATTATCTCCTGGACTGACAAACCATTAAAACTACTAGCTGGTTCAGTAGTGGTAACCATATAAATTATTAATTGTGTGGCATTCACTCAAATTATCTTTAAGAAATATGCATTAATCATAATCTTTAATATTTCATTTCATACTAAAAGCTCCAATAAATGTATGCTAAGATACATCCCATTTCTAGGCTTATTTTCTTCCTAGGGGAATATAATTTTAGTCATCTAGAAATGTTAGTCCTTTTAAATTGGATCTATGACATAAAAGGGGAAAAGTACATTGCTGAATTTCTGATCCAAAATTTAAAATATTATTTTCACCTTTTCCTGATTAAGAAGGCATTTTCGTCAAAATAGTGATTTGTTCTTAGATGGAGTGTCTGGAAGCAGTTAAGTCCCATGGTGACATGTTTTATTGTCCCTTATAAATAAAATACGTATAAAGGACATAACTTTCAATAGTTTGTCAGTTATCTTTCTCAGCAACGTTGGTGTTGGTCAACATTTTGATAGCAACATGTGAGTGAGAAAGAAGTGCTCCAGGCCCTTCTGATGGCTTCATTTTCTTAAAATGATTTTGTTTGATCTAAATAAGCTATCAATAAAAGCAGCTAATTTAGAAAATTCCAGAAGCAATCTTGAAGCAGCAGCAATGTGCTTCTTGAGCTGAGTGGTCCGAGTCCTGGGGCGTGTTGCCAGTCTGAGCCCTCACCTCTGAGGCTGGGGGAATCCTGACAACATGGAGAAAGGAATGTTTCCACCACTACAAATGTGCGGGAAGAGCCCCAAACAGTGACTGTATTCCAGGCAATCCAACCAACCCTTCCAGGGGCTGGATCAAAATTCTGAGGTGGTGGCTTTAGGTGCGGACATGCAGGTCACGATTAACCGTTTGAGGGAATTGTGACCCGGTCATTTGTCTATATTTGCCCACAACCATAGTACATGCTGCTGCAGTTCACGATTTCCGTAAGTTAAGTATTAAGCTCCACTTTACCTGCGACTTTGTTTCACATAGTTCTGATTCGTTTTGCCATAAGTATTGTTCTTGCTTCAAGGAAAAAAAAAATTCCAATGAAAACCAAAGAGTAGAAATCGTCCTATAAAAATCCTTTCTTAGTCCTAAACTGGGATCAATTAAGCAAGGAACTCGTAATGCTCTACCTCACAAAGAATTCTTAGAAAATTAGAATACAGCATCTTGGCATCAGATTCTTTCCCCTTAACCCCTAGCTACAATCATGTTTATCATTTTACTTTTAGCTCTGTTCTCAATTATAGAGTTTGTATCCTTGAAGACACTGAGATGCTTCAGAGTTTCTAGAGAAAAAAACATGTTTTCTGTTTTGAGTTATGTGAAACAATCAGCAGGTTCCCCTACTTGGCTCACAAATTCGTAATACGAAAACGCACGGGGAAATACGAAAACATGCTGGCTCATCACAGGTGACGAAATTACATTAGTGTCTTACACTCCGTCTCTAAACCACACTATAGGAATGTTATAATTTAGAGGAAACCAACATTTTATTTCCTATTTGGAAACAGAAAATAATCGCAACGTTATGAAATGGCAAAATAATTCTGGCCTGTATCTCAACCTGTTGGTATTAATTTAAAAATATTTTATTTACCATGCTGTTTACTGGAAACTTTTACATATTGTTAAAATCGCTATTCAATCTGGGGCAGTCAGTGGTTCAGTCAGAGTCTGAGTGGTTCAGTCTCAGCAACCGTTAGGGATGGGGCAGATATCACCAAAAGTTCTGAGAGTGTGCGGTAACTTGCAGAAGTCCCGGGATTTAGATGGAACTGTTATTACACAAGTGGATGTAGTTTTGGGCTAGGCTCTACTCTCGAATTGTTTTCCCCTTGCGTGACTACCTGAAAGTAGAACTTCGTCTTGGTGAAGATAACAGGTGAAATTTGTTTAGAATTTCTGCAGCAGTGTGATCAGGGATTCAGTATGACTAGCAGAGCTCCTACTACCATTCTTCCTACATCATTGGACTTAGAAAGTTTTGGAGAAAATGAGAGCCAGACGTTTTTCCCTAATTAGCTGTAATTCATTGCTGTTCCTATAATGGTAAGCCTGATTCAAAGCTGGCTTTCAGTGCACGTACTCCCCTGGGACTGCTAAGCCAGCTTCATAACAAAGTCAGTCCCCTAAGACCCAGCCTAGTTGAGACTCGTTATGTGCCAGGGAAGTCCAGGGACTCTGTCAGGTGGGCACGCACTGAGCGACTGCAGCAAATCTGTCTGGCAATGATCCGTAATTACGTTTTCTAAAAGAAATAATGTTGCTGTTGATGGTTCAACTTGCCATACCTGTTGATAAGTAGCGACTATTCACAACTGGGCATGAAGATAATAGAGAAAGATGAAAAATTAATATTACATTGTGAATGCAATGTATTTTAAATAAATATTTTAATTCTATTGTTGGCATTTACAAGTAGAAAGCATACAGTATGTTACAAATATCAAAATGTGAAAAATATGAATGTTACATAAGTAACAAATGTAAAAAACGTATTTTCTTACCTTCCCTGAAAGTAAGAAAACTATTCAGCATAGGAAAATATCAGTATCAAAAACACAGTTTAAGTGTAAAAAAAGTTTTTACACAGTATTAAAAAAACGATCTACAAAATGCCAGAAAGTAAGAAGTGTTGAAATTTGACTTTATATAAATTATAAAAACTGGGTACTTGGGGGTAAATGTTAAATGGTTGAAAAAGAAGTCCAATCATAGTCTTTGCTTAGGTCAATTCTTTAAAATTTTAAAAGCATAGAACATTTTTCAATAAATAACTTTTTAAAAGTGTCTCTGAGAAGCTCTGCTGAGAGCATCAGTCCACAGTAGGAAGGTGGCAGTGTTTTGGGGACAACATGCAATCATTTTGTTTGTAGTGGACGCCTGATGAAAGTCAGAAGACCATCATTGTTAAAAAAAAAAAAAAAGATTCAGAAGTTTTAACACAATTTGTGAGAAAGTTCTAAAGTGCTGAACAAAATGACTTAATTTTAGTACCCACTGTCACGTAAAACTTATTCAACTAGCCAGATACTTCCAAGCAACACTGAATATGGAATCTACAATTCTGAGAAGTGTTAATAGTCTTTCCTTCAAGGATAGGAGGGCTCCTTTCTACACTTTACAAGGCTCTTGCAAAACAGAATAAGAATACAATGGCAACAATACACAGACCGCACTGTGAAAGCACAAGTTCATTTCTGCAATGGCAACAGTATTAATTTTAAAAAACACAAATCGAACATTGGTAAATAAGAAAAAACTTTCCAAAGGCTGCATGCCACATAACTAAGTTACACAATACCAGGCATGCCAGAAAATGAATTCAACCAAGCATATTTAAATTAAAGAGTCGTTTTCGAGTCCGTTTCAGCAGCATTGTGGTTATTATTTTTAGAACTTTCCCGCCAACACCAGTCCCTACTGGCTGGTTTCGCAAATGTGACCCAGCCAAAGGCGGTTTGAGTGTTTCTTGTTTTTAGATTCTTCTCGGGCCAGTACAGAGCATTTACACATACTGTTCTGCTTCCCCATCTTTGGGGACTGGCTGAGTTGTCCCACTTTTGCCTTCTTCATTTGCTGCTGCTTTTTCTGGGAGAGATGCCAAATCTTTAAAAACATCTACATAATGGCCAAAGCCAGGCCCCCAGTTCAAAAGGTTGTCCCAGTTGAAATTCCCTGCTTGCTGCCCGAGCTTCAAGGGCAGTGTGTTGTCCGCGGCGCCCGGGGCGGCCGCCTGGGCGCCCCCCGGGCCGCCCTCCGCCCTGCGGCCGTGGTACCTCCGCGGCTTCAGTCTGGCCCCGTAATTGTCTTCGTCGTCTGCATCCGACTCGTTGACCTGCGATAACTTGGGCATCCTGGAAGTGTACACCATGGGCTTCTCCCTGTCGTACTCCATTTCCGAACACGTGAACGACTCGTGCGAGTCGCTGTCGGAGGACGACTCCGGGGCCGGGATGCCGTCGGCCGGGTTCCGCGTCCGGGACAAGGGCCTCCTGCAGTCGTCCTCGGACGAGGACCGGCCGTGGTCCGCGCTGCAGATGCTGGGGTTGCGCGGCCGCGGCGTGTTGAGCCGCTCCACCTCCTCGATGGACAGGCCCACGGGCGGGGCCGACTCCAGCGCCATGGGCCCGACCGGCTGCTTCAGGCGGCTGCCCGGCCGCGAGCCGTGCGGGGCCAGCGCCTGCGGGCTCTTGCTGCGCCGGCCCAGCCGCGCCGCGTAGCCGAACAGGCCGGGCTGGCCGGTGTCGCCGTGCACGTCGGCCGCGCCGCCGTCCCGCAGCGGCAGGTGCAGCTCCCGGGCCGGGCTGTGCCTGTAGAAGGTGGAGGCCTTGGAGAAGGGCGCCGGGCTGTGCCGGGCCAGCGGGTTGGGCGTCGGGCAGGCCGAGGGGCTGAGGGAGCCGCTTCTCAGCGCCTGGCTGTACGAGGGCTGGTAGGTCAGGCTGCTGGCCCCCAGGGGCATGGGCGACGGCCGGGCGAAGCCCAGCGGGCTGTGGCGCTGGATGGAGAACTTGGGCGTGTGGCTGCGGAACTGCTTGTAGTGCTGGATGATGTCGGCGTCCGAGGGGGCGATGCTGCTGGCGTTGTCGATGTCGTAGTGCTCGATCTCCTGCTCCGGCGACGCCAGCGGCGCGCTGGGCACCGTCTCCGAGCTGCGCGGAAGGTCGGTCTCGTCGTAGATGAGGTAGGGGTTCTCCCTCTCGATGATGTCTGGCTTGGGGTTGCCTTCGGGCTGCTTCCGCACAGCCATGTCGTCCCCGTACGGGGGAATGTTGTCCGGATCGTCGAAAGCCACATTCTCACTTCCCTTTTTCTTCTTCTCCTTGGGCTTCTTCTCCTCCTGCGGACCTTTGGTCCTCTTGCCCCTGCACTGGTTGCACAGAATCAGGCTCAGGACCAGGAGGGCCAGGACTGTGGCACAGCTGCCCACGATGGCGGGCACAGCCCACAGAGGCAGGGAGATCTCCTCCGGGCCCTGGCTCAGGACGCACACGTGCCCGCCGGGGCTGCCGGCTTTGCACACCCTCCCCTGAGGGCAGAGGACACCCAGGCAGGCCACCGCGGTCTCACAGGTGCTCCCCGTGTGCGAGTCGGGGCAGCTACAGGTGAAGCCCGAGTGCAGGCCTGGCTCGCAGCTGCCCCCGTTCTGGCAGGGGTGGGAGGCACAGTCCCCTGGGGGGACGCACTTGTAGGCGTGCCACTGGTTAATGCACAATAAGTCGCCCCAGCAGGGGTTGCTGGCACAGATGTTCGGCCCACGACAGCCAATCTTCACTGAGGGGTCCGTCTTGGAGATGGAGGCCAAGCTGTGCTTCCCGCTGAAAGGCAGACTCTCCCCACCGTACAGCACAGAAGCGATGCAGCCGTCAAAGCCTGTGGAGCAGAAGCAGCCGTCAGGCCTTTTACTTACTTAATTTCTATGTGTTTTAATTTTTCGTCTGTATACCAAGAATTGCATACATACGAGAAATAAGATTTTAAAATACTTGGAGAACAAAAACTAGCCCAATGACATCAATTATTAGATCATACACTGTCAGTGGATTTGCTCCCAAGGAGTTCAACATAGGTTTTGAGGAGCAAAAGGAAAATCTCGGCCATGACAGTGGTTTGTGGGCCTCCCAAGGGGCAGACATAGCGTACAGCTGTGGCATTAATATTCCATGATGTGGGGACAGCAGGGGTGAGGGAAAAAGGTCTAAAATGGCTCCGTAGAGGTCGGTATTTTTTTTAAGTTGAGAAACACTTTGCAGGACGCGAGGCTGCTGACACTGCGGTGCTTCTGTCCCAGAGCCCAAGAATCTACGTTGACACTAACAACAAGGCATGATTTGGATTGGCTTGTGTGCCTACAGCATTCCAATGAATTCTCATCCATTGCTAAAGTAAGCTAAATCTGTAACGACTTACAACCCCACCCATACGTTTTTCCATTTTTCTCCTATTTGATGCATTGTTCCAGCCTAGCGACCTTTCCATCCCTGATGCACTCTTTTGCCATGAGCTTGACACCTCCTGTTTTTGCTCCTGCTCTCCTGGTGTTCTTTGTGATGTGGGCTCCTTTCTTTGTCTTTCTCCTCTAAACAACCATTGACTGCGAGGCACAGAAGAGAAGTCTCTAGGATTCCTTTTCACTCTGCACCCTCACGGTAGGTTATCATCCACGCCCAGTACTTCAGTTGCCTGCTCGACAGTGATAACTCCTAACACGTAGTATTTCCAGCTGCAGTCCATTCCTGATTCTGGCCCCTCTATGTAAAGGTCTAACTCAAAGGTGCTCCACACCCAAAATGGCCCACACCAAAACTTGCTATTTCCCGTAGACATGCTTCTTTTTGCACCATTCTGCAGTTGCCTTTCTCGGTGGCACCACCCTTCTTCTAGTTGTAGAGTTGGAAACCTCCGTGAATATTGCCACAATCACCAACAATGTGGTTGATTTCAATTTTAAAATACCTCTTCCCTGCCCACTTCTTGGTAATTCCTCTGCCATCACACTAGTCAAAGCTCCCACAACACTCGGCCTCCCTCCATCACGGCAAAGTCTTCCCCGCTGATTGGCACAAGTCCGCCCCCGCCCTCCTCCAATGCCGTCTCCATGCTGGCGCCGGGAAGGTCCAGTGTGTGTCGAATCTGGACACGCCTATGACTAAATTTTTCTAGTAGCTTTTTGTTGTTCTAAGAATAAGACCAAAACTACAGCATGGTGAGAAGGCTCTGCTTCATTCCCCAACCTCAGCCTTTACGCGTGACATCAGCCCCCAATGTGCTGAGAGCTGTGACCGTGACATAATGTGCATTTTCTTTTTTTAGTTCCTATTAATATAAAGTAACCTTTCATACTCTCCCATCCTTATCATCACAGTTCAGATTTAAGTACAAATGTCAATTTTCCAGAAAAGTTTCCCTTTCTCCTTTTTTGGCCAATCTCTTAGAATTCTATATTCTTCCTTCAGACCATTTATCATAGCTTAAAATAATATACTGCCTTGTATAACGACACGATTTCTGTCTGCCTCCCTTGCTGGCCACGTGTCCCATTAGCCCACCATTGCACCCCAGTGCCCAGTACAGCTCAGTGATGGCTGCTGGGTGAAGGAACACATGACTGAGTGATGAATACGGGCATGAATAAATGCTTGGTGGACTAGGAAAGCATGAAAGCACCATGGTCTGAATTATGACCTAGGTAGACAAACGCAAGTGTCTAAAGTAAGTGACGGCTGGTAATTTATTCTAAACTTTCTAAAGATACTTATGCTAGTCTAGAATATTCATAATAGATACCGTGTTTCCCCGAAAATAAGACTTAGCCGGACGGACAATCAGCTCTAATGCATCTTTTGGAGCAAAAATTAATATAAGACCTGGTTTTATTTTACTATAAGACCCAGTCTTATATAATATAAGACCGGTCTTATTTTACTATGATATAAGACCCGGTCTTATATTAATTTTTGCTCCAAAAGACGCATTAGAGCTGATTGTCCAACTAGGTCTTATTTTCAGCGAAACACAGTATTACCAGGGGCCCAACTACGTTTAGAGGAACAATTTTACCTTTGCTTTGTGACTCTACTCAACACCAGCATTTACCTGTCTGAGTATCTCGATGAGCTTGATTGGGTGGAATTCCCCCAAGGGATACAGTGAGCACATCGAGGCCACCGAAGTCCTGAGTTGGGTGGGTGACATCCCTGGTGTACATCCTGTCGACGGACAACACCGTGGCCGTTCTGTTTTTCCCAATTAGGAAAGTATGCCAGTGACCATCTGCAACATACACTTCTGGGATGTTTCTCTCCACTTTCCCAGCGATTCCTGCATCTGATGTAAAATGTACTTTGCCATTCTTGATCTGTTAAACATATTAAAATAAAGTACAATTAAACTATACTATGCTTGAATGAAAATTAAAAATATATAAATAAAGCTTTAAAATACTGACCAATTTAAAGTAGCTAGAACAGCTGAAGACACTGGCTGTATTAGAATATACTTATCTCTCTGCCTCTATGATTTTCGGTAACATATACCTTACCTTCACACATAATGGTTTCAGTGGTCTCCAAGGTGTGATACCTAACTTTTCAAGATAAATAGAATTATTTTTGAGAACACAGTTGAGACAATAATCAAGTGAATACCTATTTAAAGATAAGTAAATTAAAACTGTTTTTGTGATTTACTTTCATTTAATGGCAATAGCAAGTATAAAAAAAATTGTTCAGTTTAACAAATGGCCCATAGTGATCAAAAATGTTAAAACTACTTTCAAAAAGAAAAATCCATGGTTAGCTAAAAATGAAGCATACTTGGAAAAATAAAGACAAACAAATTGTTTTACTTCTCATCCATTACACCCTGGAATTGTAGAAAAAAATCTTGCCTATTATTTATATCATTTGTTGAGATAAAAACTGATGAGTAAAGGCTCAGATCATAATAATGAGGGGTCTGGGCAAGTCCTCACTTTGGCTCGCTCTTCCCACTTATCTAAGGATATTTGGTTCCTGTTCCTTCGCCCAGCAGGACACTGGGTAACGGTGCTCCTACTCCAGTTTCCAGCCACCACGCTGCCAGTATTCTGAGTAGACACTTTAGAAAATAAAATCATTTATGAGGCGGGATGACCATGTGGTGCAGAGAGCATAATCCCATCAAACTACCAGACAGAGCTGGTGCCGCAGCAGGCGGATGAAGTGACACTGCATCTCAAATGACAGGAATGAAGGGGGGGATCGTTTTATTTTGTCACTCAGATCAAACGCTATATCTACATGCAATGATCACATCTGGCAGAACTAAAAATCAGTTCACTTTTACTGTGGAAAATACGCCTAACGCATTTACATATGTTATTCATATTGTAATATTTTACTAAAGCAGCCTCTCTAGATAATCACATATTTCAGTACCAAACTCAGAGAGAGAGAAAAAAGAAAGCTGTAGCTAAATGACAATAACATGGCATCAAATGGGCCACATCGCATGACACACAGTACAAGCAGCAACTCTTCTTTGACTGAAGCCAGGGTCTTTTCTAGAAAGAAGCCTTGGGAAGGGACTTCTCCCAGCTCTGTGTTTCTCTCCTACTTCACCACAGCACGTCACTCTTTCACTCGCACAATTCTGATGAGGGTCTTTAGAAAATACCTTAGAGTGGACTGATAAAAATATAACTCCTACTATATCATTCTCAGGGTTTTGCTTTTCCCCAATAACATTCTATCGAACTCCTGTATTCTTCATGTCAAAACATCATGCTCATGTTTGCTTTGCTTTATTTATTAATTCATTTATTTTTTTAAAATCTATAGAGCTCTGACTCCCTCAACCCACCTGTGTACAATACACCTAACCTATTTAAGAACAAAACCAACCGAAACTCTGTGCACCCAAACAACAGAACAGATTCAAAGCAGAAAGGAAGTCCATCATGTATGATACAGACTCCAAACACGGAGCTACATGATATGCCACGGAAGGGAGATTTGTGGAACACTTTATAGTGTCAACACACTTACACACAAATAGACTTTCCTTTTGCTTTTATCTCTGAAATTCTCTCTCTTAATTTCTTTTTTAATCTGAACAGACCTTATCCATTCTATATATCCTCATCTCTCATCATTGTTGCTACCCACGGCTGACCTTTCTCCTTGAACCATATGGAATCCCGTTTACCCAATCTTTTTTTTTCCACAAAGAGTGTGTGTGTGTGTGTGTGTGTGTGTGAGATAGAGAGAGCGCGAGCGAGCGAGAGAGAGAGACAGAGAGAGACACTGATTCAGAGTATGCAAAAAAAAAAATACATAAAATAAGAAAGAAACTGTCAGAAAGTGAGCCAAAAGGAAAGAAGAAAACCAGGGCCTTGGTCCCTGATAAGCTAACTGATAAGTAACAGTCCATGTGAACCAGCTTCCTAGCCTATATAAGCAGGTCGTATTCCTGTCATCCAGATAACTTGCCTGCTTACAACAGCCACTCTCTTCCTGTCTATTTAGTTCTCTGTATTCACTTTTTTAAAAATTTACTTACTTTACCTGCCAAGCCTCTTAAACTCTGAAAAGCTGCTTCTCAAAACTTCATACAAAACAAATGTGCATTTTTGTCTGCATTAGTAATTATTTTTATTCATTAGCAATTACATTTCTAAGTGCTTGCTACCAATGTAACCAAATCTGGACAAGCTGCACACTGCTGTGCCATTGGAAACACAAGGTTTTATGATGACAAAAATGGATCCTGACATTCAGCTTCTTCCTTAAGGAAGAAAAAATTCTGTCTCTGATTTCTTTAACCACATTGTATTTTGTATCTTTTGGCTTAATGAGATACTGTACAGAAATATTTCATATGTCATTTAAATGGCACGAGGACTTGGAAGCAGCTTAACAGATAATGCACAGACCTCAATGTCAAAACCTCTCAACGCGTATAAAAAAATGTTTCTTGTAGACTGAAGGTCTACTTCTCTCTTTACATCTTTACTTTCTTGGCTTCTAGTAATTTTCAATGAAAATTATAAACACCAACTAATAACATTATACAATGACTTATATGCTGTTTTTGCAGTTGCTTTGTTAATTCTGGAACTGGGCTTTTTGTTTCCATAATGGAGGTAAAGTGATAAACTGAAGATATTCTCTAGTGCCAGATTAGGGCAGTTTCTCAGGCCACACACTACTGACATTGCACAATAAATCATTCTTTTTTGTGGGGTGCTGTGTTGTGCACTGCAGGATTTTTAGAGACATAGCACTAGTACCTGGTAGTACCCCCACCGAACCATAACAATAAAAAAATGTCTCCAGACGTTGCCAAGTGTCCCCAGTGGAGTAAAATCATCCCCAGTGGGAATGACTGGATTAGGGGATTATCATATGAGAATTTTTTAAAAGATTTTTTTTCTCTATGTTAAAGATATGTCCATGGAGTATAACAATGAGAGTTGGCTTGGATAGAGAGAAACTTTGAGAAGAAAGAGGCTGAAGTTTAGGGGTGAACATCTGTTTTTATTTTTAGTATTACATAGGAATTAAACCTTGCGATGGTCTATGTATTTCACTTTTTTCTTTATTAACTAAGCTTTTAGAAATGTTCAAAATACTGATTTCTATGTGAAAAATATCAGGAAATCTAGGTTGGGTTTCTTAAGAATTTACAAAAATTCATATAAAATTATGAGTAGAATTATAAAATACAAAAATACATAGAAAGCAGTCAATATAACTAAAGAAAATGATGATCTAAGAGATCATGTCTTATTTGTGGGAAAGAAAGCAGAATAATAGTTTTAGAAATTAAGAAAGCTAAGAGCTGATGGCAAATACATATCTAATTAAATTGTTCACCAGTTTAACATCTCATTTATAGTTGAGAAAAAATACAAATTATGTAAAACCCTAATGATAAAATCAATCCATTGTTCTCATGAACTATGATGTTTACAGATTTATTTAGAAATTATTTGGAGTAATTAGCTATAATTTTACTTACAGTCATTCCAAAGATACTTAATTCCACAGGGTTTACCTGGATAGTAAATTGAACATATGCTCCAGAATAAAGCCAGATAAAAATTTCAAAATGTTTTTCCTTATTTTAGTCCTGCCAGTTAATATATACATACCAATGTTTGAAATAATTCTTGGAGAAGAAGTATTTTTCCATTTCAAAGACACATTATCTTTCTGTTTTACTTTGTTTAAAAGTAGGGGGAAAAGCACTATAAATTTTTGTCCCACAAAATAGATCACAACAGATTCTTTCTATACCAGCCTACCTAGCAGTGGGCTCCCCTTTAAACCAAGACAGAAGTGTTAGAAACCAAACCATTCAGATCTTTGTTCCTCTGGCCAGTGCCTGGGAAATAGTTAAGACAGATGATATTGGAATGTTGCCCAGCGTTAGACGGAACTCTAATGGGTTGTAAAAGAAAAGGACAGAAATTATGGGAGAAGTGATTTAAACCATGACACAGCAGGCGGTCTAATCAAATGAAGTCACCATTAGCTTTTATCTTACCTTCACAGTAGTGTAATTGCTGCTTTCTTGGATATGGATTAAAATGCCATTCTCGCTTCTTGTTCTGAATTTTACTTCCAGACTGTTCACACCAAAAGGCTCCAACATGGCACCTCGTATGCTCTGTCTTAACAAGTATTCTCGCTTCTCATTCTGACTCATGGTGTAGTCCAGGCGCCCTTTGCCTTCTAATGACAGGGCAGTGTCAGGAGTCACAGCTGCAAGCCAGCACAGAAAGGGAAAAATGAATGCTTCCATTATTTCTTACAGAGTGTCTGCAGGTGACAAAAATTATCAAAAGGGGACAATGAAATATACAGTTTAGGGGATTAATGTCCCCCAAATCCTCCTCTTGAAAAAACAACTTCCACATGTGAACTACTGCATCAGTTAATTTCAAATGCTTAAATCCATTTCAGAATCATGAAATGTAAAACATTTTAAGACAGGCGTTAATTAGGTGGGAAATATTCATTAAATATTTGATACTTGACATAAATTGAGTACCTGAAGAGATAGACACCTTTTAAAATTGTGGGAAACACAGTGAAACATTATTGTTTTATAATTTTCACTGTATCCAAAATTCATAAATTTTTTCACAG
Organism: Rhinolophus ferrumequinum; assembly: GCF_004115265.2. NCBI lineage: Eukaryota > Metazoa > Chordata > Mammalia > Chiroptera > Rhinolophidae > Rhinolophus > Rhinolophus ferrumequinum. The sequence goes on along the minus strand of NC_046301.1, from coordinate 7,038,227 downwards.
TGAAAATGATCTGTAATCTTTATAGTCTCTAGCTCATCAGAAACTTAATCAAAAAAATGTACAAATTTTTATATTTGTAACTATACGACTAGTGATAATCATGTAGAATTTAGTTTATCATCATGTATAATTATAATTTATCATAATCTGATAAAATGTTCACACTACTGAAGTATAGAAGTTTGTTATAGCAAAAGACCAAAAAAAAAAAGGACACAAATGAGCTCAAAAGGGTTTCAGAACGGATGGTACATTTTATAAAGGTGAATTTTATAGTATGTGAATTATATCTCAGTTTTTAAAATAATAAGACGTTTCTCAAGCCAATGACTCATTTCATATTCCAGATATAATTGAGTTCCTACTTACTAAATACTTATTACTTTAAAAAAATATCATGTGACAAGGTACTTTTCCTGTTTTGACTTTATCCTAAATAATTAAGCACAATTATACTTCTGCTACTAACATCTTTTTGATCATAGTCGATCCTTAATTTAATCATGAATTGCTATTCATTCTCATAATAGAATCAAATGACTCTTTAAAAAGTTGTCAGTTAAATACTATAATTTAAGTAGTAACCCCTTATTTGAAAGTGAAGCAATTTTTTATAAAAGAGACCCCATTAGGGTTAGCTAGTGGGATGTACAGCTTGAAATTAGAGAATGCCACGGTCTAGTGATGGCTTGAACATCCTTAATGTCTTAGTGACAATAACATTAGTGTTTAGAAATAAATAACTAATAAAAGGATTTAAAAAAATCATATTCAAAACCAATTCCAATAATTACAAATTAAAATTCAAGTATCATCTTTAATTGTAATAGACTATAATGCAGTTGTATGGTATTTTGAACTCAGTGTTCAGTAATTTATTACTTGTACTTTTCTACCAAATACAAAAATCCACGAGAGAAACATCCCTTAAAGGCAAATGATATTAAGCCAAAGCCTGAATTAGCCCGCAGCCGTGTAAATCGCCTAGTCTTCCTATTGGTTAGCCAAAAATAAATGCTGTGTTTATAAAATGGAAACTAATTAGTTATGTAGTAAATAATCCTAAAAGGATGTCACTCTTCCTCAGGTTAAAAAATGAATTTAAAATTGTGATTTTACTTTACTAATTATTGCCCATTTAATATTTTCAATAATTAGAATGAAAACAATTCAATTACATATTTAGGTGCATATATTTATACTTTTCATGGTTATTGTAATTTCCAGTGGAAGATGAAACAGCTTGCATACATTTTTCACAGTATTTCCCCGTCAGTCCTTCTTTGCAGTGGCACTGCTGCCATGACCAGTAATCCGTACACGTGCCGCCATGCTGGCAGGGGCTGCGTGTACACGCTCCTTCCAGTCTAGGACATCTAAAATAAAATCACAATAAAGACTCAGAAAGCACAAAACAAGGTGGGAGGAGTAATTTGTTAAAATTAGATCTAAATGTTTATTAACCTGTTTAATTTCGTGCCCTCGATCCTTTGAAACTCAAGTTCCAAATACATTTGTCGCATCTAATCAAACTAGAAGCTGCCCTGTAACACATGACCTGCCTCGTTCATAAAAAGGATCAAACAAAATAACATCTTACACAGTAAAGAGGTAATAATTTATTCTTTAAATTAATTCTTAATTGAGCAAGACATCTTTGTCTAACACACACTTTGGTTACTGTGATCTCTGGCGATGTGTGTATTTGACTTCACACGTCCTCCCGCAGATAACTAACATTTCCTGAATGCCTACACCACATGCCAAGCAGTATTCCAAGCATGGAGATAAAGTAATGAAAAAAATCCATGTGTTCATGGAATCTTTACTTTTCCTTGTGGGAGAGACAGACAAAAAACAAACAAAAAATTAGATAAAGGTATAGTATGTTAGAAAGAAGGAAGTTCTGTGGGAAAATGAAGACAGAGAAAGGGTATTAGGAGTTTGGGGGCGGAGTGGGGGGTTGCCGGATCTCTAGATTAGACAGTAAAGGAAGGACTCATTCTCGTAAAGACCTAAAGAAAGCGACAGAACGAAGTACATCTGCTAGAAAATCATTCCAGGCAGAGGAGACAGCAAGTGAAAAAGCCCGAAGTGGAAGTGTACCTCGCGTGTCTGCAGGACACCAAGGGCCCCAGATGCTTAGAGCACAGTGGACAACAACAAGTGTAGATAGATGTCGTGAGAAGCTCAAGGAGAGGCTGCATCATGAAGGCCTTGTAAGTCAGGATAAGCAATGACTTCTGTTTTTAAAATGTCATGCTGGTTGCTGACAGATTAGATGTGAGGTTTTTGGTAAGAGAAGAGTCAAAAGTAAGTCTAAAAGTTTTGGCTGAGCAGGTGTGTGGATTGCGTTGTTATTACCTGAGATAGGGCAATCTGTGGAAGGAGTAGGCTGGGGAGGAGTCAGGAGAGAGGGCCAGAAGTTCAGTTGTAAACTTCAGTTTGAGATATTTGTTAGAAACACACGTGGGATATTGAGTAGGCTGGCAGATACAAGGGTCTGAAGTTCAGACGGGAGGCCAAGTTGATAATAACTATTCAAGAGTCACCAGCTTTACAGACAGTAGTAAAAACCAAGGACTATAGACAATGACTTCAAGAAGGAATATGCATACAAAGGGAAGGTTAAGGAAGAGAGGTGAAGAGCAGAAAACAAGGAGTGTATCATGTGTGCTGGTGGACAAATAAAGTAATTTAGCGGAGAGGAGAGATGAACTGTACCTAATGTAGCTGAAGTTCAAATGAGATGAAAATTAACCACTGATATTAGCAAAACAGAGGCCGTTGATGATTTTGACAAAGAACATTTTTTCAAGGAAAAGAAGAGAGAATTAGGTTGATAACTAGAGAGGAAAATGGGATTAATAAACACTTTTTTTTTTTAAAGTAAAATGGGAGAAACGACAGCATAAATTGAAACGAGAAAAGAAACAATGCTGAAAAAGCTGGAGCGCTGTTTCTGGAAGGTTTTGGGATGGAATCTATTGCACAAAAGGGGCTTGGTTTTGTGGGACTAGGAAGAGTTCAGTGAAAGAACAGGATACAAGGTACTGCAGGAGGCGCGGACAGAAGTGGGGTGAGCTCTGGGGAATTTGCTTTTGATTGCTTCATTTTCCTGAGCAAGTTAGAAAGCAAATTCATCAGCTGAGAAAGGGATGCAGGAGATGATGTTTGAGGTGTGAGGATAGAGGAGGCATGATCTCATCACCGAGGAGAGTGGGAAATGATTAAACTAGGGGCATTTAATATATAGCCAAGTAATACTGCGGCTGCACTACCTTAGTAATCATGAATTTAAAGGGACTCCTCAAGAGCAAGGATCTGTCTTGTCTATGTATTTGCATCTGAGCCAAGTGCCCAGCTCACGAGCTGGCTCTGCTACTCACTAGCTGGCTGACTTTGGGCAAGATTATAAACTCTGAGTAACGCAGTTACCTCATCTGTAAAATGAAAATATAGTATCTACCTCACAGAATCGTTGTAAAGGTTAAATAGACTAGTAATACAATAAAATACTACAAATATGTTGGGTCTGTAGTAAGGTACCAATAAATCTTAGTAAGACACTGGATAAATCTGAAGTGAAAAAATGAAAGGAAATTCTCCAATGTGGGAGCCTTGAAATATTTTGGTCTTTAAATCTTATAGATTATGCCAACATTATCCAAAGACAATGGCATCCATCATATCAAAATACTGTAAGGTAGAGGTATGTTTAGGAATAAAACCAAACTTATTAAGTATAATAAGATGAAATGATGTTTCCAGTGAAGCTCCAGTTTTAAATTCGGAATATTTTATGACGAAAAAGTGATTAAAAGATAAATAAAAATTCTCATTTCAAGAGAATTCTATCTCAATTTACAAATATTCTGAGAAGTCATGAAATAATATGCTTCACATGAAGCATAATTTGAGGGAAAATTAATGTAAGAACATTGTTTATAATATGGCAAATATAGACACAGCAAGATATGTTCTTATACTACCACTGTAACCTTTCTGGAAAGTAATTTGGCCATACATATGACTTAGATCTCTATGTTTTGATTTAAAAGGACGTTCACAACATATTTAAAAGTAAAAACATCAAATTTCAAAACCTATTTGTGTGACCATGGAGAAGGATACAGAGGGATGCACATCCAACAATTTACAATGGTTAGCAATGAGGACTCTGTATTTCTGTATAAGTAATTAGTGCGATTAGTGATAATATGGTAGTACTATAGTACTACCATATTAACAGCATATGGAAAAATAAGGGCAAATGCCACGTCGCAGTAAAATACTTAAGTTACAAACATTAGGAAGTGCTCACTGCTTAGTCTTCCCAATTTTCTTTCCAGAAATCTCAAGCAAGAAAATAATGTGAACAAACATTTTTTTGAATACATATTAATCATCGGGTTATTAATATGTTAAGAAAATTGGAAACACGTGTACAACCATAATTAAAATAGGGCACCTCCATAGTAGGCAGTCATGGACGTGTCAATGATTATTTTGTGAGTCTATGGGTAGTTTATAATCTACTTTATATTTTTCTGAATTTTCTAAATTTTCAATATGAATTAGAATAATTTGAATTAATATAATCAACATAATTAATATAATTAATATAATTTTAATATAATAATTTTAAATTATTATTTTCACAATTCCTATGTTATTGCTATGTCATAACATGTCATTCCTATGTCATTTAAAATATTATTTTCACAATTCCTATGTCATTGCACAATTCCTATGTCAATTCCATTATTGGAACCTAACCAATAATCAAATATGAAGAAAAACTGTTTTACAGTTTGCAATTAATCAAATTATTACTTGTTAAAGATGTATCAAGTTCTGGGGAATATATATGCTTATGTTTAAAATATTTAATTTCAAATATTTTTTTTGTAGATATTATTTTTACACGTATGAACTGTCAGGTTCCTTTCTATGAGATTTACCAACTTAAGTCATAAAATTGTTATCATAACTCTGATAGAGCATATATATACATACATGCATACATATATTTTTATATATATATATATACTATTTTTCTTAGACTCCAGAAAATAAGAATTAAATTCATAATTAAACGTTATGCCAAACAAAATTTCACAGCTATAAATAAATATTTAAAATTCAAAACAATGTGAAACATTTGCTATTTTTAGGGCTTTGGGCACAATAGTTTCATCTTTTGATGCTCAGTTATCATACACTTTTTGCATTTTCTGTAAAAGAGTAAGAAATAAAATTGCCATACTGATCTAGGATGCCTTGTGCTGCCAAAGCTTGACTGGGTTCCAGAGGCCGTCCATTGACTGCAAATTCCATTATGCACCCGACAAAATCGTGGCTTTCCACGTGTCCTCGCCTCTGAAGGACTGGTTCTAGAGACTTGATGCCTCCAACGGTGACTCGATTTGGCTGAACGTCAAGAGTCCTCCATATGAAAGAAAAGCAGATTAGTACCGACATGATAGATTGCAGCAGAATGTTTCGTTTAAAAACGAGTGACGATAACTTTTTCTGGCATGTGTTTTTTATGTATAGCACGGTAAATTCGAGTGAAAAACATTACATATTAATACATGTCCACAAAACAGATACCTAGAGAATTATTAGGTTTGTAAGGTCTGAAAATAATGAAACTTATGGAAGTGGTATTTTTCAGTCAAATGGGATGTAGGTAACAATGTTGAATTATCAAGGAGCACACTCCCGGGAAGAAGATAAAATTCAGTAGAAGCAGTGAACATTCTAATATTAACGTCAGGTTACTAGTTTTCCTTTACTACAGAAATGATAAAGAATGCGAGTAAGTTGATCAATGCAATGGATTATGTGTCACTAGTTTATTTTTCTCTGTTACTATTTCTATTAAAATCACTTATCTTTTAGGTGGGGTAATGCTGTGTTTCGGTTTGAGGTGCTATTGAACCATATGTGCCAATAATTACCACATACAACATTCAGAGAATGTGTCGAAAAGGGGTGGGGTGCTGATCTTAGCCTTGAAGGACCCAGGTCTCATGAAACTATTTCAGGAACCTTCTCGGAGTAGAGGCTATGTTATCCCTTCCTTTCTCTAGCTTTATTCTCATCACTACCACTTCATTTCACATCTTTTCCCACACATTTGTACATTAATTATTAACTTTTTATTTTAAAGTACAAAAATTCCTTTGAGGAGGATAAACTATCGTAAACTTTTATGTAATACTTAGCAATAATAAAATTACTTTCAAATGTATAATTTCCTTTTTAATATCAAATAATACTAAAGATCAAACTAATCATTTTACTTACCAGTCATCTGAAACTGCCACGTTACTGATGGTACAATATCCTGGTTCTTGGTTCTCAGAACAAGAGTCCACAGTTAGAGAAGCTGCCTGTACATCAAGAGAAGGAAACAGTGGTCACCTTGGGTCCCTTTTGCCCTTATTAGCCAACACTGCCAAGGGCTTGTTTCTATCTGGCCATGATTTGAAAGTTATAACATTTTGACTTAGTATATTATGATAAATATAATATTAAATTATGGATACGTATTTCTTTGTTATATCTAAAATTAAAATCGTGAAATCATTACATATAAAGGGCACAAAGGTGCTTTGAAAATCTTCTCCAACCCCTTTGTTTTATAGATGAAAAACTAAGAATGCCATTAACGTCTCTTAGAATATCATACAGATACAGTAGGTCTGGGGACAGCTTCCAGGGGTGATAATAAGCCTATTTATTCTACTACCCACCTACTCTTAACAAATGAAAAAAAGGAAAAAAAAAACATTGTATTTCGGATTTTCAAAAGTCTTCTTTATAAAGTCTTCTTTCAGTAATACATCACACATATATACAAAAAGATTTTGAAAGTACAAAGTAAATATGCTGTACAACAACCTATGAAGATTGTAGTACTTGCATTGAAGATAAAATTTGAGATAATGTATAGCAATCAATAAGATGCTGTTTTTATTTATGACAAGAATCCTTATTTATGAATAGCATCTTACAGTATATCTATGTATAATCAGAATGATTATACATTGCTATACAGCAGAAACTCCCCAACGATACTTAAATTACAGCTAACAGTAGTTGTTTTCGCATCCGAAGGGATGCATTACTCCCCTGGACCCCAAGACAAAAGTCTTCTGTCTAGTAGACCGTGTGAATAGTCCTTGTGATCAATGAACAGTCATCAATCATGGCCACGAGGCCCAAGAATATGACAAAAGTCAGGGCTCTCTATGACAGAAGTCAGTGGCCACTGGGGTTGGCTGCAGCCCAGTTTAAGACCAAGCTTGTTGCATATCCATGTTATTCTGGGCTCTACAATGCTGGTGTGATGCCCCACATTTGCTCCCCAAGCTGCAGTAAGTTCTGCAGATGACAAAACTTTGCATATTGTAGTTGGTGACATTATAAGGACTATGTTCAGAGTGGTATTTCAGAACATGGTCAGTAAAGCACAGGAAGGGGTCTAACCTAAAATCCAGGAAGACTGAGGGTTTCTACCAATGCAGACAAGCAAGGTTTTACCTAAATTTATTGAAAAAGTTGAATGGACTAATCCAACTTTGTCCATTTGGATAGCAGAAATATAAATTCAGTTGCCCCGTGAACAATGCAGGGGGTGCCAACCCCCATGCAGTTGAAAATCTACGTATAACTTTTGACTCCCCCAAAACTTCAGTTGTCCCTCGGTATCCACGCGGGGTTAGTTTCAGAATCCCATGATACCAAAATCCACAGGTGCTCCCTATATAGAGTGACGTCATACAATGCATACAGTTAGCCCTCTGGGTACATGGACTCCTGATCCAGGATCAAAAACAATACAGGTATTTATTGAAAAACATCCTCATACAAGTGGACCCACGCAGTTCAAACCCCTGTTGTTCAAGGGCCAAGTGTACTACATAAGTATTAATTTATATGAACGGTTATCATTCGAGATTAATTTTAATAAAAGCAAAGCAAATGTAAGAAACACAGCACTGGGAGGTCAAGCAAGTTGAGCAACATCACCCCTTATTCACGTGCAAAGGTCTCTCTGGTTTTCTGTCTTGCCGAATCAAGTACTTTCATTATGAATAGAAATGATTCATTTCCTTAATATCCTATTTCTATCAATACTATGTATGATAGAGATTTCGAGGGATTGTCCATAAAAATATATATTTAGATGGGAGGTTTGTAAAAGTATATCTTAAATACCTCACATTTCAGAAATAATGAATGGACCCAATTTATAGTTATTGTACATCACATGCTACGGGCTAAAATATTTTTTAAAATCTCTGTGAGTTAATTATTATAACTGATTATAAGCTTCATATAATGGACTCTCATGAGCCAAGTAAGTTTCTTTTCTTGCCACCTTCTCAAGGAAATTATAATAAATACTAACATATTTAGGAAACATTTACACTTCCCATTTAGTTAACTCTTTCAATAGTATATTTTTTCCAGTGATCTATAAAATTGAGTGACATTCGATCTCAAAAGCAGTTTTAGGTTTTCATGATACAATTTATGTTACTTATGTTGACTATTTGATTTAAGCACAATTCCCTTTATTTCTAAAGCAAACGTTAACACATCTCTGTGTAAGTTTATGCAAAGTAACCATCCATTCTGAAGATCCCTAAAGCGATTATAAGCTAGAGCAATCAATGAATATTTATGAATGCCTCAACTAGGAAAAATACTTTAGATAATGGTATTATATTTTACTCAACCTTAATATTTAACATATTTTTCTTATTTTCTAAAACCTTGGTTATGCCAATCAAAGAACAAATATCTGAGGGAAAGTTTTCTTTGAATAGTAGCTCATGCAATTTACAGAGTTATATGCATCTTTTTTTACTGCTGAATTTTTCTATCAGTCCCACTGTAAATTGAGATGTTTCTATCCTCCCTATGCAATGATTCCAAATGGAGAAGTTAATGATTTTGCCAGTTTCCAACAAAGTCCTTTTGAACAGTAGGAAACTGTTCAGCATCCAGTAGGGACCTTATTTTGGATGTTTTCTGAAAGGGGGAGACATTTTTCCTCTGACTGAAGTAAACATGACAAGGGTGTTTTGGTTTTTGTTTTTTGTGTCTTTTTTTTCCATATTTGGTATTATTCAAAACCTGATGACTATGGCCACATATTACAAACAAACAAACAATTATTTTCTCTCTCCTTTTGGGCATACCTTGCGGTGCCTCTTTCTTTGCTCTCCTTCTTCCTCCCAAGCCCTTGTTTGAGAAAATCAAACGTTCATTAAGTTTAAAGGGACCTTGGCGGGCATCAGGTAAAATCGTCTATTCCACATGAGGCCACAGACAACGTCTTATCAACATGATTATTTTGCATATGCTTGGAGAACTAGGGTGAGGTGGTACCTACTACCCCAGTTAAGGTGACCTGTTAGTATTAGGAAATCGTAAGTGCCTTACCATCCCTGCTCTCCGGGCAATCACAGTGTGAAAATGTCCATCCGACACCTTCTTCATGGTCGTGAGTTTATATGTACCGCTGCCTAAATTATAAGAGAATCTTAGTCTTTCTTCAGCAATTTCAAGGGCCAAAAACTCAGCCCGGTCCCCTGTCTGGTTGTCATAGTTGTAAAGCAATAAAGCATGGCTTTTAATAGTTGCAAATTTGACATAAATATAGTTGTTATTGGGATCCAAGCTGGGAAATTCCATGTATGATAACTCCTCAAATCCATAACTATTCAATTCGCAGTGTTTTCCAAAGACACCTGTAGATGGGAAAATTGACAAATTGACACACCCAATTCCAGTGAAGTTTTAGTAAATGACTTTAAGATATTTTTAAGTTACAATAATAAGTCACACTTTTAACGTTTTTTCATTACTCTCCAAAGAATACCATCTAAATCAAATTGAAATAAAATGAACTGATGATCTTTAAAACATATAGCAGAGATGACAAACTGATGCAACTGCTTTTCCTTGGCCAATTAGGGAATATATCTAAGTATGTCCCATTTCTAAAAACTAGATTTAGTGGAATAGAGTATGCCTGAAAAGATCTCTTTCCTGGAAAACGTTTAAAATTAGTTTGTCAATCTTTTTAAAATTTTAATGTGCTGTAATTTTCAAATATTTCCTTCATGATATACAATTATTAAAAACAATATCAATTCAATTGAGGATGGTTAATTCTGTTTTGACTAAAAAAAAAAAATCAGTCCCTGTACTTGTGGTATTTTCAAGGATCACAAAATTAGGGAAGGGATTCAAACACTGCTTTTAGGAAAGGAAATAAGTGTCTTAGTTTTTTATCTCTTTCTTGTTTCATACCCACTTTGGGTATGATTTATACCAGGCTACTTGGAAATAGCTTGCTGTTTTTTCCAAAATCCAGCATTCTCACTTGTTTGTGCTGGTTCTTTTTCAAACTTGAAAAATGAGTTTTATTGATGTTGCAATGCTATGCCAAAATTCTTTTCCCACAAATATTAGTAGACTGTAGCAAATGATTGGAAAATTAACCCCTGCCAATACATCATGACTCTTGTGAACTTGCAGAGCTTTCACTCTTTAATTTTGGCTGCACATCTCTTGCAAATGCATTACATTTAGCGTACGGGAACTGTTCAGCCAGAAGGAATCCACGCCATCATTTTACAGAATACTTAAAACTTGCCCAAGGCCACAGAACCATGCGAGACAGAGCCAATATTTGAGGCCAGATCTACTGATTGTCTAGTTGTTTTGCTACACCACATTTTATGTCCAAATGTTCTTTAAATTAAAATGGCCTAGAAGCTGCTATAAAAGTATATGTCTATTTTCCTGTCAAGGCTGAGATGATTTCCATTGTAATGAATATATATAATTTATTTTTAATCATTAACTAAAGTTAAAGAAAAGGCAAAGAAATTATGAGGATACTACTTGTTATATATCATATATTGTATATGGCATACATTTATGTATATATGATAAATATATCTCATCTATCGTATAGCATTTACATTTTATATTGTATCTGTAATTTATATTTATATGTAATAAAATTTTTAAATTTACTTATATTAAACATATATTTATTATATTACAGATAACTTATATATACAGCAAGAGTAACCAAAGATAAAGAAAAAATCAAGATAAAACGTACAAATTAAATAGATGATTGAAGAAAAATCTGCAGTATGTGTTCCCTCAGGTCTCTGCTGATTAGATTTTAATAAATCTATGAAAATGTGCTTAAAATTGAATATAGAAAGATGTTCTATATTTTTATACAAATTAATACTGTATTTTAAGACATGAAAATTTTCTTTATGGAATATTTTTTCTCTTTAAGGAATTGTGCTACTGTTTCTAGAGATAGGTAGATTTTTGTTTTTGAAATACAAAAATAAAATTTAATGAGGATTTTATAACTGCCTTCGAAATGAAATGCCATGAACTAAACCTACATAAAACTCAAGAAACATTATTAAAATTACTCTAATAAGGGATATTTTATATGTATACATATAGGAAGATATACATATATACATACAGGAAGTTATAATTAATTATAGAGGCTCTCTTTATAAGGTCTTAAGTACTTTATGTTTTTTTCTGAAATATGACCTAAAGAAAAAATCTAAATTTCTTAAAACAAATTTTAAATCCAAATAACACATCCTTCACTGATGAGAAGGTAAACAGTGAAACTTTCTTCTAACTTCAAAATTATAGTGACAATGTCATTTTATAGAATGCATGTGTAACCACCTCCAGCTATTTATTTGAGGCATTCCATCTGCCATTTTTATTTGTATGCTTCACCCACATTCAATTTGAAAAGGAAAATACTTTTTCCTTTTAACTTTCTCTGGTCTCAACTCATGCATTGTTGTTTGAAGATTTTGTTTTGTTTTGTAAGTGCTTCTGTTGTTCTCTGAGGATGTCTAAGTTTAAATAATGTTTTTTGTCTTTTCCTTACTTGGAAGAAGTAAGGAGAGAAATTTGCACTGCCAGCTACATATGATCTGTCTCTCTTTTAATTTACATTGTTGCGCTAGCCCCCTTTCCCTACAGAGCTTTAGTAAGGTGAGGAGAAGGTCCATTTGGACCCCACAACACTTCCAACCAATAGGCAATGACTACTATAACGGCTACACTGTAGCAACAGTTTGTTCTGATTTAGTACCAATTATCTTAAATCCTCATATTTACAATTGGAATGCAAAGGAATCTTTAAAAATGTAAACAACCTTTGTTGGATTACTTCAAAATCATTTTCCACTTTCCTCTCTCCTTATCTTTCATTCCAGACCACAAATTAAACGATGAAACTGATTGTGGTTATGTGTAGAGGACAGCTTCCTGTAGGATTATAAATTATCATTGAAAGGAAGATGTTTTGGGATATCTAAAGTTGTGAATCTTTTGACCTGGGTCTACCTTTCACTGTCTTCATGAGCAGTGTTGGTGAGAATCTCAAAGAAATTTTAAAAAGGACTGAATGTCATACTGAACTGAAAATAAAATCGTGTTCTAGTGGTTCTACCACCTGGGAATAGTTCTGTTTTCACTTTTTAACTTTAGACAATACCCACAATATCTGGGCCTCAAGGCCATTGCCAAAATGCACGACTCACAATGAGATACTTTTATAGTCTGTTTTTCTTTATCATTCCATTGCTGTGCTTTATAAAACAAAACTAGATAGACTCATAGACTTATTTGAAAATGAATTAATAGTACATTTGACTAGTTACAAGAAATGTCAGATTCTTTTTAAGTGCTATTTTCTACTATACATTAAGATTCACTTTTTGGGTCCACAGTAATTTGTCCAAGGAAAGACCAGAAAAATATTCTCCTCCTCCTTTGCTTATGGAGAGAGAGAGGGATTTTAACCACTGCAGGACATGCGGAGATGGATATGGCGTGGGATAGTCAGCCTTTCAAGTAATGAGGTGATCATAAAACTATGAGACACAGCAACACCAACTTAATTTAAAGCTTCCTCCTAAGCTTTCCTTATTATCCTTGGCTGTCTCAGTGCGGGGCAACATTTGAGTGACACCTGGAAGGAATCTTTTGGTTCACTGCACTATGGTGAATATATATGTATGTGTACAAACTAATTCTAAAAACTTTCTCAAAAGAATACATTAGTCTGAATTATATTAGTTATGTTGATATTATTTACAAAAAGCCTATTGTGAAAACCTCCTGGTTAGTTACAGAATCCTTCCAACATAAGTGGTTGAATTAACGTAAAAAACAAAAGCAAAACAAAACAAGAATCATTTGGACTAATTATTTTTAAAGATCTGAAAGAGAGAATGACGTCAAATAGTGTCTGAAATAATTTTTATTTGATAGGTTCTAGGCTGACAAGAAGACGTCCGTAAATATTTGAGAGCAAATGTCCAGAGAAGACAACATCAAATTCGATTATCTTGAGCTGATGATTTTTCTAGTAACGATCAAAGCAATATGTTCAACAGCATTCCCATAATTAACTTTTAAGAATATTAAACCATTGGGATTTTATTTTGCTAAAATCTCCTGTGTAAAACATCTAATATTTTCTTAATCACTCAAGGCCACGATAAAACAAAATTGTTAACCTGTGTGTCAAAATGGATTGATATTTTGTATGAATGAGTGAGCTGTACTCACCAAATGGGCAGTGGCAGTAATAGGACTCCACACCACTTTGGCAGGAACCACCGTTAAAGCAGGGGTTGCATTCACAGTAATTGACTGAAGATTCGCACATTTTTCCTGAAAAGTATCAAACTCATTGAAAAAAATCTGATGGATAAATATATTAACATCATCACTGCATAACCACACATAGAAATCTATCCTGAGAGATTATATCTTGGAGAAAAGAAATATGAGAACATTTTAGTTGACATGAAGAAATTGGGGTATTATCTCGGAGTTTAATATCTTATTTAGTTGTCCTATTGTAAAAATATAGATAATAATATTTAGGAAATAATTTATATATACATCTTGAAAGGAACTACTGTTTTCAGGGAAATTACAAATGTTGAACATATTTAAATGTTCTCACTAAATGTATTTTTTCTTTTCAAAGTCGCTTCATTTTGCACATTTTGTAACTGGAGAGTTGAAAATTTTACAGTATAATTTTCACTGTAGAGATTTACTTGACTCAGACATTTTAAAGGTAAGAATCAATCTAATTTAGCTTATTTGCAAAACTACAATCCTTTCACTGTCAAGAAATATCCCTTAATGTATACATACATATCTATTGTAAAGCAGAATAAGACATAAGAAAGCACATTAAATATATTTTCCAATACTTATCAAAATTTATTGTCCACTAGATTATGTATACTTTGTTTTTTTTAAAAAACATTAACACCTAAGTACATTTTTTTTCAATTTATAAGGACTTTTCTCATACATCACCTTCTTAATTTGAGTCAATATTAACTGAGTGCCTATGATGAACCAGACATTTTAGAAGATGGGATTATGGCCGTCAAGGAAGCAGACAGTGTCTTAACATGGAGTTTCCATTTTAATGGGAGGAAACGATGCACTCAACAGGAAACATGTACATTTCACGTATGAAGGAGAAGAGGTCCTTGGAGGCTAATATCTTATCTGAGAACTGATAAAACAATGGTACAGACCAATGTAGGTCTGCTCCTATACCCAGGTGTCACCAAGTTATACTTGAATAGTTGATCACTTGGTTAGGCAAAGTTTAGGGCATAAGGCGAGTCCCATTTGTTTTTGTTGTGGTGGTGTTGTGTTTTTGTGTTTTTTTCTCTTATGTAAACCGAGATGTGTTTTAAAACCACTAATTACTATTTAATAAATTAACATATTTATTATATTAGAAATGCATTATATGTAGGTAGACTAGTTTCTAGTTTTCTGATTCTAGGAAACAATGTGATGCCATTGAATTTAATTTCCATTCATTGACTGGAGAGTTTAATTATTTATTTAATTAAATAGAGTTTTGTTTCTGTAAAACTGTTTTCTACTTCCCAGCATGATTGTACTAATGCTTTTATTAAATGTCTCATGCAAACATGTGAGTTTCATATGCACAACTAGACTTAATGTTGAGCATAGATAATCCGTTTCATCATAACTATGCTTAAAACATAGTCAAAGTTTTTGTTTAATTTAGTTCTGTTTTTGTGGCTTGATTATGTAGCTGCAATTGTTCTGGTTTGAAATTACAAGCGTGAGTCAGACCGCCTGACACTGCTAACAAACATGTTTCTCTACATCCCTGGGTAATAAACACAACATTTTTTCCTTTATAAATAAAATTGGGAACCGCCTCACAAGGCAAAACACTAACAATTTTGGAATACCTTTCTATTCGAAGGGGAAACCAGAGGCACAGAAATTATGTTTCAAGTATTGTACTAATGTGTTCCGTTTGAGAGACAAACAGGACAACTTTACCCTAAGACTGTGCAAAATACCACAGCAGAGAGATGCTTTGTCATAAACTCTCTCCTGTGGTGTTTCCCAGCTGGATTTGTGACAGATTATTCTAAAGGAGGGTTTTTGTTTTTTTCCCTTAACAGAATATCAGTATTGCCCAATAGGGAATAAATAAGACCTGTTAGCTATACTTCTGATGATTTATTTGCCATGAGGAATGTCACAACTTGCTTCTACCCTTCCCCTCCCCCACTGTAGGAGCATACATAATTGTTCCGTGTGCTATTGGACTAAGTAAGGTTTCATTTTCTTCTTCTGATAATTTCTTTTAGAGTTATGTTCTAAGTAACATGTATTAAATACACAGATTAATATACTTGATAGGTGTGGTCAATGTAACCTTTATATTGTGAAAATACGTGAGTGGGTTACAAAATTACAGACTTCACTTCATGAAGACTGGAAATAGGGAAACAAAGCCAACCAATTTAGGGGGCACTGCCATATATATTTTACTTAAATATCTGGCCATAGGTGCTCCCCAAGGAAAATATAT
The DNA here is from genome assembly GCF_004115265.2 of Rhinolophus ferrumequinum. Taxonomy (NCBI): domain Eukaryota; kingdom Metazoa; phylum Chordata; class Mammalia; order Chiroptera; family Rhinolophidae; genus Rhinolophus; species Rhinolophus ferrumequinum. Next base: position 7,022,230 of record NC_046301.1, on the reverse strand, counting down.
ATGAGTATTAAAACCCAAGTCATCAATCTTATAAATCTCAACTATATCTTTTCTGAATCTTGTTTGGAAACAATAATTTTTTTAAATGCTGATTTAAACAATAGCAACAATGACAACAACAACAAAAGAAATGTAAGGTTTTCTGGGGGGGATTTATATAATTTATATGTCTTATTTACCCCTTACAAAATGAGATTTTAACATTGAGTTTAATTTAAATATAAAATAAAGTCTATTTCAGTTAACCAAAGTGAGGGGTGGAAAGAAACCTTAAAATAAGTCAGACTCACTCATGTATTAAAACACACAGTAACTACAGAAACGTCAGGATAAGCTGCAAAACTAAGAAAGCATTAGTTTGAGAATTTCTTTTAAAAGTTAAAATATGTTCTCAATAGGATCTGATTCTTTCAGTATACAATATAGACACTGATAAGAGGAAAAAATAAAGTTTTCATTTAACATTTTAATTTAAAAGTGTTTTTTCTTATTTTTCCTTAGTAGGTAATTATCAAAAAAGTAAGAAATGACTTTGGTAGGAGTCAAATAAATGAATTTATTGTTAAGTTTAGGAAAAATAGTCTTATTTCTTGGTGTTAGAATATGTAAATTATTCACCACTGAAAAATTCAGTATGAGTATCCCATTTAATGAGTATCAAATTTTCTTTTTACAATCAGTGAATTTCAAAGAGGTTACCATACTAAAAATTAAGATTCAAAGATACAGTTGAAAACTGTTTCGAATTATTATTCAAAGAACTTTTCTTTCTATTTTGTGAGCGAAAGATGTCAGAATTCTACTTAGAATCAAAAGAAAGCCTTTAAATGCATATTTTCTCAGGTTTGGAAAGTTCACGTGTGCTCTATTAACTACCCGATTAGGAGTCAGCAACAAATTCTGGATTGTTCCTCACATGGGAATCAACTTCAATTCAGTGTTAATGGCGTAATAATTATCAGAGAATGCAGTGGTTGGAATTACTCTAACATGCTTCTGGTAAAAATAATCTGATGTGTTGGAGCACCATGAAGCAAAATCTTGGATCATTAAGTTAATTAATGCTGCAAGTCAATTAACAATTTTCGTCAGTGCCTTGAGGCTTGGAAGAGACTGGTAAGGCTTGCACCATGTCTGGGAACTGAGGGAGCCTTTTTCTCTTAAGATAATGTTAACTGTCAGAGCAGCTGTTTAGAAGAGGCTGATCTCACTGCTCTGACATCCATCAATTACTTGTGTTGATACACAGTCTTTATCACAGGTAGAAGAGCTGTGCTTCAGGAAGTGTAAGCTCTTAGCACATGAGAATGGGGTTGCTGACGATGAAAATGAATGCATACGAGGAGGCCAGGGATCCACAGACTCCAGACACGACACTAAGCCTGCTGAAGAAACTAAGCATGTATCTCACGCACAGGAGTAGGTGCGATGAAGTGCTGAACATAAATTGAATCTGTGGTGATCACGTATAGTCTTTTCAACAGGGTGTATTTTGGAGTTTCACTCATTCCAATAGCACATTTTAATGTTAGATTAGGTAGAGCTGAGCCACATTTATTCTCACCTGTTAAATTTGGCCATTCTGTGAAGCTATGATGATTTCTTTTGTCCTATAGTTCATATAGGTGTCAATTTAATGTATTAGATCATATATATATATATATATATATATTAGGTTATAAATATTATTTTTATATCTCTTATCTATAGAGGCAAAGAGGGACTGTGTGCAACTATCAAAGCCTGGATTATATCTAAATTGATTTTATCAACAAATATAATTCCATAATACATCTATGTTGTTTATTCTGAAAAATTCTGCTGGTAAGCTGTTTTATTATTTTAGCAGAAACTAGCACTATGTAAAAGTTTCCTCTTGTTGTAAAAAGCACTATGAAGATAGCTCACTGAAATGTCCTCATCAAATAGTATTATGTTTTTATATCAAAACAGAGCAAAAATATGTATTAATAAGGGCTGCTTGTGAGAAAAACTAAAGGAAAAAAACGATTTGAAATTTTAAAACATGCACAAATACAATCTCAGTGAGACTACAGATGACTACGTATAATGCCAAACCTCGTATCCGTGATGAACCTACCAATACATGCCTATTTTCTGCAGAAATAAGAAGTCTTTAAGGTACTAGAAACCTGTTTTTAATGCTACGATAGGTTAATATATCACTTACGAACCAGGTAAACTAATTCCACTCTTGGAAATAAAATGAAAACAAGAATTGAGTCTTTTCTCCTCTCTTACATGAGCCACTCACTCCTCTGTATCTCACTGGAAACTTCATCTCACATCTATTCACTCACTTTTGTTTATATTCCATGGTTTCTTGGTAACGCAGTCATTGACAACAGTAATCTGTGACTTGTGATTGTAAAAGAATAACTCTTCGTTACTACGCCTATCTTCATGAATGCAAATGTTTGCCAAGTTTCTCAGTAAAATTTCTGTGCACAACCTGTACGTAACTTTATATATCTGGGAAAAATTCCTATTCATACTGTCAAATGACATAAGAGTAATGCGTGGACAAATCTCGTCCTCCTCTAAACTATCAGGACCAACTTGAGAGCATAGGAAAACTCCTCCATATGGTGATAAACTCCTGGTGTCACTCCGAATACCACACCTAAAATGCATCCAGATGTGTGGAAGTCACAGGGAAAGGTTAAAGGGGCTATGAACTAATTCTGTTATGAGAGACCCGGATTTAGAAAGAAGCTCCATGGACTTGCTGTCTTCTGTTAGGTTGGTGCAAAAGTAATTGCGGTTTTTGCAATTATTTTTTAACCTTTTAAACCGCAATTACTTTCGCACCAATCTGATAACACCAGCTCTTCCTATGAAGGGAAGCTGCAGTGAAAATCTGGGGCAGGCAGACAAAATGCTCAGTGGTTACTGACTGTCATTGTGCTTTCTAATTAGTGTTCTACAAATGCAATAAATGTTCATTTGTATAGGAAAAGAAATTTTGGATTTGTAGTTATTAAGCTGCTGTTTTCTTTCCAGATCCCCTGAGCTTAAGGAATGAATGATACGGAAGGTATTTTCTTCTGATTTACTGAGGCATATGTAATTGCTGGTATTATTAAACTTAGCAAAAATCTAGAAATTAATTTCTCACATGTCCTACACTATATTAAAATTTATTCATCTTTTGTAATTCTCTGTATTAAAACTAATTAAAGCTCCATTTAGTGTAGAAAATTAAATTATAGGAAAATATTCTTAATAATGAAACATGAAGTGATTATAACAGAATACAAAGTCTCTACTATTTTTTTTTCAATTTCCTTTTGTATTTTTCCCAAAATTAAGAAAAGAGATCAGAAATGTAAGCTTATACAAATAAATTCATTCCCTCTAAATCACCCATTCATTCAAAAATATCTTTTTCCATATTTCTTATGTGACTCTATGGTCACAAACTTGATAATAAAATATATATCAGGAATAAACTGGTGGCAGTATAATAACCATATCCCTTCATATATTTGTGTTGTAGTTGTATTTATAATAATTTTATTATTATTATAATAATTTTCATCTTTAGACTTGCATCCTTACAGGATGTTCTCCACATAAAATCCCAGCTAACACTTAATCACCCCGGGGGATTCTTAGGGATAGTCTCTTGGTTTGATCAGTTCATAAGCCACTCTCTCATAATCTTTAGCACAACTTGTAACTTCACATGAAGTATGCAGAGGGGTGTGTGTGTGTGTGTGTGTGTGTGTGTGTGTGTGTGTGTGTGTGTGATGGGGGTAACGGCTGAGAATTATTTTAAGCAGAAAGCTGAGAAAATCTCATAGCTCCAATTTGTAACACTACGCACTTTAAAAATCCTTGAAAGATTGCAGGTGAAAGTCTTCAAAAGTAAACAGAGTATGAAAATATAGGTGCTTTAAAATAATTCTGATGCTTCTAAAGATATCTGACTCCACACAGACTTTGAAGAAGGCACACAAAGGCCGTAGTCCTTAGTTAATATCAACAGCAGTCGAATCCAGCTGGGATGAGTATTTTTAAAAATTCCTCCTATCCTTAGTATGAAAGCTGTCTTACAGATTCTTAGCTCTGATGAGCTCTCGAAGAGGTTTTGTTGCACTCGCTCCATCTTCCTGAGTCAGGTTACCTGCTAAACACTCTGGAAAGAGTAACTCACACTGATCTTCACAGATCCTTTACAAAGAACCTTCAACAGATAGACACGTAAATGATGCACTTCTAATTTAGTGTGTGGATTAACAATTTGTCAGCACGTTTTTGTTGTTGTTGTTCTACTGTTTTCTGCGAGACAAAGAAATGAAACTGCCAGGCTTCACTTATCTGCTAGTTTTACTGCATGGACTACGCATATAGAATTTGAAACAATGAATTACATGAATTCAAAAAATGTAAGATTCATGTTAATTATTCAATTTTATGTTTATTTACATCATTCCCGATCAGCTGGATTATCTCCAACTACGCAAATGGAGACTAAAGGGAGCTTTGAGGAGGGGAGATATGTAAAATCAGCAGGTAACTTCAACTAACTTTCTGGACAGGAAGAGGTTATGGTTTGGTCCGTGGCAGCTTTACCTCAGTCACCCGCATAAGCTCTGTTATCTGCAATGTACAATAAGAATAATAGTCGTATGTTTCTAAGCCAGACATTGTCTGGTGGCATTCAGCATCATTTCTGTCTTGCCGTATTGCGAAGCTGGAGATCGGAAAACGACCTTTTCCAGACTCCCTTGCAGCACGGCTCAGGGTTAGATTCTGCCAGTGAGTGAGAGGTGAGCTTTCCTGACCGTCACTCTTGGTCAGTTTGAAGATGTTGTGAGTTATTTCCTTGTACTAAATACCTTCCTACCTGGAGGTGCTGAAGTAATCTCAGTTCCTGACTAGTCTTAGACCAATACACTATCTCGGAGACTTTTTGTGAGGACCAAGTAGAATACTGGACAAGAGTTTCTTAGAAGACACCCAGGCCTCGCCATCACTGTACACATGGAAGTGTGTACACGTGGAAGTGTGAGGAAATGTGGCATGCACACAAAGAGCACAGGCTGCGGAGTCAAGCTCAGAGTCAAAACCCAGTTAGCCCATTCCTGTGCCATGCTGGAGACAAATTGTTTAATCTCTTCTCATCCCTCTAAGACCTAAGCTTTTTTGCCTTTACAATGGAGATAGTACTAACGTACATTTCATAGAGTTGTGAGAAGAACCAAATGAATAATAATGCCTGTGACGCAAGGAGCTTTAGGCAATGCTATAGGGGATATTCATATATCTTAATGAAAAGAAGGACATTCCTTAAACGTTCAACCACTGCTTTTAGAAAAGTATGCAATGTACACTTAAATAAAATCAAACAAAGAGAGAAACAAACTAGAGAGAAGCAATGAGAAAGGGCTAGTTCTATGTCCAGTCATGAAGTAAGTGCCATTTATGCTGAAATCAGCATGTGGTGCCTTGGCGCTCACCCATGGCTCTCATCCTGCTCCTTATCTACTACCAAGCGCGTGTTTCATTCTAGGTCTAAGCATGAACTTACTCTAAGTCTAAGTGTGAATGAGTCTATTATACTAAAATGGGACAAAGAAACAATCTTTACTGTTGAATTCCCAGCAACTTTTGGGTGTGAGGGGAGAAGAGGAAGGTGTTTTAGAAATCTTGAACTCATAACGTGTATATAGCCCTAATAATCATGATCCTAAGACTACAACCCTGGTAAGATTCACTCACCTTGTGCCATGGAGGCTTCTTGTCTTCTTAGATTTTGTGTGGCACACCGCTTTTACCACCATTGTACTCACACCGCTAATAATATTATACTACTAACCATTATTGCTATGTATTGAACACTGGAATCCGCACCAGGTGTTTTACAAACATTATTCTTCCTCATCACAAGAACCCTAAGAGATTATTCTGATTGTTCCCGTTTTACAGATGGGGAAATTAAAGGTCAGCAAGGTTAAGTGACTTCCAAAAGCTTAAGCTCTGAAATTCACCGTGAAGACTTACAATCCTGATTCTACAACAAATTAACTGGGTAACCTTAAAAAAAAAAAAAAAAAAACTTGAGTTAACTTCTCTCTACTTTAACTTCCTCACCTGTAAAAACTGGAAAATAATTATCCCTACCTCACAGGTTTCTTGTGAGAAGTAAAATAAATGCAGATAAAGTGCTTAGAATAGCATTTTAGTAAATGTTTAAATCATTTGCTAGGATTATGCCCGTTTCTTAAAGAAGATCATTTAAAAATGACAAAGTACATTACTTTCTATTATGGTCAATAGGGCTAAAGTCTTAGTGAAAGGTGCCAAACGTTTTCATACCTGTGTATCCAGTTTTGCAAACACAGTTGAAGCTTCCTGGGAAATTCTGGCAGACGGCACCATTCTTGCAAGGACTAGGCAGGCACTCATTGATGTCTCTCTCACAGGCCCTCCCAGTGAAGCCGTCCGGGCAGGTGCATGAAAACCCTCCCACCAGATTGTGGCAGGTCCCACCATTGTGGCAAGGAGATGGCAGGCACTCATCTATGTCGACTTCACACCAGCTCCCTGCATAACCTGGCAGACACTGGCACAGGAACGGCTGCAGAGGCTCATTGGCTACCATGATGACTGGAAGACTCTCCTGGCTCTTCAGGGTGGCGCTCACGGCCAGCCGTCTGACACAGCTGCCTCCGTTCTGACACGGGCCGTGCACACAGGCGTCCTGGTCCACAGCTTCCACCTTCACTCCGCTCTGCCGCAGGAGGATCTCCTTGATGCTTTCAAAGAAGGTGGCTACGCCACTGGGATTCACATACTGATTGTTGCTCCGCTTCACAGCTGCCAGGAGAAACGTCCTGTTGTTCTCCTCATAGGCACCGTACAGCTGCACAGCGGTCCCCAGGCCTGTGAGCTGGGAACTGGCGATGCGCAGGAAGTGAAGGTAGTGGTTGGTGAGGAAGTCCTTCACTGTGGGGACACTGAGCCGCAGCAGGATGCTGCTGTCCACCGTGGCGTTGGAAAAGCCCGCGAAGAACACCCGGATGTTGCTCGTGACTGCGCTGTGAACGCCGTCGTTGCTGAGGACGGTCAGATCAAATGTGCCATCCGTGGACCTGGGCTGGGAGTTCAGATCGCAGGTGCCCCTGGGAATACTGAAGAGGCTGGTCACCCCCGAGGTGAGGGAGCAGTGGAAGATGTCCAACACATCCGGATCCTGTGGCTTCACGGAGCCTAAAATCCCACCAGGGAACAAGTTGCCATAATAATTCACAAATATCTCCACCGTCCGAGACTGGGAAGGATTGTCATTCTGGTCTATGACTGTGATATGCACCGTGCCTGTGGAAGACATCTGAGGAACACCAGAATCCCTCGTGACCACAGACAGGTAGAAGTCTGCGATCTGCTCTCTGTCAATCTCTCTGGTGGTGCTCAGAACGCCAGCAGTGTTGAGACTGAAATAATTGGTGGCAGGGCCTGTGCTCAGCAAGTAATAGGTAAAGGGGCCTTGGTTTGGCGGGAGATCGGGGTCAGTGGACTGAAGGGTCATCACCAGAGTGCCTGGGCGTTTGTTTTCCATAACTTCTCCTTCACTGACGGTCAACACAGGCCCGTTGTCGTTTATATCTTCCAGGGTGACTAACAGGGACGCACTCCCTGTAGCTGAGGGGGTCCCCGAATCAACAGCCAAAACCGTGAGGTTATAGATGGGGAAGGTTTCTCGATCTAATTCTGCAGTTACCGTGATCTGTCCCGTCTGTGGATTGATGGAAAAGGCACCATTTTCATTGCCTGACCCGATGAAGTAAGAAAACCTGCTCCAGCTGGGGACAGAGTCTGAGTCAAAGGCACTGACAAAGGTCACGTGGGTTCCTGTCGGGACCCCTTCACTGATCTGAACGCTGTAGATGTTGAGACTGAAAATGGGGGGGTCATTGGCATCGAGCACGGTGATATTCACTGTGACCTCATCTATGTCTGCACCCCGGATGCTGCCCAAATTCTTGGCCAGTACCTTCAAAGATACCCTCTCTTCTTTTTCTCTATCAAGAAGTCCAGACACATAAATTTGTCCAGTTTTCTTATTGATCTGGAAACCCTTCTTTCTGCTGTTACCAAAAATCAAATACCGCACTTCCCCATTGGTGCCCAAATCCCGGTCACTGGCAAACACCTCTCCAACAACCGTGCCTCTCGGAGCCGCTTCCGAGATTTCAAAGTAGTAAAGTTTGGAAACAAAACGAGGCACGTATTCATTTGTCCCTTTCAATTGTATATTAACAGTGGCAAAACTGCACCTTTCTTCATCGGGGACATTGAACGCTTTCACAGTGAGGTGGTAGCTCTGCTTGGTTTCAAAATCCAAGAAGCCCTGAGTGGTGATGACTCCTGTGTTGGGGTCAATGACAAAGAGGTCGCTGTCAGATGACTGTACAGTGTATGCAATCACAGCATTGGTTCCAGAGTCAGCGTCTGTTGCATTTAGGTGGATAACTGTTGTCCCACTCGGGGCGTTTTCCAAAACAGTAGGGAAATACTCGTCAGGCAGGAAGACTGGAGAATTATCGTTCACATCAACCACGTTGACAGTCACCCTGCAGTAACCGGTTCTTGCGACCCATCCTCCATCTGTAGCACTGACGGTCATCTCGTGTTTCTGGCAGAGCTCGTAATCAAGGGCTTTGGCGAGGGTTAGTATACCCGTTGAGGCATTGATTGCAAAAATGCCTTCTTCGTTTCCTGAAGAGATGCTGTACCTAATCAAGCCATTCATTGCTGCGTCTCTGTCTCTTGCAGAAACCGTTCTGACGATGGCCCCGACACTGTGGCTTTCAGGGATGGTTGCGCTCATGTGGCTTTGAGAGAATTCAGGAGTATGGTAGTTTTCCTCAGTAACAATTATTTGAACAGTTGCTTGGGAGGAAAGTGGAGGGTTCCCTTTATCCTTTGCTGTGACGGTGATCAGAAAGTTTTGATTCAGATCAGAAATTAGGGAAGATGCTACTGAAATCCACCCTGTATTGTTGTCCAACTTAAATTTCCCCAAGTGATTTTCACTGGCAACGAAATATTCCACTTCAGAATTCAGCCCAAAATCTTTATCATCCACTGCAGTGACTTTGATTAACTTTGTACCGACTTGAACATTTTTGGTGACTGGAGTAAAATACTTCATTTTAAGAAACCGAGGGGCATTGTCATTACTGTCTACTACGTTGATGGTAACGGTTGTCTCACTAAGTAAGGAAGGGCTGCCTCGGTCTGAAGATGTCACTATGAAACTGTGCCTGTTGATGTTCACATTACTGAAGCCACTGACGTTTTGGTATTTTAAGACCTGTTTGTTGAAAATCTCTCCTGTGGTGGCATTAATCCTGAAATACTCTGACTGCGATTTTATAAAATAGAACACTTGTCCATTGGAGCCCTCATCAGGATCTCTTGCGGACACCTGAGTCACTTTGGAGCCAATTTCAGTAAGTTCAGGGCAATCTAAATAATAGGAGGGTCTGCTAAACCTTGGAGCATTGTCATTGATATCTGTCACAAATATGGTGACGTCTGTACTTACAGTCCACCCAGAGTCGTGTGCAGAAACTCGGATTCTGTAACGGTCCGTGTCTTCTCTATTTAAAGGTCTACTGATGACAATGTCCCCCGTGCTGGGATTAATTGTGAACGGAAGACTTGTGTCCATTATAGAGTATCTACTAATTGCATTTACACCTATGTCTTCATCAGAAGTGGTGACACGTGTGACTGTGTATCCTAGCGGGGAATTTTCAGGAACATAGGCACTAAATATTTGAGAAAACCTCGGGGCATTGTCATTTTCATCTAAAATGTTAATGATGACTTTTACCGAGGTACTCTGAGAAGGGGAGCCTTTGTCTGAGGACTTGACGGTAAGCACATACTGAGGTATTTTTTCCCTGTCTAAAGGCCGAATGCTTCTAATTTCCCCAGTAGCGTGATTGATGCTGAAACTATGTTCTTTGTTGCCATTCACAATTTCATAATCTAACTGTCCATTGGGTCCACTGTCCTTGTCCATTGCTGAGACAGTAAGTATTTTTCGAGGAGAAAGATTTTCCAGTATTTCAGCTATGAACGGATCTTCCTTAAAAATTGGGGAATTATCATTGACATCTAATACGGTTATGTCAAGTTTCTCATAAGAGGAGAACGGAGGGAAACCTCCATCTCTGGCCTCTATCCAGACAAAATATTTTTGTATCTTTTCAAAATCCAGAGGTTGACTAATGGACACCTGCCCTGTTAATTGATCAATTTGGAATGTATTGCCAAGATTCCCACTTGCAATAAAATAGGACAAAGGTTCTCCTCTCAAGGAGGACCCTGTGATAGTGGTGACATGAGTGCCCACTGGCTGGTTTTCGGGAAACATGAAAGTTTGTTCTTTGGCTTTGACTTTAGGGAAATCGGCCTTGTTCACAAATCTAACAGTTACTGTCGTAGAATCTGTCTTTGGAAATGAGCCACCGTCTTTTACATGCACAGAAAATGTCACTTCTGAAGCTCCATTTAGTGGTCCAGCTGCCATAATAGCTCCCCTCAGTGGGTCAATGTGAAATTTTTCAGAGTTTCTACCCGAGAGAGAGTAATGCAGTTCAGAATTGGGTCCAGTATCAGCATCTGTGACTGTGACCGCAAACACGAAGGAACCTATAAAAGAGGGAGCATGCAGTTAACCATCACAGGGACTCCAAATAAAGCATTCAGTGGTAGGTTAATGCTTATAAAACACTGTATTGCTACCTGATGTCATTTTATTTTCTCATGATTACTAGGGGAGAACAGAATCTCCTACATCATCTCTGAAGTTCCAAAGTCAAATCTATTTAACAACAGTCTTCGGGGATGGACCTGCCGTTTTCTAACAAAAGCCCATATAATCTAATGGATTTAACATTTTTCAGTACGCCTTTGAGAGAAGAACAGGGAAAGACAATGGCTAATCATTCTGAATTACAGTTCCTAGGAGAAAAATCTGTACATCACACAACTTCCAACCAACATGATAATACATAAGCTCTCCTAATAGCTATGCTTCTGCCCAATGTAAAAAGAGAATTGCTCTACTATTTCTTAAAATATCTTTGAATTAATATATATGTAATCATGTCAACAAAAATAATATGTTAAAAAAATTATCGTTGATCCCTTATACCCACTGTTTCATTGCAAAATTATTGTATCTATAAGCTATTATCTCAGGGGACAAAGCATATGCATGTGCATATACATACACATAAATCTATAAGTCAACTAGAACAATTATAAAATAGTAAGAGATAAGAACTGAGAAAGAATGGACCCAATGTGAATTCCAAAAGTTAGTGTTTGGGATGAGTGCCAATAAAACAGATTGTAGCAGAAATATGCAGAAAAGCTGCCAGAGGGACATGTTTTCGATAAACTCATTCAGAAACCTTTCCCAAATCTGCACTTCTACCCCTACAGAAAAGTCTTTTATTTAAAAAAGAGGCCAGTGATTCTGATTAATTATGTCTAACGAGGATGAGATGCTTAAGCGTTCCTCACCTTGTATAGCAGATGTTAGACTGCATCACTACACATTGGATGTAATCAGAATCCTGCCTGCCAGCATCTCAGCTGAAGGCCTTCATCAGGGAGGTCTGACTTTGATACTGACATTTTCTTTTGATAGAAAGTTGGCACACAAAAAAATTATGGATTTTATACTTTCAATTGGTATCAATTAGACATTTGCAAGTGAATAGAAGATCAAAGATCAATGAGAGGAGGAATCCTGGATTCATTTATTTTTTTTCTTCTAATTAAAATGTTTTAAAGTAAGGAAGATTAAATTAATTTTGATCCTTGTTTGTATATTTTCCTGTTTGAAAACTCAACTCAAACATTACAGGTGGCAGATGATTTGTCCAGTTCTTAAGAGAGTATGCCATTCTTTGCAAAAAAGCAAATGAAACCAAACTAAATTTTAAAAAGATGCAGAATGATAAATACATATTGTCAGTATGAAAGTGGTTCATTAATGGCTCCATGAACTCACTAACAAACAAACCTGCATCCCTCAAAACTGAAATAAAAGAAGAAGTAGAAGAAGAAGAGGAAGAGGAGAAGGAGGAGGAGGAAGAGGAGGAGGAGGAAGAAGACGAAGAAGACGAAGAAGAAGAAGAAGAAGAAGAAGAAGAAGAAGAAGAAGAAGAAGAATTATTCATTCCTTAAACATTGTTAAAAATATGTCTATGAAACATTGAAGTAAAATATTTATTTTCCACCAACAAATACAGTTGAATGCCTATCATTTCCCAGATAATGTTTCAGGGGCTAGGATATGGCATTGAAAAAAAAGACCATGTCCCTCCTCTCAGGGAACTCACATACAAACTACATCTCCAGGCAGAACCCTCCATGACTAAATAGATATCTATGTTAATAATTTCACAATAGTTAAGTAATATTAAGAAATAGGACAGATGTGGCCATTATAAAGTCTAACTGGTATGGGAAGAAAGAATTAATTTACAAGATTCAACGTTCTTTTTATTTTGTTAGGCAAAACAAGTTCAATTTTAGAAGATATGTGAACTTAGGCTCTATCAAAAATGAACTTGTAAAAATAACAGAAGGCATTTTTAGAACATGTCCAATGTATATCTTCTATTTACCCAGGAATTAAGAGTTGACCCAATTACCTGGAGAAGTAGGAGACGGGATGTGTGTGACATATGGGTGATGCTGAAATCTTGGGGGGTTGTCGTTGACATCAGTCACAGTGACGAGCACACTGGTGGAGCTGGAAAGAGGCTCCGGGGACCCGGCATCACTGGAGACCACCACTAACGTGTAATTCTCTTTTGTTTCCCTGTCGAGCAAGGCACTGGTGATGATCTGGCCTGTGGATGGGTTGATGGTGAACTGAGAGTCTCCACCGATGATGCTGTAACTAAAGCAGAGAGCAGAGATGGCATATTTCTTCCAGTTATAATATTGTAGCATCCATTTACTGTCATTTGAAAACTGAGGCAGAAATGTAAAGAAAGGCATTATAAGCAAGATCCCACAACAATCACAGACTATGGCTAGATGGGAAATACTTCAAAGTTTATGTGACTATTGACGATTGACATTGACAGTCTTTATTGTGAGACGGACAATGACCTCAACCAGATCCTTGCAAGGTTTGTGGGCTTCTTAAATCATGCAAGACCCCAAAACATACCCAGAAGACGATCGTGTTTTAAACAGACGAGCCTACAAGCATAAATCAGGGCACTGCTCTAATGTGCGGTAATTGCCAGGATCACAAATGAATGTCTGTTAAATGAATCTAAAAATTATTTTCCACTGTGCGCCATAATATCCCAGAGAAGATCAGTGGGAGATCTTTTTCTTTCAAGACAAAACATTGTATTTGACACATATTGGCTCTCCAGGACAACTAAAGAACTGATTATTTATACAGGGACATTCTTAGTAACTAATTCTCTCATTTGTCATTCCTCATATGGCCATGCTGCTTTGGTTTCTTGTTGTCGGGAAAGGTATGACATCTTCATGGATATTTTGATGCTAACCAGATTGGTTAAACGGATAGGACTTTCCACTGAGAATAGCTTCTCCCTTCTTTACGAAGAGGAAAGCGATCCCTCAGAGATCAGCTAGGGAAGTTCCTAAGTTTGAAGGTTCAGAAATTGGCAGTGGTCCATAATTTTTACAGTTGGAAGGCAGCAAAAAAATCGATGTCTTTAAAAGCTTTCTCCTTTATGCCAACAAAAAAAATGCCCTTATTGGAATTAAGTGCATGTTTCTATAGTTTGGTTTGTGTTCCTAAAAACATAGCAACAGCACGTGTCTAATAGAAACAGCAGAAAAAACTCCTACAGCCAGTAGAGTGCACATACCCCTATTAAGTTCACAGTTTAAAACAAACAATTCCGCATTTTCATGTTCATCCTTTTTTAGAGAAATAATAAGCTGCTGGGGAATTGGTACTTTAAGAAAGAGGCAAAAAATGATAGCAAAAATAAACACTAGAGAGGGAGTCTGGTTGAGAAATGATTTCAATATTGATAAAGTCCTTGGTACCGCTCAGATTTTTAACCCCCTTTGGCATGAGCACATGCCAGGGTTGGGGTGAATGAGAAGAGCACTGATTATTTTTTCAGAACCAGAAGTGACTCTTAGGAAAATACAATCACTGCTCTTGTACAGAAGATATCTAGTGCCTTTATTAAAAGAAAAATATCAGAGTTTTGTAAATCAATTCTTAAAGTTAGAAATTCAGGACTCGTGAAATAATCAAATTGCCTTACCTTTCAAGCAAGTCTGTGGGAACCTGGATTATGAAAATTGTGCGATTTTATTTTGGGATACTTGTTCTATTGGTGGTTGTAGAAATTACCAAATAATAGGGGAAAAAAGAGTATGTTTTGGGGTTTTTGTCGATGAGGAATCTGAATCTAAGGGAGACTTAAAGACAGTTGCACAGAGAAGAATACAATCTACAAATGGTAAACCTAGAATTTGACTTCTTTCTTCATGATCCCAACATGCATTTTTCCCATCACACTGTAGTACGGAGAAAGTACTGAGAGAATGTAGTGAAGACATGGAATGCTAGGGGCACAACTGACTCTTGCTCAAGGCGCGTAATGTAGAACGGGTTTTACAGTGATTGTATGCCATGCAAATCAACAAGTGTGTTAATTTATTTTATGACTCAAGAAGAAGAAATTACTGTTTAAAATCATTGGCATAAACTGAGATCACTGTTACCTAATATCTAAATCAATCATTGTTGCATTTGTAAAGCTAAAATACACCCATTTTATTTTATTTTATTTTATTTACTTTTTTTGTCTCCTCCTGAGATGGACTGGGGTCATAAGGCACTGTGCTGTGTGCTGCTGGAATACAATCATTTAGTAATAGCTAAGAAACTACTTTGGGACACAGTTCACGTGGACATGAATATAGGGCTCATAGCACTTAAATTCACAGACTTTCTTAACCTTTCTAAGCCTTCTCTCTCCATTTACAGTGTTGATCACAAATGTATTCTTTCATTCGGTCTTTCTGAATATTAAATACAATTTCATATGAAACGCACTTGGCATATAATTGATATGTGACAAGAATTCAAAATCTCCTTTTACACACATAACAGATTATATGTGCATATATAATTATAATATAAAAATCATTATATTGCATCTATTTAGTTAGTTAACTCGACAGAGGGATTAACAGAGACATGGATAAGTAGGTAAAGAGTTCTGTCCTCAAGCTTACATCCTAAATGCAAAAAAGATATATAGGAAAGTAAACACAAAACAAGGCAGTGTGTTCAAGTGCTCTGAAACTGGCAGAAACATTGCTGGAGATATTCAGAGACTATCTTGACTGGAATGATTAAAATAAAGCCTTCCTTGGAGGAGGGTAAATTCAAGCTAAGTTTTGAAGGAGTTACCCATCTTACAATAGTGTTGAAAGGGGAGAAAGAAGAAGTTCCAGGCCAGAAGCCAGCCGATACTTTCTGTAAAGGGCCAGCTGGTAAATATTTTCAGCTCTGCAGGCCTTAGGATCTCTGTCACCATACTCAGCAGAGAGCAAATGCAGCCACGGCCAACACACCAGTGGATGGACATAGCTAAGCGTCCGGAACACTTGACCGACAGAAGCAGGTCTGGGCCGAATCTGGCCTGCAGGCTGCAGGGTGCAGAACTCTGGTTTGGGACAGAAGACTTTGAAGGAAGCCATAAGGCGGGGGAAGCACAGCTCCTTTTCCCGGGAGCAGAAAAGCGACTCATTGAGGTTGAAAGCTTGGCTGTACGTTGGGGATCTGTGCAGAACACACTCGGGGAGATGCTGAGGTGTTTATGGGGACCGGCGCTATGCCACAGGCACACTGCCGGCTGGAGGACAGAGGAAGGCGGTGTATGGCTGTTACAGCGCAGCGCAGACTGCTCGAGCTGGTTCCTTCCTGCATGTGCCTCTCACTCACTGACTCAGGCTTGGCTTCGGCCACAGTACTTCCTACGCGATAGAGGAATCACCATAAATGTAAACTGGGCATGTTACTGCCCAGCTTAATGCATTTCAGTTGTTTCTCTCATTAGCTGCAGAAAGAAATGCGAGTTGTTTCGTACTGTACACCTGTCCGAGGCCCATTCCTCCCCCACTCCAACCACACGAATGGCTTTGGGTCGCGGACAGACTGCTTTTGCATAGCTCTCCACCTGCAGACCGGTTATTGTCTTTGCCTAGAATACCTTGCATCCCCTATTGGTCCTTAAACTACTTCTCTGTCTTTCCACAAGGCATCAGTTACTTCAGGCTCCTACTGATTTCCTCAGGTAGCACTGACGACGCTGTTCTTTCTACCCTTTCGTGCGTGCACTATACTTGTTATAAAGTACTGTAATCACAAGATTACAAAATTACCTCCTATATTAATTTGTTCTTATGGGATCTGGAGGTCCTAACTCCTCAGAATTTAAAGTGCCTGGGACATAGTAAGGGCTCCAAAACTATACAGAATATTGTAATATAGAGATTGGAGGGAGTAGAAACCCGAGTCAGGAAAGTAAGATAATTTGTGTTGGAATAGCCCCGGCATGCTGTAATTATGGACCGAACTAGGATTTGGCAGGAGAAGTACACAGAAAAGAATGGGTGCCAGAGGCACGAGCAGAAGAGGAACATGAGAACTTGTCCACCGAGTGAGTACAGGTAAGAGGATGTCCCTTGGCCAGCAAGCGTGGAAGAAGAAAGCAAGGCAACACCATTGAGAGAAAGCAGAATGCCAAGGTGAGAAACAGGAAAGGTGAGGCGCTTCTGGTGGTTGTGCTCATGATGCGAACAGAACCTCCAGGTAGCGCTTTCTCCTAAAGAGTCATAAATATGGGGTGTTGGGGGGTTCTCTGGGATGGAATCAGAGTTCATAGAACAGATTTAGAAGTTTTCTGCCCTTCTGCATAGTTTTCTACATAAGTTTTCTTCAGGGTGAAGGCACTGAAATGATGACATTCTTTCTCTCTCTCTCTCTCTCTCTCTCTCTCTCCCTCTCTCTCTCTCTCTCACACACACACACACACGCACACACACGCACACACACACCACAAGAACAAAAGGACTGAGAAAAAATGCTGTGGGGAATGTCAAAATTACTTTTTAGAGAGAGAAAGAGGAGTAATAGAAGGCAGATTAGAAAGTGTGGTCAGAAACATGGGGTGAGAAATAAGAAATAACATTCACATAGACATAGAGGAGAAAAAAAATGCCAAAAAGAAAGGCAGACCTGTGAAGCAAATATTGCAAAAGGTAAAGGAGAATAAAGACTCAGAAAGGGTCACTCGTCCTGATACATTTCAGGAAACTCTTTGGATAGACTATTTTTTGGTAAAGCAATGGAAGAGAAAATCAGATGGAAAGATGTTCAGGAATAAATGACCAGAGAAAATGTGAAGTAGTGACCCACCTTCTCAAAAACGTGGGGAAAAAATGAGTGAAAGCAGGAGTTCTAAAAAATATTAGAGTCATTCATTCAATGCATTTATTTAGATAACAATCACTGTTATATTGCCGGCATTGTGCAAGGAAGAATGTGTTAGAAATTAAATAGACATGAGAAAGATAAAAAGAACAAAAACTAACATTAACTTAGTGACTCTATGTCCCAATAATTGTGTTAGAGACAGTCATACATACTAACTGATTCCATACATATTACTTGGCACATCGTAGGTGGTAAATATATGTTTAACTGTCACACATTTTAAAGTAGCAATTCTTATCTCTAGTTTTACTGATGAATATATTGAACCTTGGAGATACTAAAATGACTTTCTCCTAAGTTATGGTAGGTAAATGAAGGAACCAGAATTCAATACCAGATATTCTGAGCATTTCTGTAGGCATAAAGATATGATCCAAGGAAGAGAATAACTTGGATATCCATGAGAGAAGTGCAGTAACTGTTGAATTAGAGATTTGGAGGAAATTCAATGGGATGGGATTAGAAGCACAGAGTAAGGGATGTGCCCTTGGATGCTGACCTTGTCAATATTGTTCTGGGACTTTCTCCAGTGTTGTGACATAAAATAATTAGAAGTGAGGTTTCAATGGAAGTTTGGCCAGTTCAGAGAGAAGGGGATACATGCCTATAAAAGCTAAGTTCTGGAATAGGTGTCTGGGAAGCAAAGATATAAAGTAGATACAGACTAGGAATTAATGCAGGGTAGTTGACTAGAAGGGAAAGAATTAAAAGTGAAGTAAAGTGTAACTCAAAGTACAGGCACCATTCATAAAAAAAATACATAGCTTGATCAAATGGATAGAAAGAAAAATAAAAAGAGGTATTTCTTGGATGTCTGCTCCGTACAAGATCATGGTAGACCGTAAGGGAAAATCAATGAATATAACACATAAAGGGTTATGCCATGAGAGACCCATAGGTATTAGGTAAATGACTTAAATATGTAATATGTAAATATGTAATATTTAAGTAGGCAATATAAAAATTAATATAAAATAGTTCTGTTAATCAGAAGAATGGATTTTCTCCCAAATTCCATTAATAGCAAGGAGTGATTAACATCTAACAAAAGTATATTATATTCCATTAAAAAGTTATCGGGCCAGAGTAAATAGGCTTAGGTTAGCAAAGCAACTTACTTTATCTATTAGACTATTTTTAATTTAAGCTGTAATAATTGTGCTAAGTTAATTTAAAAGTGTATTTAGTAGTTTTTACAAGATAAAAATAGCTTTAATCTTATTTATTTTATCTGACTGTATGAGAATAGAATCATTTGAAGATTTTCACAGGTAGGTTTTATAGATTTTAGTGAATGTAAAAGTATGAAGTTAATTCTCTGATATTAAAGGAAGAAGAAAATCCAACCAGTCAACCCAACAACCAAAATACATACTATTAAATCCAAACAATCACATCAGACCTACCGGTACGACTTTGTAAAACATTCTGAAAATGTAACAGGATTTTCCAGGCCAACTTGACAGTGATCTGCTTTGCTCACTAACATAGGATAACATTCAGCAGTGAAATTTTGACATACATTAGAAAAAACATCATAGAATCCTCGCATTTTATTCTAGCAACTGGATGTAGGGATCAATTTGTAAAACATGCACCTTCACACTCAGGTATTCAAACACTGCAGATGAGTGCTCTCTTTAGAGTGAGTCTCCTCTGCTTCCAGATAAAGATTTACTAGGTTCTACTAGTACAGTGAGTAGGACATCACTTCCAAAACTGTCATAAACTTACTGAGCACGAAGAGAAGACAGGGAGAGGAACCTGCTTGGCATGGACTAGGACACTCTGGGTTGGCGGGTAGGCAGTCTGTTTTGTTCCAGGCTCTATTTTAAGTAGTTCAGTTAAAGGTTTTATTTATCCTTGTAATAACTCTATAAAGTCAGTTTTATTATTAGTATACCTATTCCACTGGTAAAAAAAACTGACATCCAGACATGTTAAATAAGCTGCACTATCAATAGGAATAGTGGAGGCAGGATGCGCTTCTACACAGCGTAATTCCCACGGCTCTACTCTGAGCACTGCGCTGAGGACTTAGTGAATTCTTAGGGTATGGGTTCCATTATTTCCATGCTTTGATGCAGAACAAGTAAAGAAGGTGGTATTTACTGACCTTTTGCAGCTCCAAGCAGGAAGAAGGTAAGTGGCACCAGCCTGTCTCCAGGTGGTACTAAGCAGTGACCCAAACTTGAGCAGACATTTTCCCAATCCTTAATGTTTCAGTCTGGGAATTCAGCTCTTTTCTTGGAAGTAGGTCCCAGCCTTCAGAGAGAAGCTTGTGCATAGCCTTCCCTCCTTTTACAATGCGTGCCAGTGTCCGTTTCTCTTCTATCTCCAGCCAGACCTGCTTAGCTCCCTTGGTGACTCTGCCTTCCTCCTAAACCCGCCTTTTAAGTGTTGGGAGAATTGTCAGCGAACAGTTGCTTCCTCTCATCTCCTTATTTCTCTAGACTCTCGCCAAAAGACTGCGTACTCAGTTCCTTGGTTTTCAATGTGTGCTAAACATTGACGGCTCCCAAATCTGCATCTCCAGATCTGGCCCTGAACCTGGGCTTCACATTCATATCTTCAACGTCCTGGTTGACATGGCTAGTGACTAATGGTCAGCTCAAACTGTATTCAAATAAGAACTCCGACTTTATCCCGAACGTCTGCCTCTTGCAATCCTATCTATTTCCGGAAAAGATACCACCGTCTGCCCAGGTGTTCAAGCCAAACACTTGACCTCTCTTTTATTCCCACTTTACAATCTCAAATGTACATACGCCCCACGTCTGTTCACTGTTTTCATTTCTCCACCCTAGCACAAAGCCATGCCACTTTCTGTTTGAATTCTCTCTGTCTCTCTCTCTCTCTCCCGCCCCACCCCGAGCCTTGCCTCCTCCAATCCAATCCAAATCCAAATCAGGTTGTGGTGCTCCCTATTTAAAATCCACCGTAGTTTCCTACCTAAAAATAAAATTTTAAATCCCAGGTCTTTACCGCGACGTACAAGGCCTTATCTCCATGATCTGGAAGCTGCCTATCTCCCTGACCCCTGTCTGCCTCTGGTCCAGACTCACAACCCTTCCTAGTTGAACACACCAAACTTACTTCATCTCCCAGCCCAGTACTTCCAGCCTAAAGGCCACCTCCCCAGAGAGGTGGCCCACGTTAATTAACTCCCCATCCACGTTAATTATACCAGAAAGTCCCTTGTCACTCTCTATCGTATTATCCTGTTGTATTTTCAAGTGATATGCCATCACTATAGGAAGTCATCTGATCTACATTGTATTTAATTGTCCGCCTCAGAAAGCATGCAGGCTCAAAGACAGTGGAAACTTTGTCTTGTTCATCGCTGATATTCATACTAGCAACTCAATAAATGTTCACTAAATAAAAAATATCTTGAGATCTCCTGCCTAACTCAGTGATCTCTGCCCACAGGAAGAGACAAATAAATGCCAGTTTCCCAAAGCAATTTTTTTAAATAGAAAATTAGTAATAAACAAAATAAATCATTAATCAAATCATCACTATGTCGATGTGCGCATGGATCCCTGAACTGATAATTCCTCTGAACTCTCAAATCCTCTCCTTACCCATGACATTCGTAGCCATTTAACCCACTCCATTTACCGAACATCAGCCTGAAGTAGATAGGGGTGACAAAAAATACTTATGTCTTTCACACTGCTCTCTGGAAAATTTGGAAATTGTCATTTTTTAAAATTTAAAATGGGCATAAAAAAACGGGGAAAAAACTAGATCAACCAAATGTTACAACCCAATTGTTTTCTCATCCTCTCTGAACAGGTACCATATTATATCTCCATTTTAAAAGGATTCAAGAGGAATGAAATACACTTTGTTAACAGAAAACACAAACATTCTTATTGGGGGTAGTGGTGGGTTAAAAACGGCCCAAATTCTTGGATGCCCCTTCCACCCAGAGGTGATCTGGGATCACCCCCGGGAATCTGCCTGGCCACGTCTGCTGACACAGAGTTAGGAAGTCAAGCTATGATACTCCAGACCTAGCCGTCGAGGGTGTCGGCAGCTTTCACTTGACAGCCCAGAGCTGTAAGAAGTCCAACTACCCTGCTAAGGGATCTCACTGACAAGCCCCACGACCACAAGACCAGACGGGCCCAGCCCACCATAACCTTCTAGCCATCCCCGCCAAGGCCCCCGGCAGGAGTGAAGCCATCTTGGACCCTCCAGACCACCCAGTCACTGAGTGTCACCAGTCAACCACATGATTCAGAAGAATCTCCCTCTGAACCTGCCCTAACCCTAAACCACAAAATCACGAGTAATGATAAAAATTACAAATAAAATTAATAGATGAAATAAAAGTTTAAAACAATAAATAAAATCATTATTGTTTCGATCCTCATTTTAAGCATAGTTGGTTATTCAACAATAGATAACTACAATAAGGCTATGTGTTAACATTACCAAATACCTAGCAAACTTAAGCATTATATTCATTTAATCCAAAGACTCATGTTTAATGAGAAAAGTAATCAAAATCTACAAAGGAAAGTGCACTGACCTGATAACTGCATTTGTTGAAGCATCAGCATCTGAGGCGTTTACCAACAAAACGTCTGTTCCCGTCGGTGCATCTTCAGGGATTGTGGTGAAATACATTTTACTGGCAAAAGTGGGGACATTGTCGTTGATGTCATCTACTACGACATTGATTGTTCCAGTTCCAGTCAGGGCAGGAGATCCTAGAAAGAGACAAAAATCAAGCCATTTTAATATTTAAAAATAACAAAAATAATAGCAGATTTAGCAACGATTAGCTGTAGACATCACTACTGAAGAGAATATATTTATAGAAACATTTTCAAGTTAAATCTCTAAACATAGACAAGTGATGGAATGATTTTTAACTTTGTGACAAAAAATATTTTCATTTATGAACTAATATCTCAACTCTTTCCTACTGATACTGCACAAAAAGAGTCCATCAACTTTATTCTATTTTGAAGGTGCTGATTCAACAGTGTGGAACACAACAGTATCATTTAAACACCACAAAAGAGACACCACTGGTTTCTCTGAAATCACATTAAAATAACAGAAGCCACATTTGGAGAATACCCACGGGCATGGAATAGCTGGCCCCTTTAGTGTAAACCAAAGCAGTCTGAAAACTGTATTCCTAGCAGGGACTGTCACTGTTAATGTCAAAAATGTCAGCTGGGTTCCTGAGGTCTTCAAATCCCCTTTTCTGTACGAATCAATACTTGTTTGCAGAAAAAAGAAGCTGCAGGTTATATCTCAAAACTGTAATCTTCTGCTTGCTGGAAATAACATTAGGTCAATGAGCTGACTTGAAATCATTTTTGTTGCATTTATTTACTATTTAACATGAATGCAAAACAAGTCATTTTGATTTCCTGTTCCAGCTCTGATATGGACACATATTGAAAACCCAACATTGAACAGTCTGTACCACACAGAGTTTTAGACTTAGCGGTGAAGGTCAGATGCCCGGTTTGGTTAGAGTATGTGGGTTGTCCCACAACTAAAAGACAAATCATCTGCCTTTAGTTATGGTTCCAAAATCACTTTCAAACTTTTATTTCTCTAAATAGAAACAATGAAGATCTGTTTAACTGTATGTACGTAAAATAAAATAAGTCCGGACTCAGCGAGGAAGCTGGGATCTGACCCCTGAGACTTGGCTGTGGCTGGCAGCTGGACAGGTGCAGCTCAGCGACATGTGCTGGGATCTGGACAAGCTGAGCCCAGAGAATGTCACCAGGCCTGAGCTGCAGGAAAAGCCTATCCTGTGAGGGACCTTAGCTAATTGCCATTTGAAGTCTGTGGGCCATTTGAAGACAATCATCTTGTCATGGATTTTGAATTTCTCACAAGGGACATATTAAAGCTAAGGTAAATATTTTCAGGGGTATTACTGAGGGCCAACATTTAGCCTAAATCTCTTGAATGTGTGTTTAATTATATACTATTTGGCAAAATGTATACTAATGATCTGAATCACGTTAGTATTTCTCCCGCTGGTTGAATTAGAAAAAAATTTAACTAGAGAGAATTTGTGCATTTGTGGAGGCGAAATGGAATGACATGGGAAGGAGAATTGAGAGGATACCTAGTCAAGGTCCCAGAGGCAAAGGATGGGAGGAGAGGCAGGGCTCTTGTATCTCTTTCACTGACACTGAACTCACTAAATCTCAGTCTCCTCTGGTGTAAAATGGGAATAATAAGAACAGAATCTACCCCAGAGAGGTACTGAGGGAGTGTAACATGCTTAGGAGAAGGTCAGCATATCATTAAAATGCATTCCGTATTAATCACTGTTCTTGTACTTGTTTAACAAATAAGAAAAATGGAAAATTGACATGGGAAAAATCTATTTTTAATCTAACAAATTTCTGTGTCATAGTTCTCAGAATTTTTCTTCTGCCATACAACTTTCGACTCAATCCCATGACAATATTATTCAGGAAAACACTCTGAATCATCCTTTCCTCTCAATGGTCCCCCTGTAGTATAAACATATGAGATATCTAGCTCTCAAAAATTTCACGCTGGCTTAGTGGAAGATGTTTTGAACTGGAAATCTGAAAATACAAAACTTGAGTATTTCTGATATGCACATTGGTGTCTAACCATCTTGCTTACACTTGTTAATAAGAAATAACCCAGTAACTGTCAAGCAAAGGTTTTAAGGTTGGTATTCTGAAGTGTCTGATGACACACATATGGAAAACCACATAAAGTGATGACTAACTCATTTGGTCAGGAACATGTGATATCTTTCTTTGTCTGTAAATTACATAAATATTGTTGCTGATGTGTTTTCTAACTTAGTAAGCAAAAAGAAAAATACTGTTTACCCAGGAAAGTATTTCAGCCAGTTCAATCTCACTGTCTTCATACCAGAAGATACCTAATTTGTTTCAGAAGACTTTAAAAGCACACAAGTGACAACAGATGGTTCTGGCTGGAGAAGCGGCCCAATAGATGATCCCGTACCCACATGGGGCGTCTTCTGAAGCATGGACGCTCCCCCTCAGAACCCCTTCTGCCCTTATTAGCGGCCACAACCAACTTGTAAGCATATGGCTTCTACTCCTCCTATTTTCCTCCCACTTCAAGAATGGATAACGTGGGGCACAAATTCTTCCACTGCCTCACTCCCTGTTCCCTGAGCACCTTTGCGTGCAGGTCTTATTTATTTTTTTTCAATTTTACAAGGAAAACCTAACCAAGACATTGTTCTAAATTTCTAAGTCTTTTACTGAGCTTTAACTAACCCCACATTTGAACTCTGCCTGAAATATTTTTCACTTTTATTCTTGGGGTCGGTCTACTACCCATCCCACACTCCAACCTTAGACTTGTCCCGGGTGGCATGAGCTCGGGAGTCACTGCTTCTCAGCATTAGGCAGCAGGATGGCAGCAGGGAGGAAATGGGAACGCCCCCTATGCCTCGTGAGCCCATTTCTGCAGCCCTCTTGCCAGGTGAAGGACTTCTTATCTGCCAATTCAGTGATGAAGCCGTGTTTTTGTTACTTTTCTGTGTGTGTTTGCTTGTTTTTGAAACCTGCCTCTTAACTGTGTGAAGAAGTGGTCTAAGGTGCTTATGTTCCTGGTTCCCAACAAGTTTTTTGGTTATATCTCACATAACAAGGTGCACAACATTCACTATTATTTTATCTTCACTCCAGAATGTTCTGCTCCAGGCTGATACATCCAACTATTTGTTGTCTCCTCTTGCAACATACCAAAGAGCCCAAATATCAGTATGTCAAAAACAGAAATCACAATTATTCTCTGTAAACTTAGCCCATATACTTATATACAAACTGAAATACATATGTACTCGTACATATACATACGTACATAAGTTGTATATATATTATTGAACACTTATTTGATACTAGATTGATATATGAGTATTTTATATATGTGTTACTCATTTAACATGCAGATTCCATGAAGTATTATTGTTTACTTTTTAAATAAAGAACTTGATACAAAGCATTTAAGCAATTTATTAGCATTCATCCATAGTGGACAGAAAGAGCCGATTTTGAACACTTAAAAAAAATCTTTTCTCAGTTCATTAGGTTCAGATAAACTATGCCACTTTGTTGCAGATGTTTTACTCTACATTATTGTTATCCATGTACTTCTGCCGTATTGTCTATAAAGTTGTAATCTGATTGAGAGCAGGAGTAATTCTATTTAATTCATCTTTATATAAACCCATAATACATGCCATTAGGCCAGGTCCTCCATCTGTGTTAACTTTTCCTTTGATTCTATATATGGAAATCTGGTCTAGTGACTATGTAGCTGAAAGTTCAAAGAGCTGAACTCTCTGGAAATATACATCTGGGAATATAGGCCTTAGTCTAAGGCTGCAGTCGCACAACAAGACTGCAGACAAAGGTCAACGTTTTGGAGATAGTCTACTACTTATAAACAGAGGGTCTCAATTAATCCTGAATCCCATGAGAAGCATCCACATACTAGTGGCCAATGTTTGGCTTGATAATGATGAATTATATAGGTAGTGGTGTAATAGGGCAAGACTGTTCAATTTCATCTGGGATTATTTATAAGAACCAGATGCAGTCAGAAAGAAGAGGCAGGATGCAAACACACACTCCTGGTAGAGGATAGTGAACCAGTGAAAATGGTATAAGATACAAATAAAATAAAACGTCAAGGTTTCAGAAATGTGTAATTGTAGAGGGTAGGAGGGTGCAGTGGACATTCGAAATATTAATACAATTACAGTCAGAAGATAAAATAAATTTAAGATTTCAATTTGTAAAATTATATGTATTGTACATATACATATGTATGAGTGCATATATGCATATACTATATATAAATATAAAATAAACATAGGTAAATTGATAGGAACCTTCTGAAATTTTTAAAGCAAATAGCAAAAAATACATGATTCTGAAAAACATTTTTTAAAGTATGTAAAAACAAATCACACATACACATACACATAAATACACAGTGAAGACTGCTCACAGCGTAATCTTCCTATTATCCGTTACACTGTGGGTAGTTTCACGCTTTGTGGAAGTCACATTTTATATTTTTGAATTTGGGATTTGATTAAACTAGTATTGCCTTTTAACACTGGTGTCTTAATAAGGTCAAATACATCAATGAATATAGTTGAAGGAAATTTAAAATAAGATTTTAAGAAGAAAACATCTTCAGGCAATTGCGCTATCAGAAAATGCATCTTCAATAAGTGTAATGAATGAGTCTAAATGACTTACTAATGTTCATCTTGCAGGCAGATTACATTTTTTATGTTAGCTCCTATAAATGAAACATACTTTCCTGAAACTTTCCTGAAAAACTATTCAGCAGAAATAGAATTTTTGCTGAACTGAAATCTGTTGTTTTACAACAAAGCCGATTCCATTCTTGACATCAGACATTTGGTGAACGTGTCCCCTGACTGGTAGTGTTTGCTGTAATGAAGTATTAGCTTCTTTTTTCCCATGAAGTGTGTTCTCACCGTAAGAAAGCCATCCACTGAAAATGTATTGAAATTCAGCCATTCTATATTAACACTGAAGATTATATGGTTAGATTTAAATTTGAATCCAGATAATGTACACAGAGAAAAAGTATGGAATATTTTAAGTATGACCAATGGCTTTGTATTTTAAAAATTCCGTTTTATAATACAGTTTATTACTGCTAATTAGTTATACAAATAAGTTTATATAAATTAGGTGTACACACTTAAGTAACTCATGATTTTTAATTACTTCTGAAAGAATATTTATCAAAAACACCATATTCCTTTAATATAAACTCTTACATAAAATAGAGGTGACAAGTAAAACTAAAGAAACTATTTAGTAATGTTATAAAAATGGCATTGTTATGTTGCACAATTATGTGAATGTACTAATGCCACTGAACTGTACACTTTAAATTGTTAAAATGGCACATTTTATGTTATGTATATTTTACCACAATTTTAAAAATTTATAAACTAAGATATAATGTTAACTAAATATTTTATCCCCCACAAAAAACAGGTCACAAGGAATTACTTTTTAGAGGACATTCAAAAAGGCTCTCCATACATAGTAAAGCTCTGAAACACTAGCGGTTACCACCAAATTCTAAACACAACCTGCCTCCTACCTACTTAGTGAAAATATCAAATTATATATCTATGGAATATGTGGAGGACTTTTGGAAAAATTCTTCACTATGAGATCAAGTTACTTTCTATAATATTTAAAGTTTGTCTACATAAACTACTTTTTAATATTGCAAATTGTTTATTTCCGTTTCAAAATTGTGTTTCCTTGCTGTATTCAGATTCATAGCTTATATAAAGTAAATGAGGAATAAAAGTATTTTATCAAATTTTAATTCTATTCAACATAATGGCAATTCTAGCTCTTATTTAAAAGAATTTTGGAAATTAAATTTCTTTTTTGCATTGTTATCTGAATACACAAATTAAATTCCACATAGGAAAACTTTTCTCAGCTGATTTAAAGAAAATAATGTAAATAAATGATTTACAGTAATACTGATGTCAGTATTACTATAGTATGTACTAAGTACGGTACAGAAGTCCTACTAGAAATAAGAGGAAGCAAAATAATCACCAGTCATCAATCCCAGAAACAAAATTCCCATCTAAGACAAATATTCTTTATTAAAGTAACCAGATTAGGCCCAGCATGGAGTCGCTCATGCTATGCCCTGTATCAGCAAACCAGAACTTAAGTTTCTGTGCTCCGCTCTCCCAGGAGCAGAAGGCCTGCTCAGCAGGTTACCTGACCTCGCCCCAAACCTTTCCTTTGCCCCACAGGAGGAAAATAGCCCTGCTTTCCCATAGCAGCAAATGCCCAAGGTAACTTCCTGTTCCCGCTCACTTTGGTCTACAAAAGCCTCTTGCCTTGTAGGGCTCTTCAAAGCTCCTTTCGATCTGCTAGATTAGAAGCTGCTTGATTCATGAATTGTTGAATAAAAACCTAGTAGTTCAGTAAATTGTCTGTGGAAAGTTTTTCTTTTAACAACTCCATTGGAAATAACATAAACTGCCTCAGACTCAAATACAGAAGCAAATGAAATGTAATTAATCAATTTCCAGGAATTGAAGGGAACCCAGCACTGTCTGATTTATGGAATTACTGGTGCCCATAGAAAATTCTCAAGCAATTTTCCTTATTAAAAATGTTCATCAAGATAGACAAGGCAAGCTCTTCTCTAACATTTTCCCACAAATAACAGTGACAAAATGCAGTATTAGTGACAAAAAACAACTGTCTACAGATGTAAAATGTCATATTCTACATTTCTGACCTCTCTTTTGATTCCAGAGCCATTTGCAGCACAATGAGCTTCTCAACTAAACAATGTGACAGACAGTATTAATTCAAAATGTCATCATCCTCACCAAAAAAATAAAGCATGGTGATTAGGCCTTTTAGTTTTTAGAATTAACTTTTGCAAAAGCATCATGTTCCCCCTCCATTAAAAAGTAATTTCCAATCCCTGCATAAGAATGAAGTTTATTCCCTCTTTCAGTCAGATGATAAATGCCCTTAATTAGAAATGCTGATAACTGAACTTAGACCTATTCATTATGCTGACACATAGATACTTCATAACTAAACCTTTTGGCCAAATCTATTGCCAAAATATCTTTATGTCCCTTTAGTATATTATACTGAGCACAGATAGACAAAGGATAATATATTTGATTTGTGTATAGATTAAATTAAATGTACACACATACACACACTCACTATATGTGCACGTTTGTATATATCATGAATATTATATAATCTTAGTCTAATTTCAAACATTTGCTTGGCATTCTATGCTTTATAAAACCTTGGATATGCATCTCCTGATTTGGTAAGGAGAGTAATCCTTTGATTTCAAATTTATTAAAATTCTTATTTTACTAGCTGCTTTAATGGCAGAAAACCATAAGGTGGTGTTTTTGTTATTTATTTATTTATTTTTTGCTTCATAAGCCAATGTTCTTTCTAATAAAAATAATATTAAACCCAAAGAGAAGAAAGTCTTATAAATATGGTCTATATAAAAGATAGCATGGTAGACAAGCAAATCGGTGGGAAGCAGTCAATGGTGGTTAAGAAACTGTCGCCTTGATCAGGTTGACTGGCTTCAAATCCTATTTTCACTGATAAAGAGCTGCGTGCCTAGGTCAGGTTGCGTACCTTCTCTAATACTGTTTTGTTTCTGTTTTTCTTTTAATCCATACAATCATGGTATCTAATTTACAGGGCTGTTGTGAGATTAAATGGGATGATATAGTACAAATTCTGGTACATACAAGTACTCGGTATTCACACAATTAATATCATCTAAAGGTTATGATGTTCCAAGTTGAATTTCTACTCAAATGTCCTCCTTGAGAACTAAACTTTTATAGCTAACTATCTACCTGACATCTCCTCAGGATATCTCATAATATCCAAAAACATCCAAAAAATAATTATTGGTAATCTGTCCTGAAGTCTTTTCTTTCCACATCTTCAAATTTCTTGGGGCAATAATGTAGGACTCATACTTGATATATCCCTTTTCCTAACTTCGTACACCTGCCATTCCATCAAGTCCAACTGGCTCAGCCTTCAAATTGGATAAACTATACACCTACTTGACATCACCTTTCATTGTCATCTAATTTCAAACACTATCAGCTCTCGCAGAGACTGCTATAATGGCCTCTTAGTCATCAACTCTATTTCTATTCTTGTTCTCCACAACTCCCACACAACAGATCTTTCCCAAATCTCCTGTTTCTCCTCTGTTGAAAGCCCCAACAAGGCTTCTTCTCAACTCTCTGAATAAAATTAAGGCTCCTTACCCAACTGAAAAGGCCCTTGTGATCTAGCCTTGTCTGCTTCATCTTCCAAGCCTTTTCTGCTTTTTTATTCTCGTCCCCCTCCCTGTTCTCTGGATGTGACAAAGTCAGCCCTGCCTCAGGGCTGTTTCATCTGCAAGGAACACTATTTACCCAAAGCTTCACATTTCACTTCCTTAACTCTCTGTACTATCAAAACTAACACGTCCAATTCCCCACTCTCTATCCACTTAACCTGCTTTATTTAAATTCATGATATCTCGTATCACTGGTGGTCTATACATTATATTTTGTGTATCGCCTATTTTATCTAGAAAGTAACCTGTATGAGGATGAGGATGTGTACTTTTTCACCACTGATCTCCAGTACCTAGAAGAAGTACCTAGAAGAATATGTGAAGAGACTGTTCTGTAAATATTTTCTAACAAAACAATATCAAGATACTTGTTACATATTAATATAGCTCATTAGAAGCATAAGAGTCTCATTGACTATAATCAAAATTCACTTATAAGGTCTATTAAATTAGCATCATAATTTGATTTTAATAAATGCAAAATGACAACTGGCAGTGAAAATTGGCAATATTATCATCTTCCACCTGTAAAGCCTAATGAATTTTTAATGTCTTCTCCTGCTTAGCATTTCATTTGAACAATGCCTAAACTTAAGCTTGTTTCAAAAGATCAGTATTGAAATTTCTGATTCCAATTAATTTGGCTTTACTTAAAAATATTTTGAAACATTGCATTTATTTATTTGAAGAAAGAAAAATAACATTAAATGTTTCATTCATTAAAGTAAAATGAATAGAAAAAAATTCTTAAAATTGCATTTTTGGAAATCTACGTTATGCAGGGAGTCAGCAGATCCTGATTTTAAAATACAGTACGGGTAAGCAAGAATGCAGGTGAAAGGCTGAAATCCTTGGTATTGTTCTTAACTCTGCCTGCCATTCTGGGTCGCAGGCTCTGGCAAACTGCCTAATTATTCAAGGCTTCAATTCCCCTATCTGGAAAATAAAGGAAACGAGCGGGCTCGCCTCCAAGAAGTCTTCTGGTTATAAAGTCATCATTTTACATGAGATTTCTCTAACTTTCCGTTTTTTTCATATGTAATGTAAGTTTTAACATAAAGTTTTTTCATTCTCTTAAAAATCCTTCCATATTACATACTGAACCATAACTGTAACATCCCTGTCTTGTCATATCATCTTGTTTCACTGCTCTCTTGGATACTAATTCAGTCCCCTGAAAGAGTAGTGGCATATATTAATGGCTCACAGATTTTGGATTTACTGGTGAGGGCACAAGATCATATTATGTTATTATTTTCTTCCTAAAAGAATAGGAAAAATTACTTGTATAGATGCATATTTATTGGAATAGTTTCTTAAATACCAAACTTGCCATAACAGAAATCGAAACAAGCAAAATTTTTCATATTGTTTATGTAAAGAGTCATAGGCCCTTGTATGTAATTAAACTATATGAAGAAAGCCAAAACCACATATCTGATATCTATTTTGTAGCTGAAAAGGTGCTGTGTATTTGGGAGATATGGAAGGTAAGCAGCACAGCATGGAGTAGAGATAAGATTTACCTAGAAACATCTAGTAGATAAGAGAATTGAATAAGAGCCAGAGGTCCAGGGAGAGTCATGAGAATATAGCTCAAACAGTATTTTAAGCACTTGAAACTGAATTAAAGCTGTAAAATGCTTCAATGGGTCCTTACATATGACTGCAATTTATCACATCGTACTAAACAGCACAGAGCATTGAACACTTGTGCTGCTTTTCAAAGCAAAGGTCAATTTGAATGACCACAACCAATGTAGCAAAAACTTCTGGGATTTCAGCCGTGAGTTAAAAGATCTGCGCTTTTCCTTTTCGTAGTTCCTTTGAAAAATCTTCAAGTAATAAATATGTAACAATAAACTAAATATCGGTATGGTAAATTAATATGAAATAACAACTGCATGTTGAAATAACACGATGGTTATTAATTGATAACTAATTATCATTTTTTTACTCACTGAATCATTCATTCATTCAACAAATGTTTTTTAAGCACCTACTATGTTACAGGGTCTGTTCTGGGTGTTTCCAAGAATTCAGTTTTGAAAAAGACAGGAAGTTTACATCCACTGGAAGGATGATAGATATTGATAGGGTAAACAAATTACACATATTAATGTATATTATATTAAATATAAGCATATAATTTAAGGTAGCAATTTATATAAAGAAGAAATCACAAGGTTAGTGATGGAGAGTCACACTGGAGAGAGGGTAAGTGGGACCATTAGATTGGCGGTCAGATACGTCCTCTCTGAGAAGTGGACATTTTACTTATATATAATGACAAATGACCAACACATGAATGTGTTCTCCCATAAAACCACAACAACAACAAAAATGGCACCGGCAATTTGCCTTGCAGTAAATGTTCAGCAATTGCTCTCCAGAAGCAAGTCACCGCAATTCATATAGTATTTGATGATTTCTGTAGTATAAATCCTACCACGTCAGCTGATTTCAACTTATCAACATGAAGACACTAACCACGGAGCTGGGAGGTGACAATGTTGAGCCTGCCCAGTTTAGCCTGGTGGGTATCACCTGATAAAGGTGACAGCGGGTAGTGACAGAAAAGGTCAGATAAGTGGACAGAGGCCAGGTCACTTAACGCCACGTGGTCAATGGTAAGACACTGAAGTTTTATTGTTGGAAACCACTGAAGGGCTTTTCAGCAAGCGATGGGGCATGATGATTGAATTCATGGTTTTAAAGTGTATGAGCTGCTTGTTGGAGGATGAGTAACACTAGGCAGTCAGGAAGCGAGCATATTAGCTCTGGCTGAGGCTAAGGTAGTGGTAGTGGAAATGAAGAAAAGTGGATAAAATTCAGGACAATTTATTTGTATATCTACATATATATATATATATATTATTAGAAGAAGAGTCTACGTGTAAATGGACTTAAGGATGTGGGATACAGAGAAAGGGGAATGGAAAATGATAACAAGGTTTGCCTTTAGCAATTAGGAAATTGTAGACAGAGGTTATTTATGGAGGTTGGGGGTTAGAAAGAAATCTGAAAGTTGTATTTGGCCTTACTAAGCTTGAGATGCCCAGCAAACATGTTGAATACTATTAATAGCTAAAATAAGTCTTTCTCTTATTTATTCCTGCCAATAAGTTTTTCAAGTAGGTATTAGTATTTCTATTCTATAGGCATGAACATGTCCAAGGTCATGCAGCTAGAAAATGGCAGAGGTGGGATTTGAAACTTTTTTAACTCGAAAGTTATGTCTTTACCTCTAGGATATACTTCCATTTTGTAAATTGCTCTGGGTTCCCTGATGAATTCCTGCCACTTACTATATTTAAAACATTATCTTATTCATTGCACATATGAGAAAGTGGTAAGAAAAACTCTCGTAAGGCCACTACTTGGGAACAAAATGCCAAACCGCGTGAAGGGCACTGACTGCTTTAAAACCAGCACCCCACTTAGAAGGAACCACTTAGAAGGAACCCTGCATCACCACGCCGGATTGGAGCTTTAGCTCCTGGGAATGTCTACTTGCTACAGTCCGTCGCTCTAGAAGACATAATAGTAAGTAATAGAGAATGAAGGCAGAGTTATCCATACTTTAAATTAGAGTTAAACAAAATATCATCTTTAATTGAGTTGTAGTCTCAACTCATTAAGTTGCTGTTTAGTAATTTAATGCTATAGGGAAAGAAACCGAGGTAGAATTATGATACCCTGTCCGGTTTTGTTAGTTAGCAATGTGCCATTCAGTCCCCTGCACACACAATAGTGTGGTTTAGTAGCTCGGTTTAGGCAGTAGACAGGAGTAGTGAGAGAGTTTCCAGATGTGCTACTTTTTAGCCAGGCAGTCAGTAAATGAAAATATGATGATAGTGGAATGCTCATATTTTCTCTAAAAAATATTCAAAGATTTAGAGGTTTTCTGATTTAAAAAAAAAAAATGCTGCTGTTTCAGTTTCTGCCATATTGCCAAAGTTGACCCATCTTTGAGCTGACATCAGGTAAGAATTTAAAAAGAGTAAAGTAAAAGTGATTTGTGAGCTAAGGAATAAAACTGTCAAACATTTCTTCTTATTTAGAACACTTTGATATTTTCCGGGTTCTTAGAACATTGCAAATTTGAGAATAACATGGCATCTGGGATCTAAAAGCTGCCATATTTTTCTGAATTTTCTCATGTCATCTACCCATTTGAATTTTAAATCACAACAGTGAATATGTATTTTATATCCTGTGTCAAGAGACTTCATTTCTGGAATATAGGATTAATCTGCCGAATCTGAAGCCTGATATCTATAACTCTCACATTCTCCCTTAAAATGATTATTTATAATACTGTACCAAAAGTATGCATAGGAATTAAACATAAAATCATGGCCATATATGAGTTTTAATGACTTTAAGATCATCTAACCCAACCTCCCTCACAATTTCTGATTGCTTTCTGCGTGATCCCTATAAATGATCTTCAGACCCCTAACTGAATACTTCACATCAGCGGCTTCAGAAACACCAGTCCATTTCAGCACAAGTCAAAAAAGAAAAGGAAAATTCCTAAAAAATCTGTGCTTCGGGGCAAAGTTCAATGAATTCTCTAACTTCCAGGACCACCTAAATCTGTGACCTGAGATGCTAGTGCCACTGAGTCTCGTCTCTGCGCCCTGTGTCACACACCCTGGTGCCATATTTAAGGCCTTGAATGACAAACTTCCAAATACCTTCGTTTTACTGGTAATCTGAATTTTCCCTCTCCATAATTCCTAACTCTCCTATCTCAATACATAGTGGGCAGAATCTACACACTTCTCATGTAATGGCAACAGTCCTTCATAGAAATTAGAATTACGTTTCTATTATGTGTCCTCATAGTAAGAATTCTAGGTCCCCGAGTTGTTTCAGAACCAAGGCTGCCGGCACCAGGAGCTCACTGAACCAGGACTTGGTTCTGGCTGAGTTTGCACAGTTTGAACCATGTTTTACCGAATCGCCTGAAAGCTCCTCCCCACAGGCTGAGGCACCCTGCCTATCAGAAGAGAATGTTTTTAAGGCCATCACTTCAAGTTTCCTTTCGTTCTTGCTCTTTGCCCTCATAAAATGTCCCTTTTTTGTTGTCACTTTGATGGAGAAACAGCATCACAAGTGGTGGTTAAGCTTTCTGGTTAGCCCGCAAAAATCCTCCTTCACCATGATTTGGCTCAAGTACAATTTTCAAAATCTGTGGTCTTTTTAAATGGTTAAACACTTACTATGCAATTTATTCTTTGGAAGTTTGAAACGAAATATCTGATACACAAAAGAAATTCCTAATGTAGTAATATCAAAAGTGAAACTAATGTGAACTGCAATTTAAAAAATGTTTTTTAAACCAATCCATTATTTTTTTTAATAAGATACTTATGTAGTAAGGAACAAGGCAAAAAGTTCTAAGATTTTTAAAATGTTTAAATTGCACAGGTCACGAGTCTTATCAAAATCACTACAGATACTATGTGATGGGCATATTTAACAATTTAACATGTATTAATAAAACCTTACAATAAGCTATTTGTAATTACTACTGTCCCCATTTTACTGAGGAAGATACTGAGATTGCAAGAAACACCTTGCCTGAATCACAGAGAAAAATTGAGATCAATTCAATTTCAAAGGCTTTACCATTATATTACATAGACTGTTATTGACCTTGCTTTGCAAATAAAATAATTTTGGAAATGACTTTTTTTTTCAAATTGTACTTACCCACACAGTAAACTCTTCTGTACACCCTGAACCTGGAAGTCAGATATGCTAGGGTCTGAATCCTACTACAGTAGTACCTTGGTTTTTGAATATATCCATTGACGAACATTTCGATTTACGAACGTCATAAATTTTATAGATCCATGGTATCATTAGAGAGTAAAATTCATGCTAAATTTGAAGGTGTAGGAGTTGATTTTAAAGGTCTGGAATGGATTGATTCATTTTGCATTACTTTCTATGGTGAAACCATGCCTCGGTTTTCAAACATTTCAGAACTCGAACAGTTTTCCAGAACAGATTACGTTCGAAAATCAAGGTACCACTGTACTTCTTAGCTTATTATCCTAGGCAAGTTATTTAACCACCTGAGCTTGGGTTTACTGTAAGTGGAACTAAAAACACCTAAATCTTTGAGCTGATAAGAAAAGTAATGTGTAGACATGGTTAGTGTCTGTAATACCTGGCACACCGCATGACACCGATATCAGAAACAAAAAATAAAAACAACCACTCTTCTCTTTCACAATATCCCCCACCCTTGGCTGCACAAGCACACAAAATGATTTTTAAACTCTCACAGTTATTTGGTGGAAAACAGGCACTTTGTGGACACGGTTACATTCTTTCCCTGCCATGGCTTTTGACTCAGAATGTGCCAAAGTACAAATCCTCCGACGGAGCACTTCTGTGGGCTGTGCCCCGCCATCCCAGGTCACCCGCACTGCTCCCCTCGCACAACCACATCCCGCTCCCCACCCTGGGATGACCTATGTGTGACACCCCCTGGGCCACCAGTTTGCTAGTGACTGGTCCTTTAGCGAACTCGACTCCTGGGCCTGAGTTTTCCTCCCGGGGTCATCTCCACTAAGGCCCCCCATTGCTGCGTACCTAGAATCGCCCGCACGTTTCCAGTTGTAACTGGACAGAGAAGCTGAGACTGAGATGTTTCAGTAATAACCATGGTTCTAAGTAACTCAATCCCTACCCTCCCTGCTCAGTTCCATCCTCTCTCCGCTCCGGGTAACTGCTGAAATAGGGGAGAGACTGGAGCAATGGGGCACTGGCTGCATTTCTCACATGAGAACGCTCACCCTTGGCGCCGCTGATGGTGCAGCATGGTGCCCACCACACACCTAAGGCAACATCCTTCAGGTCATCCTGGTTACCACACTGCATTCTGCTCAACCGTCTGTAGGATTTCATAGTGCCGTACAATCAAAATGGTCATTCACACACATTAAAAAAAAAAAAAACACTTAAGAATCTTGCTTTCTTTCATAAACCAATAGTCTCAGAAAATTACACTCCCAAAAGTAAATGCAAGTGATACAGAGCAAGAGCATGGTCTCAGTTAATAATGAGTCAGGCTATCGTCTGAATACTTAACATAAAATCTATCATTACCCATAATCTCAACATTTCCTCCTCTTTTATGAGAAGCAGTAAAATAAAACAATATATCATATACTCTGAAATTGGTCATATAGAACAACAATATTAATACATTATATCAATTAAAAACATTTCAATAACAGTAAAAAACAATTCATTTGAAAACTCAAAGTTGATCTTCTGTATCAGTATCCACACATCTACATAAGTGTATACACATATGTGTGTGTGTATATATGTGTACATATATATGTGTACACACACACACACACACACACACACACACACAGGGTGTCAAAAAATGTATACATACTTTAGGAAAGGAAAAAACTATTAAAATTACGCTGAGGGTAACCACTTTGAGCCCCTCTTGTAATTACAGCAGTCATACGTGACTTGTGTTCATCTTTTGTTTTTGGTATATATTATTACAATTTTAATAATAGCTTTTTCCTTTCTTGAAACATGTACACATTTTTTTGGCACCGTGTCTGTGTGTGTGTGTGTGTGTGTGTGTGTGTGTGTGTGTGTGTATTTATTTTTAATCTCAGTCATTTGAGGTTCTAACAAATTAGCCTGGCTTCAAATAATTTCAACACAATTTAAAAAAAAAATCAACATTATTAAATTCTTTAATAGTAAGTTGTGACAATTTTTATAAATGAATGTTACATAAGGACAGCATTCCATAATTCATTAATATTTTGGAAATCAATGATTCATTCAATCATTCATTTACTCAACAAATATTTAAGCAACAAATATTTATGTCTTTCTTCAAGGCATAAAAATTCTTTAAAAATGTGTAACTGTTTCAATTTGAATTAGAACTGTTCAACATTTATGAATAGTCAATATATGCAATACGAACTAGTAGTAAACAATACTACTTTTTTTTTAGATAGATTGTATTTTTTGCTACTTAGTATACAACTTTACGTAAGCACTATTTCCAACACTAAAACTAATACACTGCTTTTCATTATTTCTATGGTAGTACATAATATTGCTAACTCAGGGAGAGCTCTCACTGATACACTTTTTGGAGCTCTGTGGGGCCTCATCAAATGCCTATTCCAGCTGCTTAAAATTTTGCAGAACCTAAGGTCCAATAAAGGAGAACTCTGTACCCATTCTCTTATCTCCATAGCCAGTTAGAACCATCTGGATGTTTTCAAAGCTAAAGTACTTGAAATGTCACGTGGCTCAAGTAGTAGAGTACCAGGTCATACCAGAGGTGACCGAGCAAGAAATATTTTGTCTTATAGGAATAGAACTTATTTTGTAATGTGCTTAAGCCCTTACCGTTTACATATAAATCTCATTAAGTGATGTAAGTGCTATAAATTATATAGCTACAATCGGACTGCCAAGCATTAGTAAATTTCAATAAGCGTTTAATTTAAGGGTAGATAGCAATATTTTCATTATGGAGACACTTTTCACAACCGAACAAGGTTATAACAGACTTACCTGAATCTATAGCTGTGATCGTCAAGACGAAGTGCTCCTTGGTTTCACGGTCCAAACTCTGTGTCACTCGAAGTTCTCCACTGGCTGAGAGAGTAAACGCACCGTCTTCATTACCACCAACTAGGACATAGGAGACTTTGCTGTTAGAACCCTGATCGTCATCTCTTGCTACCACCTGCAGAAGAGAAGAATAAGGGCCATGAATGAGTAGAACTAGCATAAGTTATACCAGAAAATAAAATGTATCATCAAACATAATGATGTAGAATCATATATACTGATAGCAAAAGGTCCCAAAGACATATTTTTAAGTTTCAAGTAAAATAATTAAATGGTACAGAGTAGCATATATTATTTGTGTAAAAATAGACATAAAACCAATGTCTAGTATTTTGGGAATAAGGCTCAAAAATTCTCAACAGCAGTTTCATCTGTAGTTGGATTTCTAAAGGGGTAAGGGAGAACCATGTGTGTATTAAAGTCTTCAAACTTTTACATCATTTTATTTTCTTACTATGTATAGATATTACTGTTAATAGTAAAACAAAATTCAAAAATACACAAATACAAAAATGTGTGCAACATGAGTATACACAAGAGAACAGAACTGAAATGCAGTATTTAATCTACAAGGAAAGCAACAGGTTCTGACGTATAATTTTCATACACTGTTCCTTTTCAAGACCTGCCATATCTGCAATGAAGCAATTTGGATGAGAATGAGGAAGAGGGTGGGGGAAGCATGAACATCCCAGTTAAATTCGATGTCTTACAAGGAACACAATATTTGTTTTCTTTAAATATACTGACCTGAAGAATTGTCCTGGGCAGGGTCCCTAAATTCTCAGGGACATTTACAGAATACGGAGATAGCTCAAATACAGGAACAAAATCATTTATGTCCAGTAGAACAACGCTGACAGTGGATGTATCAGTTCTGGGGGTACTGCCCCGATCTGTTGCCTGAACAGTTAAAAAGTAAGTCGGGGTCCTTTCTCTATCCAATGGCTTGGCCACAGTGATGGCACCTGTGACAGAGTCAATCCGAAATTCCTGATTGGCGTTACCATCAACGATGCCATAACGAACCTGCCCGTTTGTACCTTCATCGCCGTCTGTTGCACAGACGTGTATTATATCCGTTCCAGTGAGTGTGTTTTCATTAATCTCCACTTTATATGAAGCTTGTGCAAAAACAGGGCTATTATCATTGATGTCAAGTACCATAAGTACAACCTCTGTGGATGAAGAGAGAGGGGGTTGACCCTTGTCTGTAGCCACCACTGTCAGAGTATAGTTAGAAACCTCTTCTCGGTCCAGTTCGCCAGCGAGCTTCACTTCACCATCAATGGTCCCGATACTGAACTTGTTCCCCAAGGGATCCAGCAGGGTGTACTCAATATAGCTGTTTGGGCCACTGTCTGGGTCAGTTGCTTGAGCTTTGAAAACAATCGTATCAATAGGTGTGTTTTCTGGGATGTAGGTCAGCTTCGGGGAAAGAAAGGCTGGTGGGTTATCATTTACATCCAACAAAATAATGGAGACTTGAGCAGTGCTGGTGAACCTGGAGGCTGGCGGCTGTGGCAGATCATGCACCTGGATGACCAGGTTGTAGAAAGACTGACTTTCCCGATCCAAAGGTTTCAGGACCGTCAGCACACCATCCCTGTCCACTGCAAACTGCCCCAGGCTGTCACCCGAAGCAATGCTATAAGCCAGTTGGGAGTTGATCCCTGAAATGACAGGGGAAAAGTTCAACTTTCTTAAATGTGTGCCGATTGCAAAGTAAGCTGCACCAAATTTTTTATAATATGAAACTGCGTATTTGATATATGATGCCTCCAAACACACCTCATGGATGACTTAGCTGCAGTTAATTTTCTTTGTCAGTAATACATATGCATAAATCTTTTCCCGGTAACTTTTGATCTGAAAAGATGTTTACAATCTGGTGAACAAATGATATATATACTGCTTGCTATTTACTATGGTGTTGAAAGCTTAAATTATACAAGAGGAAAAAGTATTACAGAGAGTGGATGTCTTTCTATACATTTCCTTATTTCTATTGCATAATTCCTGAGGGTTCAGCATTAACAGTGCCACACTCTATACTATTAGCCAAAAATTTATAACTTCAGTAATTTATTGAGGCCGACACCAATTTTCAGAGGAGGGTAATAAAATTTTCTGATGTATGGCATTAGTCATGGATGCTTTAAGGCAACTTTTACATTTCTTGTCAGACCAATAAGTACTTTTTAATTCCTATCAGGCACCTGGCTAATGGCCTTTGTGAAAAGAACTCTCTCTCAAATTTTATTATGTATATTTAATGTGTTTTAAAATTATTCTTTGAAGGAAATGTTAGCAGTAAAAGTATACATGAAAGGCTCCAAATATAAGTGCTCACACAAATACTAGGCTATATGTAGATAATATTTTATCTAATTTTCCTAGGAACATGTGTTATTTTTAATTTTAAAAAAATGATATATAATTCCTCATTTCAGAAAATGGTGGCAGACACTCTTCTAGCAAAGATGATGTGGAGAATGAATCAGCCTATTGTTTTAGTAAATAATTTAAAGGCAAATAACAGGGAGGCAGTGAAAACAAAAATGAGATCTTCTGACCCAGAATATTGTTTCCTTCACTGGTCCATAATGCCATGTGCATTTTAATATTTTATCATAAAAAAAAAAAAAAACATTGGGACATTGGAGGATATTGTAAGACTTGCTTAGAAATATATTGTGTATCTGGATAATCCATCCTTAACAAAGATTTTATACTCTGGAATTTTATACTAAGGAATATCTATTGAGTTACAGAAATCACTTACAAATATCTCTTATATTACTGAAGTTAATTACAACTATTCAGGTGTCAGAAATGATGTCTACTCTTTGCCAAGAGTCTTCTAGAACAATCGAATCACCTTTTTTAACTTTTTTT
Source organism: Rhinolophus ferrumequinum (assembly GCF_004115265.2). NCBI lineage: Eukaryota > Metazoa > Chordata > Mammalia > Chiroptera > Rhinolophidae > Rhinolophus > Rhinolophus ferrumequinum. The sequence continues at coordinate 6,980,145 of NC_046301.1, read as the reverse complement.
TCCCCTTGAAAATTACTCTTTCTCAGGACTCCATAAATACTTGAGTTAGCTTTTGCCTTTTCTTGAAACTCATCAAATTCCTTACAAAGGCAACTTTTAATTAAGTAATGGGATTTTCTTTTCTACCAAGCAGGGCCTGCCTGTTCTTTAAAAAAAAAAAAAAAAATGCTGGAGTTATTCTTTTCCTGTGATTTGATGGTCTCTATTAAATGTCATTTGTCTATATATTGATGCAGACAAGAAATTTTTATGAAGATAACTTTCGATTACTGGCTTATTCACAAAAATTTTTAGGATAAAAAAGGGTTGAGTAGATCTTTGAAAAGGTAGGATTTTTCCCTTCATTATGAGTTGTGGCTTTTAATCTTCATAGTTTATTTAAAACTATTTCACAAGTGAATAAAGCAGAGGTTATACAGTTCAGAATACTTAGGACTCTGAGAATCAGGAAAAATATGAATAAATAAAGCTAATAGGGGCCACCGGTCAATTCACCAGCAAGAGATAAAGAGAAATCTAAGATCTAGACAGAACAATGTCAACAGCCTACTTCAACCCCTCCACTTAAAATTCCACAAGTTTGGGGGAAGGAAAGTTCCATCCACTGGTGCCAAAAAAAGATCCATCAACTGGTGCAATACATGAACATATTATTTTCTAAGGCTATATATACAAACACGCACACAAATTTATATACGAATAATTAAAATGAAAGTAATTTGATTTAATATGTGTATGTTCATGTGGTATATTTTATATTATATGTATATATTTTTTTAATCAAATTACTCTCTAAGGAAATTTTCTGCATTTCCTATGGCTAAATGCATCAGTGAATACTGAATTCTTATTCTTTGAGGCACAAAGTCAGACACAACTATTATTGAAAAAAAGTTATAAAAACTTCTGGATGAAAATAATACCAACAAGCAGAGATCTAAAATTTAGTTCTATGCAAGCATATAAAATCTTCCACACCTAAGATCAAAAGAAATAAAAAATACTGACAAAATTGCACATGGCTACAAAGTGATGGCCTAGCAGTTCTACATAAATCAACTGGAAAGTAATCAACTAAATCAACAATCGGAACACCCTTCCTCCGCTGTGTGTGCTGCTGCCTTGAGTAAAAAACTAAACTGCAGAGGCAAAAATAGAACATGATACCAACATTTTATAGCCTTGTTGTAAACAGTAGAACAGTCTATTTTCTAGGGAAAAAGTTTGGTGGGGAAGGTGAGTGGAGGAAGTAATAACTATTAAACTTTAACTTGAATTGTGAAAAAAGAAAAAATTGATTTATATTCAAATTCATACTGATAAATATATTAAGTTAATAATATTAAACATGAACCAATGATAACTATCATTGTCTTTGAGGAAAGGTACATAAAAATATTAACTAGTTTTGCACAAAATATCACACCATCTAAAAACCATCTCTCAACTCCGGAATAGAAACCTTCCTGCTTTAATTACAGGCCTTGGAAGCTGCCTATATTGCACTATACAGAAAAGGACTTTTCATTTCTGACAAGTCTAAGTGACTTAGGGCAGGTGCTCTACATCCAGAAAATATGTGTAGACATATTGAAACTCAAAATTCTCCCTGAACATTTGTAGTAGTCAAGTGAAAAATAGAGAGTTCGGGCCATTTTTCTCCCTCTGCTTTTTATATCTAATATTAGGATCATGAAACAGTAATACATTTATTTTTTAATTCTATAATTTATCCAATTGAATTTAGTGGGCTTTTATAGCCCACCTGATCTTCAGACTTAAAATGGTCCGTATTTCTAACCATTTGTGCTCAGATCTGAAAGTGGTTTAGTTATATGATTCTTTCTAGCAGCTTTACTATATATATGTGGTTGTATTATATATTTTTTCGATTTCTATTTCAGTCTTGTGAATTATTTAGCTCCAGGAAATGTAGCACAGAACTACAGTTCTGTTATAAGATGTGTACATTTATTCCCAATCCATAAATGTTGTCTATTTCTATGATGAATGAGTATTTGCCAGCTTATCATAAAGCTATAACACGTGGCAGTGCTTCAGGTAGCATTCATCTTTGTGAAGCAGCTCCAACAAGGCCATTAAGTCACTGGACTATGAAAAACATTCACAGGTCAAATGACCTGCACTGTGTACCAAGCACATATAGGTGAATTGACTCAGCGATAATTATAATCATTTAATTCTCAAAACACCCTACAACTCCCCAGTATTTTAAAGAGTATACAGATTTACTTCTAGAATAGTAACAAAAAAATTACCAAAGCCAGAATATTTCCATAAAGTTCAATTTATAATAGTTTACCTCAATATAGTACTTTTTAAACTGCACGCATGGAAGCCTTGAGATTAGTACACATACTACTCATATTTATCGCGTGAAAACAGTAAAATATTCACTTTATCCTAATTAAATAATCATGTAACCAAAAGTTTTGGGTTAAACTCTGGGAGAAGATAGATAACAGAAAATCTTAAATTTATTATTATGTAAAATTTCTTCACCAAAAAAGTTGGCAATATTACCTCATCAGGAACATTTTGTTCAGAGATTAAGATGAATTAATCAATTTTAAAAAGTCTTAACAATACTGTTTGGAAAATACTTTGAGAACTCCTTATTGGGACTGAGTTGGCAATTTTAGCAAAGTTACCCTTGTACAGTCTTATCATTATCCTAAAAATTCAGAGAGAACAGGAATTGTGTCCTATATTTTAGGACCAAGCACAGGAAATTATACTGATAAAAGTGTTCAAAACTAAAACAATGGCAAACTGTAGCTTGAAATTTTCTTACCCAACACAAAGAAAAAAAAAATCCACGAAAAGTAACTTGAAGTCAATGGCTAATATTTGTATCTCTGTGCAGATGTGTGCATGGAATAGTCCAGCATGCTTTCACAAAGAAAGTTTCTTATTTGCTATTTTCCCGGTTTCCTACAGTTTAAAGTTTGAGGATAAATGAAATTTATTCTAGAAGAGCACACAATCCAACGAAACAATGGGCTCTGTCTAATGCATAATAAATAAATCACAAAGAAACATGGCAGAAAATTGTTCACGACAGACAAGTCGGGACCAGTCAGTCACAAGGACAAATAAGAAAATACTCAGATCCAGGGAGCAGGTAAACTAATTAAGGCTGTAATAATAGAGAAATCAACTTCCAAAATAGAAATTAATCTCAATGGTTTAAAAATGTCTAATTGGAGGCAATGCATGGAGTTGGGCTGCTGGACACGAGACAGAGTGTGCACGTTCTTGGCCAGGGCTGGGTGTCTACTAAATACTCGACAAAGGTTGGTTATCATCAACAAGAGACCTAGTACTAGTATTACAGCCACTTCTACCTTAGATGTAATACAATCGTGTGACCAGTATTAACTGTGCTTCAATCAGAGGAGAAGACTTCAAGAAGGTATTAATCAATTCTAAAGAAAGCATCTCCAAAGTTGTGAACTGAAGCATACACCAAATACTGTGCTTTTTGCCTCTCATATCTTGTTAAGGTACATTTCCAGAGACTCCTGAAAGGAAACTAAGTATAGAGCAGAATGTTAAACTAGAAGGGCATTCTGAAATTGCATAAATCATCCAACTCAGGGGCACCAGGAAATTCTAAATTAAGGTCCCTGTGCCTCTATCAAGAGGCATATCCTTGAGC